>NC_056727.1:450013035-450330535 GCF_019279795.1 Protopterus annectens
AATATATATATATAGTGTGTGTGTGTGTATATATATATATATATATATGTATATATATATATATATATATATATATATATATATGTATGTGTTTGTATATATATATATATATATATATATATATATATATATATATGTTATATATATACACACACACACATACACAGGTATATATATTTTTCCTACGAGGCATCTTTGATATGTAGTAGGATTCTTGACATCAGAGTTTCTTACCCTTCAGTTTTGTATTTAATTTCAGTGTTGGAATCATTATACCTGTGTTAACACAGTTGTGTTGCATTGTTTTGTCAGCCCACCTTACCAGTTTTTTTGTGTGTGTAGTCATGTTTACAAATTACTAGACTACTGGCATGTTCTGCTAACCTAATGCAAAATTGAAATTTTGTTGCGTTTAGTGGGATGTCAGTGACTTTAAGCATCAGCGAAGTGACGATGTATAGTTTAGTTTTGCTAATTCACAGTATGTGGTTTTGTAATTTGGCCCCAGGTTTTGGGGTGCCTTCACTATAGATCATTCCGGTGTTTATATGAGTTTTTGATGGAGACTCTGGTTTCATCCCATATCTAAAAGACAGTGCCAATCAGTGAATATGAGCGGCTTTTAATTATGTGTGTGTGTGTTTCCTGAGGTGTCCTGTTTCTCTGCCTGTGCTTATTTGCTTGTCAGGTTAGTCTTGCAGCTTCCTGTGAACTAGAACGGAATAAACCAGGTATCAGAAAAATGAATGAATGTTCTGTTTCACTCATTACAAACTATTTTTTCAAGGATGTCATACTGTATGATAACCTTTATTCTTTTCTTTTTATCCCCTCAGGTGTTTGAGGCATTAGCTAACCGTACTGCCAACAATGGCCACTGCATTGATATCTACGCTTGTGCTCTTGATCAGACTGGACTTCTTGAGATGAAGTGTTGCTCAAATCTGACAGGGTATGTGATTAGTACAATCAAATGATTTGAAAATGAAGCAGAGACTAGCTGCTCATAAAAAATAGTGTATTAGAAAAACAGGCATTTGTGTTTGTAGTCTGCATGCTGTGATGACCCCCAATTACTAGTGAAGTGCAGTACTTATTTTGAAGGTAGTGACCCCAGTCACTTTTACAGACGTATTACCAGATCAGTTTTGTAACATAAAGCAGTACTGATTTTTTGCAAAAGCAGTTTCCATATGAAGATTCTAGCATATTGAGATGTGATGTGCTTTATCTCATGTAGCTGCTCATTACTTCATATTGTAGCACATGCTTCATCTGACATATGTGAGGTCCTAGAAAAAGAAGTTACTATTAGCTATTTATATAGTGTTCTTTTTAGCATGGTAAAAGGTTCAAAGGAAGCAGTGTCCTGACCTTAGGGTCAGAATTTATTGTATTTATGCTTGAGTCAAATTTGATGCATGATGATGACTTAATTATGCTGGCAGAGAAGCCACCCTGACAAAGAGAGGAAAAAAAAGGAAACTTGTACCTCCTTGAATTCCTGATTCTTGCTACTGAGGTCTTGTGTAATGATTTTATGCTTGTGAAATTGCCAGGCAGCCAGTTTCTGCAGTAGTATATGTACTTTGGTTGTGGAATAAGTTTAAAAAAATTAAAATGCTTTATAATTGTTGTTTAAAATAAGAAAAAAAATGTGTTTTATTGTACTTGTTGCTCACAGGCCACAGTGTCTCCAAAAACTGCGTAATAATGCTGCATGCTTTGGTGACCTATGTGTGGAGATTGTGAAAACATTGTTGTGGTAAATATCTTCACTTGAGGAGTGATATGGGAAAACTGGTGACATGCCTTAAGAATGATTGGGCTAAAGAGGAATAAAAAATACCTGCCCACAGTTTCTGTTGGGAATCTGAGCATTTTTTTTTTCTGGAGAAATAAAAGTATGATGTTAATGAGCGGTATTGGCAAAGAATATTTAAAGTTGGAGAGGTGAAACGTTTGTTACAGAACAAACACAAAGAAATGTTATCCCAAGCAAAAGCATTTTGCAGGTGGAGAAATTATGAATAACATTTTTTGTATGTAGTTTTCATCTATATAAATAAAGTATAGGAATGGAGAAGGAGATGTGCAGGATGTGAACCACATAGTCAGTCTAAGCTGATTGTGTGTAGTACAAGTTTGAGGGAACCTAGGTAGGAAGGAAACTGAAGATGGCCTACTATCTTTTGCATAGATTTCACACAATAATAGAAGCAGAAGGCTGGATGGCCCAATTTGCTTTTATATATGTTTTTGTCCACTGTGGAACTTCCAATAAGTAAGGATCTTTCTACATTTTCCAGTACATATTTAGTCTAATGTCTGTAGCTTACAGCTGGGTAGTGCACTGTATATAAAGTGCACAGCTGCTGTTACCCAGAAAGGAATGTCCAGTCAGTGAACAACACACAATACAGCCGTAAAAGGTCCATTAGAATTAGTTATCCTACCCTGGTAAGCAAATTGCAACATGCTTTCATTTACAATAAGTAAAGCTTTTTTGTAAAATAAACTGGTCACTTGGGCAACATTTAGTTACTCCTTCAGCTGCTGTTTAAATGACAATCCCCCACCTTGTTAAATCAGAAAACCAATCAGTACCAATAGTGTGATTCTTGGAACTTAATATTCTGTACATTAAGGTTTCTGTCTGAAAGTGCAAGGATTTTTTTTTTATAACAGGGCAGTCTGTCAAACACTCAGTGATTTGTATGTGCAGGTAGGGTATTGCAGTGATATCAGGGAGAGTATTTTAACAATTGACCCGCCTTCCTGGTGTGTGCATATGCTGGTGTGTTTGAAGTCCCCCACAGTCTCTTCCACTAGAAGGGGTGGGCAGTCAATAAGGATAGTTAATCTCTCCCTTTCTAGGTGACCGCATAGTTATTCCAGAATATTGCCTGAAATTAATATGAGTAAGCATTTTCTTTTTGTTTAGTCTGTCCAGCATCTTTTAAAGACTATTATTTTGTTTTATTCTCGTTACTGATACTGGAGTTCAGTAGACTAGATCCGAACTGTTGCACTGGTTGAGGCAGTGTAACTGTCTTTAGAATGTATGCTAAATTACCTGATCTGAAAACATGCAAAACCAGGAGTGAGGTCAAAGAAAGCTAATAAGTGATTCTTATTTCACTGTCATTACTAATAAGGATCTCATCTTAGTTATACGGTAAGTTTTTAAATTGTGTGGTAATAAGTACCAAAAAAAATAGTGCTGTGTAGTTTTGCTTACTGGCTCATACACTAAACGTCTGCCTTAACTGGCATTGTTCTGTACTGTACATTCAGTAAAGATGTGTGTGTGTGTGAGTGTGTGTGTGTGTGTGTGTGTGTGTGTGTGTGTGTGTGTAGTAACACACACATACCGCAGGAAGTAATTGAGTTTGCAAAGTTTTTCTGAAGTGTGGTCATCAGAAATGTTAGAGCTGTACTCTTGAGATGGTTAATTATAACAAGCTTTACAAAGCAGTGTGTCTTGTTCTGTGCTTTTCCACACTAATTCCCCTTGTGTAATATTGGGAGGCAGGGATTGCTTGATCTTTATGATACCCAGCTCGCTGTACCTTATTTTGTCAACCACTACTTACTGATGTAAGATGTTAAGTCCTTACACATAAATGTGTGGCTAAAATGAACATAGCATTTCTCTGGGCACATTCAAATATTAACCAGTAGGAAACTACATGTACAATTGGCAGCCACCTTTGCTCCCCTTGATTTCAGGGACTTCACCCCCCCCCCATTTAGACGCATACATGCCAAGACTACAGATAATCAGGGAGGAGGGAGTCCTACCCCCTTGAGAAATGTTGTATGGAAGTTGTACTGCATTTTGCTAGTGTTCATATCAGGACCTGTGTACTTCAGTAAATTTTGGTCACTGAAGTGGACTTCAGAAAGTTAAAATATGGCTCCCCTCTTTAGCTCAGTTGATGAGTTTGGTGGACTGAAGTAGTATAGGTGCCATGATGTAGTGGAGTGCTTCAACCATAATGCTGTCCTACTTTCTTGTATTGTTTTGTACAACAGCCAAATTTAGTAAGCTGCAGTTTTAACATCATAAATCTGTAGCTTTAACAGTAAGTGATTACTGGCTAAAGTGATATTTATTTATGTGTTTCATCCATCCTTAAGCAAAACACAGTTCTTCACAGCTGATCCATCTAACAAGAACAGTGAAGAGCATTTTAACTTACTGCAAGGATTGTGTGACCTCATTGCAGATGTGGTGCAGGGACGAAAAAACATGTACATAAGGGGAGGGGGGTGTCCATCCCCTTAATCCATTATCTTGGCTTTGATCCTGTTCAGTTGATCAGTGGAGAAGTGGGTTTCTCTTAAAGGTGCAACAAAGAAACTGTATTCAGAACACCATGTTTATTTTCCAGACTATATCTCTGACCCCTCATAAGCCTTGTTTACAAAAAAAATGTATTTTTGAATATCTTTCTTTTTAAATAGAAAAAAAAACTGGTAAACACCCAGTATAGAGTTCCAGACAAAAAAAAGTCCAAGGGCAAAAAGCAAAAAGAGCTCACAAAATGATGTAAAAAGAAGTTTAATATCAAAGCTTTTGATGTAAAACTATTCTTCTGTGCTTAAAAATCATACTAAAACACATTTTCATATGTACACCACATGAACAAATTCAGATCAGTAGAAGCATAGCAATAATAAAATAATTAAAATAAACAATTGAGTGCTTGCTTCATGGAAAAAGAGACCTCTTAAGAATAGGTTTTAAACTCAGTGTCATTCAGCCGAGGGGGCTTATCTGCTTGAAAGTAATTAATTCTTCTGTATTAAACATTCACAGTATTCAGCAAAATGTCCCCTCTAATAATTCTTTTAATGTTTTTATAACCCTAAATGTAAAACTGTGCGTTTTATCTGAGCTTATAGTATGTTTAGCTAAGGCAGTACTCTCCACTTTTTCGCCTTCACTGAGGAAATTAAAGCAGTAATTATGGATGTACCCTGAAAGAGGCCTTTGCCATTGGGCCTGAAATTGATCAATGTCTGCATGGCATGAAAGTGAAAAGGAGTCACTTTTGGTCACCAGGGTGACATTTAGTTTTTCTCAGCACTCCTTTTCTAGGACATAAAGGTGCCAGAGAAAGTCACTTTTTGGAATGTCTTTTTGGGCTTCTCAAAAAAAGTGTAGTTGGATCTGGGGAATCCCTGTCAGCAGTGTCCTTTCAGAATTGCTGGCCAAGAAGGTCCTTATTAGATTCTCAGGAATTATGGCCTAAGTAAGAATAGCTTATACGCTTTGTTTACATTACTTTATAATCATGGCTTTTGCAGTCACACCAGCACATAAACAGCAAGAGAGCTGCATGCAAATAGTTCTTAGTAAAGAAATTATAGTGGTAAGAAATATAATAGTTATTGTTGTGTGTCTGTCTTACGTCCTGTGCTGCATGCTTGTAAATGACAGTATGTGAATAATAGGTCTTCTTTTTCAGGATGTTAATTACAGTGCTTTATTATACATTCTCTGTTAAGCTGCTTATTTTTTTTTGTTTTTCTTATAGGGGTTACATGGTGATGGGAGACTCCTTCAATACGTCTCTCTTTAAGCAGACTTTTCAGAGGGTTTTCAACAAAGATCTGAATGGATTTTTTCGAATGGCTTTTGGAGCCAACTTGGAAGTCAAGGTCAGAGATGCATTGGACTTTTTTCATACATTCTTTATTGGTTAAACATTAGTAGTTTTTATATATGTTTTTGGCCACCCTTACTCCTGTGACCATCAAGCCCTCATCCTGTCTAGGCCTTAGGCAAGGTAAGTGAGGGCCACCAAGCATGAGCATCAGCTAGCAGGAGTTAGGAAATTCTGTATGCATCTAATTCCCTTCCCACTTGGTCAGCAGTCATGGTGTATTCCATGCTACACTGAGCTCAAGATTTGTGCATGCTTCCTTATACCTGCTTTGCTGTGTTAGAGTAATGTACACTTCTTGGGTGGGCTCGTGTTTCTAAATCGTATCCTGTATGAGTTGCACATCTGGGGCATTCCCCAGATGGAGAACCTTCCTGCAACTGGTTCTATTGCAACCCTCCACCATGGATGGAAGACCAGGTGTTGTTTTTTCACTACCATCCCACCCAGCTAGCTTCTCAAGAACCCAGACTACTGATCAAACTAGAGGTCATGTGAAGTGGAATCAGGGCTTCATCCCTGTACTGTATGCCATGGAGCTGGCCAGTAAACTGTAGCTTTGTGTAAGAAACACAGGATACTTTATTGAAATAAAACTTATTTTAAACCCAAAGATACAAAAGTAACCAATGATGATTTTACTGTATAGTCAGAGCTACTAAAGGCATGTCATTTGTTGTACACAATTCACTTCTCATCATTGTGAAGAAACAAGTAGTCATTATTAAGAGTTGTACTTTCTTGTATATTCAGAGTGGAGCAAGTAGCTGTTGAGGATTGCTATTAATATATATCCAGTTTCAAATAAAACAATAATCACAAATCTCTTGATCATTTGTATAATGAGCTATTTTACTTAAGGATGTATATTAGTTATATTACATTATTGCAATCTAAATTTTTGCTCTCAGATATTTTTTTTTGGTCAGCCGCTAATGCTGGAAGAGTCATGGCCTTAAATAAATTTCTCAGATGGCTGAGTTTAAAAGCTTATTTATACTTGACTTCATTTATTGAGTTGGAAGCTTAAGTATGAAAATAACATAACTGCAAAATTAAGCACCAACACATTGGCAGCAGAGAAAATAACATATAGCATCACCCAGGTTTCTTGGAAGTCTGAGGCCCATTAGTACGAGACCTGACACTTCAAAAAATTGAACTGTGTTGTCAAAAAGGTCAGTTCTGAGGACTTCCATGATGGCTGCACACAGATTAGCAACTTAACTTCAGCTTTCCCAGTTTGAAAAAAACTGAGAAACAAGGGCCAGTGATATTGTCAACTTGAATAAAACTCAATTACTGGCTAGTAAGTACACTGGCTGGATGGGAGCAAAGAATACATTTAGAGAATCACAAAGGAAATCAGCCAGAAAAGGTGAAGAGAAAAAAAATGGTCGGGAAGAATCCTGCAGCTGTTCATCAGAAAGCAGTTCAGGCATCATTTTTTGTACAAGAGATGACTTCCAGTAATTTTGAGGGGAAAAATTAAAATTTACTCTGAGGTGATTAAAGTAAATGAAACATTGAATGAGTATATCAACTCAAATAAGAAATGATTGGAAAAAGTAGAAGCTTTAGTTATTCAGATGAACTGCTAAAACTGTAAAAATCAGATGTTAAAATGAAGAAAAGGCTGGCTGTGTGTGGAACCTCTCAAACAGCTTTTTCAAAAAAATGTTAGAGTTAGAAGACAGAGCATGCAGAGGCAACCTGAGATTTTTTGCTGAACCAGAGAAATTGAAAGAACAGACTGTATTTTATGAAAGTATGTATAAACAACTGGACTGGTGTTCCTCATCAGGATCTGTTAATTGAAAGGGCACATTAAATGTATGCTCCAAACTTGACCATGAAAAAGCAGCCAGTACCTGTATTAATAGAGATGCAGTCATACCAGCAGAAAGAGGTGATCCTGACAAAACTGTGGCAGAAGGGCAAAGTATTAAAAATTGGAGACAGCAGAGTGTTTGCGGAAAATGATTATTCACTGTACACCAGGCAAAACTGAAGCAAATTTATCCCAGCAATTGGTGAATGTAGAGAGTCAGGTACAAGATTCAAGCTGCTATATCCAGCTGACTCGAGAATATTTTTTTCCTGGTGGACTAAAGACATTTCTGGCCAAGGAGGAAATACAAAAAGGTTTATTCAGCAAAAGTGATGAGCCTTCAAGCAAAACAGGAATCTAGTTCTCATTCTTCTGATGGTGAAGTTCATAGAGAGACTTTGCCAGTGAAACATTTTCCAATGTTCCAAAGGAGAATGTTTTAAAGACAGAAAAAAAGCACAGGAGTTGCCTAGAAGAATCAAGGGTACCTTAGCCTTGAACCATAGTCTGGTGTTGGGAGATGGAGGTGAATAGGCAGAAGACCAGCAACATGGAAACTGATGCTTTCTGGTTTCCCATTTACTCACCAATCACATTTGTGAAATATGGCTTTGCAGGAAAAACTGACTGAGAAGATTGAACTACTGTTGACTTTGTTAAACTTGTATGTGTGGACTATAAAGCATGCACCTGACTTTGTCATTAATATTTCGAAGTACACTAAAAGGGAAACGTAATTGTTAGGAAAATAATTTTTGCTCTTAATTGAATGTGTATAAAAGTATAATATAAAGTGCATGTTGTATACAGTAAAGTAGTTTTGTGTAGTATGTAGTCATTAGTATTTTAAATGTGTGTGGGGCATCTTTTCAGTGATTGTTGTATGTATTAAAGATAATGAAGTAAACAAGGACTTTTTAGTTGTAAGAAATATAGGCTTTACAGTGTAACGAGAAGAAAGGCTGGACAAAAGCAAGTTTAATGTTAATATGTTGTGATTTTGGTCTGCTGAGGTGGGGGTGTTAACGTGCACTGATTATCTGTAGATTTTGGATATTTTCTGTTATTTTTATAAAGGTGGATGTCTAAATGAATGCCCTTGGTTTAAGCTATAAATAAATGTTTTTCGTAAACATGTAGGCTAAAAAAAAAATTCAAAATGATGAAAAACCATGTCAGAGCAATACATGCAGATTAATGTGTTAGAGGAAGAGTGAGATTTAAGAGAAGGCAGGAATTGGACAATTTATGTAATGGTGGAGTGATGGTAGTTGCACAAAAATATATATGTAATATAATGCTTTTAACTAGGGACATGTTAATATGTTTTTTTTTATATAAATGTATGTTTGCCTGTGTCTTAAGTGATAATTCAGTAAAGGTGCTAAAAATTATGAAAGCCTTGAAAAATGCTAAGTTTCTTCCATCTGCAAAGATAATAGATTGATCTGATGTTGCTAATTTTCATTAATTCCTGAACTAATGGGTTCAGATCCAATCCCTGGATCCGACTCGGCCATTACACTAGCTCGTGGCCACCAAAAATTCTCAAGCTTCTTCCCTATCCATAATGCACCAACCCCTAATATCTCTCAGATCTTGTTTGCCGCTTTAACATTTAGACATGGTCGCCTTTACTTCTGGAGTTGAGTTGGACATGGTCGCCTTTACCTCTGGAGTTGTTGAGTTGGAGAGAAGTCCTTTTTACTTGCTTCTAAAAAAAACCTAGAACACAATAATAAAACTCGTATTTATGAACATATGTATGAAATAAGTAAGGCAAATAAAAATAATGCCCTTTTTCGTCACAAGTTAATATGTTCACAAGCTTTATTTTTATTTTTTGTTTTGGAGGTGGTTCCAAAAGAAATCAGAGGGGGTATGTGGGAAACAAAACTTTAGTATCGTGAGCTTTATTGGCAAATAGTATTAGAAGGCACCAAATACCCTGGGCTGAATGATATGCTTTCCATTCTTCCTGTATTAAAAATAAGATCTGCTAAATAGTAACTAACACTATTGTCCACTAGAGGGCATTTATGGATTACTTTTTACTGCTTTTTCCCTAGTATATTTAATGTTTTTTGGATTGTATTATTTAACAATAATATAGATTTATTTTATAAATTATTTCTTATACATGGTTTTTTGTCTATCACATGCAGTACAATTTCATTATTAGTTAAGGTTTTTATGGTCTGATATTTGAGTTTTAAACTGATATTTTTTTTTATGTTCTACGTTTTAAACATACATATTCATGATTTTAAGGTGATTGGCCCTAATGTTTATTATTTGTAAGCTTTGATTTGGCTCTTTTTCCAAGCCACCCATTCAAATCTGGTATTTAATTAATTCTTGGCTGTTATTTTATTATTACATCTGATGAAGTGTTGAACGAAAACGTATTTGTGATTTTTTTCAGCGTTAGTGTTATCGTGTGGGACTGCTACAATAAATTACATTCCTTTTTTCATGTTCTCTCCCTTCATTGGGCTCTCTCCCTTCATTGGGCTTCCAAAGTGAATTTATTGTGTTCTAAGTTTGTGTTTGTTTGCTGTCATCTCTATTTTTCGTTCTAAAAAAACCCCTCTTTAATCTTATTAGTCTTTAGATTTAAATGTATTTGTTTATCACTGTTGACCTCTACTTTCTAAACACCTTAGAGTGTATTTTTTTCCTACCATTATTGATAGGCCTATCCTATCCTATCCTTCCGTATCCCTTTACATGTAGTGTATCTTTTTATACCATAGTTGGTATATTTCTTCTCTTTGTACAAATGTTTGTATTCCTTCAAATTGCCAATGCTGGTATTAAGCTTTTCTCTCCTTTCCAGTTAAAAAAAACAAGTTTATTTGTTATAGTTGTTGTGGTATCTTCTTTCTCAGCATGTCCAAAAAAGGATGAGCGGTATTTAAAAAGTACAAAAAGTGTGGGAACATATTGCTTTTTTCTGATTCCTATAAGCTTTGTGTGTACTGCTTGGACCCGGAACACTTGCACCAAGAATGCAGCATCTGATGTGGGTTTAATCCCCAAGCTGTGGCTGACAGAAGAAATAAATTGATTTTGAAAGGTTTGCTGCCAACTACAATTTCTAAGGCCATTACTGGGCCTCAGTCCCCCAAACACTAGACTAGAGACCCTACAAAAAGGTGTAGACCCTCTGAATCTTCAGCCTCTTCCTCCCCAGACCCAAAAAAGAAAAAAGATCAGATCTGAAGTTAGTTACAGTCCAACCTTCGTAGGATCTGACCAAACCATTATCGGATCCTACATCCTTGGATCTGAAGTCTCTACTGAGGACTGCTTATTCTCCTCATCTGGGTTCAGACCTATCCAGAGTGCCTTCTCCTTTTTTAGAAAGGCAACTTCAAAGCTCCATCCTTAGCATCTTCACATTCCTCCAAGAGTCTTACTGAAGCAGATGTGGAGAGAGTGATGAGGAAATTCCTCATGGCACATATTCAGATTGGAGTGCTTACGGCTCCTACCCCTTTGGGACAGGAAGCCCGATCATCTACTACTCCACCCTTTACAGCTCCTTCTCTAATGCAGCCTGTTGCTTTTAGACTCCTTGGATCCAATCCTTCAGGTCCATCTAGTTTGGATCCGAATAAAGCGCATTCTTCAGATCCAAATACTTCTTTGAGTACACTGGCTCTGACATCCTTGGAAGTGGATGACTCTCAGAGCCAAAGCATCCCTGTCAGATCTGTGAGATTGGAGTTGACTCCTGAGGTGTTTGGAGCAGTTTCGGAGCCTTGGCACTGAACAGCTCAGCTTTGACTTCCTCCTCGGGTGGGTTGTTTTTGGAGTGGAGGGAGGTGATGGGTCAGAAGCTTGCCTTCTTGGGTCTGTTGTCTTCAGTCTCCTAGAGCGATCTGCCTTTGAGGTTGTGAAGAGAGTGTTCTCGACCTCCTTGAATCTATCCTTTATTTCTCAGATGTCTTTGCGCCTTGAGCCTCAACATTCTACCCTGCAGGGACAGCCAGCTCAAAGCTTCCAGACTGCATAGCAGGGTATTCTAATCTCTTCCAATACTTCACTGGACCATCCCACCAATGAAGTCCAAAGAAAAAGAAATGCAAAAGGACGCACTTGGACTCTCCTCAAGAGTCAGTCACTGAAGATACTGATTTCGATGAAGGAGAGGGGTCCCCAAAATCACCACCCAATGACGTCTCACTTGGAGACATTGTTGAGATCCTTAAACAGAAGAGTGGCTGGTCTTCCTAAGACCCTTCCCCAGATGAATCGGAGCTGGTCTGTCTACCTCCCGGGTTACTCTGCCTGCCGATGAGCTCATTGATTTGGTTTCTAGGCAGGTGTGGAAGGAACTTGATTCGGTTGATCCAATCCCTGAGAGACCAGACTGGCTTCATAAATATCATAAAGATCATAAATTACAAGTCTCAGTTAGAACTAAGCCAGACATTAAAATTTGTAGGAGCAATGTTCAACACGGTATCTATCGTAGCTTTTCTTCCTCTATCAAGAGTGCAAACGATAAGGATGCAGGTCAAGAAAAATAATTTGCAGTACTATTTCTGCTCAGTTTGATTCTGGGATCAATGTCTGCATCAATAATGTTAGTTCCTTTAGCAAGATTCTACAGTGGATGCTAGCAGCAGATTGGTCAATGCTTTCTTAACTCATGTCAGCAAAGATAAGGATAACTCAGATGTGCAAAAGATGCCTTTACTGGTGGATGCAGTTTCAATATGTATTACAAGGCTGTCCTTTCATCATCCCTCAGCCCAAGGCTGTAGTGGCCACGGATGCTTCCCAGATTTGTTGCGGGGCCATTTTCTGGGGAAAACGGTCCAAGGCACATGGTCCTCCGAAGAGGCCAAATCGCATATCACTGATGTCCTTCAAGGATGCATCTGCAGTCCTAACATATGGGTTGTCCTGCCTCAGGCAGCCCTTCGGTCGGCCGGATTCCAAAGTCTGGGTCTGGCCTCGGCTGATGTCGCACTTCACCCGATGTCATAGCTGCTGTGAATTGGGTATAAAGGCATCAGCCGACGCCATTTTCCTCAGTCTTTCTTGCCGCGCGGTGCCCGAAGCAGAAGCTGTTCGCAAGTGCCGGTCGGTCAGATCCAGAGATTTCTACTACCGAAGACTTCTAAAAAGCTAAGTACCCCGTTGGGGACTCTTTCTTGCCTCAGCCGATGTCAGAAAAAGTAAATAATTGTTTAACTTGTGGGAAACAAATACCTCATAAGGATTTCCACTCTTACTGCCTTCCTTGCTTAGGCCCAGACCACGACGTATCAGCTTGTCTAGCCTGTGCTTCCTTCAACCGACGGACACTTAGACGTCGGTCGGAGTTTGCAGAGGAGTTTTTTGGTCCCGCTTTCGCTTACAAAATGCCATCGGAGACTCCGACCTCGCAATTAGCTAAAAAGCGTAAGGAAAAGGACCGACACTCGCGGCCTGCAGTTTCGGCCGAAACCACGTTTAAGCCAACCGCGAGTGTCTCTGTTTCGGCTGAAACCGAATCCTCGGTTCTTCCTTCGACGGAAAGCATGCCTCCGATAGCCGAGGCCTCACACAGCATGGCTGAATCTGCTACTGAAATTACCCCTGCTGTAGCAGCCACCCAGGATTTATCAGATACTATTCCTTTAGACATATCTACTCCTGCACGTGGAGCTGCTAGGCCCCCTGCATCTATGTCTATCAAGGCTTTTTCTAGGGCTAAAGCAGCTAAATCATCTAAGGCCTTGCCTGCTAAAAGCCCCTCACACAGGCCTACCTCTAGTTCCCAAATGCTCAGCCTGGCTGAGGATCTCATTTCTTTAATCAGGGGATCCCAACCTCACCCAGACAGGGCCTCTCAACCCCCTCCAGAGAAGAGGCCTAGAGCAGAGCCCCCGGATCCTGTTTCTACAGACTACTCTTCGGATGATTCAGAAAACTCAGGTCCTCCAGAAGGCCCATATTCTCCTTATGAGGATTCTGATGCAGAAGACTCCATTCCTTCTGCCTCTCCTCCTGAGAAATTTTCTTTTGGGGAAACCTTACATGCTATGAGAGAGCATTTTCAATGGAAGGGCCAGGATTTTTCAGATTCAAGGAAAAGGCTAAGGACCTTTTTACATTTACCACAGCATAGGCCTTTAGCCATTCCTCCAGTACTTACAGTTGTTGATGATGCATATAATGATGCTTGTACTGCCCCTGACTCTCTTCCCCCGGCCCCTGCCAAGCCCGACAGATATTACAGGGTCCCGGACACACACTTTCACTTGTATAAGGCTCCTATTGCAGATCCTGAAACCATTTCACAGGGCCCCAAAGCTGTAGCAGCTGCCTCTGCCAAAAACCCCCTCCCCTCTGAAAGAGAATCTAGAGCTTTAGAGAGATGGGGTAAAAAGGTTTATACTTCTGCTACTCTTTCGGCTAGGGCCTTGAACTGTCAATTCCACATGATTCAGTATCAGGAATTTTTGTTAGACCAGCTAAATAAAAAACTGTCCTCTCCTGAACCTATAGACCGTAAGTCCCTTCAGGATTTGGTACATAACACTCAGCAGGTCAGTAATCATTCCTTAAAATGCGGCTATGATGCACTGGAGGCTTCCTTCAGATCAGCTATGACTGGAACAATGATTAGAAGGCATGCATGGTTAAAAGAGAAATCCTTACCAGACCATGTAAAGACAAAGCTTCTAGATGCTCCCATGGAGAAACAAAGTTTGTTTGGCTCCCCTGCTCAGCAAGTGCTAAAGAAGGTGGAAGAAAAAGCAAAATCTGTCCAAACAGTCAAGGATTTCTTACAGGTCCAGCCTCTGAGGTTTAGTAGAAATTGGCCTTCGAAGAATTGGTCCTTTCCAGACGCCTCCAGAGCACAGAGAGGCAGAAATAGGCGCCCAAGAGGCAGAGGTCAATCCAGAGGTGCCTACAGGGGACGTCAGTGGCAGCCTAACAACCAGAGAAGTACTGCCACAGATACAGCTACGACCACTTCCACAGGACAGACACAATGACTTGACTCTGATACAGCCTAACAGGGAACAACTGGAAGCACCCTTAGGCGGAAAGCTAGCCTTATTTTCCGTAAACTGGCATTTCATTACAGGAGACAAATGGATTTTACAGACAATAGACAAAGGCTACATGTTTCACTTCCACACTCTACCAAAAAAGAGAGGAAAACCAAACCTACCACCAAATCAAAAAACAAACGCTCTAGAACAAATCAACTATCTTTTAAGGATGAGAGCTATAGAAAAAGTACCTCCTATGGAACAAGGGCAAGGATTTTACTCCAGACTTTTCCTGGTACCAAGAAAAGAAAACCAATGGAGGCATATTCTCGACCTGTCCGCTCTGAACACATATCTCATTGTTCCAAAATTCAAAATGCTGACCCTACAGCAACTTCTTCCCATGCTGGGCAAGGAGTCTTGGCTGGTGACTCTAGATCTCAAGGAGGCATACCTGCACGTCCCTATACGACCAGATTGCAGAAGATACCTCAGATTTCTTGCAGGATCAGAGCATTATCAATTCTCAGCATTGCCCTTTGGCTTATCTACTGCGCCCAGAGTATTCACGAAATGCCTGGCATCAGTAATTGCTTATTGCAGGCTTCAGGGAATTCAGATTTATCCATACCTGGACGACTGCCTAATACAAGCGGACAACAAGACCAAATTAACAACAGATTTGGAAAAGGTTATACAACTACTGCAAGCCCTGGGATACACAGTCAACATGAAAAAGTCAAGGCTGGTACCATCCCAAAGGATAACATTCTTGGGTGCAGAACTGGACACAACAAATCAGATGGTATTTCTCACAGCAGAAAAGCAAAAGCAACTACCACTCTATTTCATGGCATTAACAACACAGAACCAGCTTACAGCAAGGAAAGTCCTGCAAGCCCTGGGTTACATGGCATCCTGCATAATATTGATTCCACATGCCAGGCTGCATATGAGAAAGTTGCAATGGTACCTAAGGAATGTATGGTCTCAACACAAGCACAGTCTAGAAGCCCAGATTCCAATAATACCATGCCTGAAACAAGAATTCCTG
Organism: Protopterus annectens; assembly: GCF_019279795.1. Classification (NCBI taxonomy): domain Eukaryota; kingdom Metazoa; phylum Chordata; order Ceratodontiformes; family Protopteridae; genus Protopterus; species Protopterus annectens. The sequence continues at coordinate 450,028,597 of NC_056727.1, forward strand.
TGGTGGGCTCAGGCCTGTCAGTTGAACAGAGGACTGCCTTTCCACAAACCTCACCCAAGCCAGACTATCACCACGGACACCTCAGACCTAGGCTGGGGGGCACACATGGTGGGCAAGTGTATACAAGGCCTATGGACACAAGACCAGCTGAACCCACACATAAATCAAAAAGAGATGCTGGCAGTGAAACAGGCACTTCAGACATTCAGACCTTTTCTTCAACAGGGTCATTTGCTGATAAGGACGGACAACACCACAGTCATGTGGTATATCAACAAACAGGGAGGCACACTCATATCCTCTATGCCGGATGGCAATGGACCTGTGGAATGTGGCCCTGAACCTCAACATTCAACTCCAGGCCAAATTTGTGCCAGGAAAAGAAAATATACTAGCAGACACCTTAAGCAGAACTACCATGGATGCCCACGAATGGATGCTGCATCCAGACATCTTCAAAACCATTACAAAGAAATGGGGACTACCAGAAATAGACCTGTTCGCATCCCCACACAACCACCAATTGAGGAAATTCTGCACAAGGACATACCACCCACTTGCTTGGAAGGTGGACTCCCTATCCTTCAGTTGGGAAAACCTGACAGCATATGCATTCCCACCTCTTCCTTTGATGCACAAAGTGCTACTGAAGATCAAAGAAGATCACCCAAGGATCATCCTGATAGCTCCAGACTGGCCGAGGCAGCATTGGTACCCTACTACCCGCTACTGAGGAGCATGTCTCGGACACACGCATGGCCTCTACCTCTAGTTCCTTTACTGCTAACACAGAACAATTACAAGATCCTACATCCAAACTTGAAAACACTACAGCTAGCTGCTTGGAATATTACATAAAGCAAAATAACCCCGATTTATCTCAGAGGGTTAAAGACATTATCCTGGAGGCTCGCAGACCCTCCACAAGGAAGACTTATTCAGCCAAATGGAAAAGATGCCTCATTTGGAGTACAGCAAAAGGAGAAAATGTATCATTAGCAAACATAGCTAACATCCTGGAATACTTAGCAGAACTTTTCCACAATGGCCTGTCTTACTCCTCCATCAAGATTCATGCATCAGCAATTTCAGCAGAATACGACATGGATCCGCCAGTCTTCTCTCATCCTCTACTCAGGCAGTTTCTGAGAGGAATTAAAAATGTAAAGCCACCAAGGAAGCCACCTTTGCCTACATGGGACCTTAACTTTGTGTTGGAAAAGTTAACACTTCCCCCTTTCGAACCAGCAGCAACAGCAGAATTACAATTCTTATCTTGGAAAACTGCTTTCCTGCTTGCAATCACTTCAGCAAGAAGGGTTTCTGAATTACAGGCATTAATGGCAGTACAGCCCTTCCTTATCTTCCATCAGGATAGAGTGTCCTTGAGAACTAACCCTACTTTTATGCCAAAAGTGGTCTCCAGGGTATCATTGAACCAAGCAATCCATCTACCAACATTCTTCCCCAACCCACAGAACAGGGGGGAAAGACTACTGCATACCTTGGATGTGCACAGGCAATTGCGCTACTATCTGGACAGAACCAAGACCAACCGAAAAACTGACCAGCTTCTGGTAGCATATGCAACAGGAATGGAAGGGAAAGCAATTTCTAAACAGACAATCTCAAAATGGATAGGAAATTGCATTAGATTTTGTTACTCTTTTCATGGAAAGACATCTCCAGAAAACATCAGACCTCACTCCACAAAGGCTACAGCCACTACTACAGCTTTCCTACGTGGAGTGGCTACCAAAGACATTTTAGAAGCTGCTACTTGGAGCTCCGTGCATACATTTGCCAAGCATTATAGTCTACCTTTATACTCCAGATCCCGAGCAGGTTTTGCAACTGCTGTTTTGCAAGGGATCTTAGCTACACCATAATCATTTTACTGCCTCCTCCCCCAGTTTGGCTATGGTATTCTACCCATATGTTAGGACTGCAGATGCATCCTTGAAGGACATAGTACAGTTTTGTACCTACCATAAATGTCGATGTCCGAGAGGTATGCATCTGCAGTCAGGATTACCCACCCTCCTTCCCCTCTGTGGTACTCCTAGGGTATTTGCCCATCTTGTAGCTGGCTGGGGGAATCTATTATGGTGTATTTGTTTGTATATATGTATATACATGTTTATATTGTTTGCTCTCTACTGTTTGGAATCATTTGCATTTATCCAAATTTAGCCTTCCTAGAGGGCACCTGGCATCTGGGGCAAGAAACACTGAGGAAAATGGCGTCGGCTGATGCCTTTATACCCAATTCACAGCAGCTATGACGTCGGGTGAAGTGCGACATCAGCCGAGGCCAGACCCAGACTTTGGAATCCGGCCGACCGAAGGGCTGCCTGAGGCAGGACAACCCATATGTTAGGACTGCAGATGCATACCTCTCGGACATCTACATTTATGGTAGGTACAAAACTGTACTTTCTGGAGATGAGAGCAATGCTTTTGGCATTAAAGGCATTCCAAGACTGTCTTCTTCTTGGAACAATTAGACAGATAACATGTCAATAGTTTGGTACATCAACAAACAAGAGGGAACCAGATCTCACCCTCTCTATCATGTGTGGCAATGGGTGGTATTTTCCAACCACTTTCTAATAGCAAAGCATATTCCAGGAATTTCCAACATGATAGCAGACAAACTGAGCAGGTCTATCTTACTACCACATGAGTGGTCCCTCAACAACAAAGTAAGGGATATGATTTTCAGTCAGTGGGGCTAGCCTTGCTGCAGTCTTTTTGCCCCTCCCCTAAACAACAAATGCAGCAGCTTTTTTGCTCTAATCTTCTCGCTGGGGGAATCACCAAGGGATGCCCTACTCCACAATTGACCCCCCTGTTCTTCTGTATGTTTACCCTCCGACCCCCACTAATTCCCAAATTCTGGCAGAAAGCCCAGTTGAAGAAGGAAAGTCATCCTCATTGTGCCTTACTGGCCTTGGCAGATTTGCTTTCCCTTTTTGGCCTCACCTACAGTATCCACCTTGGATTCTGGATCCAATTCTAGACCTACTGTCACACCCGACAGGCATGGTTTACCTGGATAACTCAAGCCGCAAACTAACAGTGTGGTTTCTGCAATTCCTTTAGTAGTCAGACAACCAATGCTGTCTTCTCCTGTCCATTGCATACTTTTATCTTCCCATAAATCTTCTACTAAGAAACTTTACAGGAGTAAATGGAAAATGTTTCTTTGCTGGGCAGAACAAAATCAGATTGATCCCTTCTCAGCTCCAGTTCAATCTGTTCTGGAATTTTTGGTGAGTCTATTTAGTGAGGATGCTAGCTTATCAACTATAGAAGCCCAATTAGCAGAAATCTCTAATTTTCTTGTTGGATTTCAAAATTCCTCATTGGCTACCTTCTTGAGAAGCACTCTCCTGCTAAGGCACCTTATAAAGACTCCACTCCACCTTGGGATTTAAATTTGGTACTGCAAGCCTTAATTCAGTCTCCCTTTGAACCAGCAGCAAAATGTGATCTTAAATTCTTAACATGGAAAACTATCTTTCTAGTTGAAATTACATCTGCTGGAAGAATTATATAACTTCAGGCATTATCTTCTAAGTCTCCATATTTGATTTTTCATAATGGTAGAGCAGTGTCACATACCAACGCTTCCTTCTTTTCTAAGGTGGTGTCAGAATCCAGCATCAGCCAATCCATTAACTTGCCAGTATTCTTTTCCTAAATTTGCAAATAAAGGTGAATATATGTTGCACTTATTGGATATCCATAGACAATTACATTTTTACTTACACAGAACAAAAGAAATTAGAAAGACAGATCAGCTATTTATCTTCTTTGTACATACTAAATTAGGCGAGTCAGTTACAAAGTTAACTCTAGATAGATAGTTGATGGATTGTATTTTCTTTGTCTATAGTAAGTTGAATCTCCCCTTACCAAAACCTTTAAAAGCTCATTCAACCAGATCCATGGCAATTTCTTCTGTATTCCAGTTTAGAGCTTCCATGGACAATATATGTGCAGCTGCAACTTGGTCAAATCCTCATACCTTTATCACTTATTAAAAAGTACATCTTATCTCAATGGGAAGAGCAACCTTTGGCTCAACCGTACTCAAGAGTATTATTCCTTAGAGTCCACCCAGGATTTTAGGTAGCTCAGTACTCTGCCCCATTAGTTGAGGAATGAATGAAAATTGGCAACATTAGATAAAGAGGTTATGTACTCACCATAACATTCCATCTGTGTTGTCCATTTTCATTCTTCCTTGACTCCGCACCCACTAAGCCCCAACATTTTTAACGACTGACTTTTGGAAGAACGAGAGGCTTCAAGGATGTTACCATCTTTGTGTTGAGCTCCAGTTATGACATATCATAATAGTCTTCATATCAAGCAGCAAACATGATCTGAGAGATGTTAGGGGTTAGTGCATTATGGGTAGGGAAGAAATTTGAGAGTTTTTTTGTAACCATGAGCTAGTGTAACAGCAGAGTCTGATCCAAATTAGTTCAGGAAGAATGAAGATGGACAACACAGATGGAATGTTATGAATGTTATGGTGAGTACATTAACTTCTTTTTTGTTAGCAGATATTCAATGGGAGTCAGTAAGTCTGCAGCTGAATGCAGCTGTACATTCTGTTCTGAGTGAAATTTACAAGCATTCATTGCTGAGTAGTTTTACATGAAGGCAAGCCACATGCGAGTGCAAGTCATTAATCTTGTGAGTTCTGAGTGTTCTTTGCTGAGAGAAATGCGAAATTTAAAGGTAAAATGGCAAGCAGTCAGTGAAAAATAGATTGAAATTATGGGATGCACATAAGAGATCGCAACCTCAATATGTTAATAGATGTAATGGAACTGTGTACAAGCTAGTTTTATTTAAAGATAGCCAGTGTACCTTTTTCTTAGGATTAAAACTAAATGTTTTCTGAAAGCACACAAGCTGTTGTTCACATCTGGGTGGGGAATACAGACAAGAAGAAAACAATCAACAATCAGTACAAGTGAGAACACAGGCAGCAGCATGTGCTTTAGCATGGGTAACCTTAATTTTAGGGTAGGTAATGCCTGTGTACGCAGCTGTTAATTTGGGGCATTTGTTCCTAACTAGAGGGTTAAACTTTATTTATTTTGAAGATGTACATAGTTCTGTGTGTTTGTTCTACATTAATAGGGGATGAGGTTGTTCTGAAAATGTATTTAGTTTTTTGTTGGATGGTGTTCATTAAAACAAAGTCTTGAAAACTGTGACAAGTTCAAATGGAGATGAGAAGAAACAACTGGATAAAAATTCAACCTGCTAAACATTAGTGTGTGCCTATGATCAAATGTCTGTTAACTAATGAAATGATACTTTTGTGCTGAGAAACAATATCTGAATTGCCTTGACATAGTAAAACCTTAAGTTTGTTTGTTGGCTGCCAAAATAACAGTTACTAGAAAATGGAAATCAGTCTAAACCAACCGTATTTGAAACTACTGAATATTATAAAAGAACTGGAAGATGGCTGTTTTAGAAAAGGGAAGGAGGTAATTACATAGAAATAAATGGAAATTGTGGGAATAGTACATGCAGATTACTGCTCAAGAGGAGGAGAACTGATATTTAAGGGAAGGCAAGAATTTGGCAATTTCTGTAATGTTGGATTTATGATTTACAAAGAAGATATGTGATGTACACTGTATATAAATGGAAAATGTTAATATGGTTTAATTTATTTTTTGGTTAATGTATGTTTGCCTATGTTTTAAGTGATAATTTATTAAAGATGTTTAAAAAAGTGATTTCTGAATCTCTCTATTAAACCTGTGTAACATTATTGTGGGAGGGCAGTCTGTATGCCCCATACCCCTGATTCTTGTATATACTAGCTTCCAGATAGCTGTACCTTGGAGTAAGGGGCATACTTCAGTATACCACAATCTTAGATTTAGTGTGTTTGCCTGTCATCTACACTTGCTTCTCTGCAGGTTTGCAATTCTGAAGATCACAGTTATAGTCCTCAGATTTTCAGCAGACATCCATCTCTTAACATAAAAATGATTAATCCAGAGAATCCACATCAGTAAAGACTGTGCATGACTGAATAAACTGGATAAGAGCCCTATGTTACATATACTGTGAACTAATCTGTTAATATCATTACATACCAGCATATACTGGAGAATGCATGACTGGTTATCCTTGGAGCTAGGAACATTTCCTGTGTAGAAAATGTGCACAAAGTAATTTAACTAAAAATGAATAAGGTTAAAAACAAAAAGAAAAAAATATATAGCTGTGGAGGTACAGTTCCATGCATTGCTGAGGAGATTGTCATACACACAGTATGTGTTTTAGGTAGTGGTCCAGAATACATTTGGGTTCCAACTTAGTCTGTGCATTTATATTTTTCCCCTTTTCACCTCTACACACTATGTGCAGATACCTCTGAAAGCTAATTGTGTAGTTAGTACCTGAACTTGGAGAGTTGCCACATGTTAATGCTACATAGACAACTACCAGAAGCCTTTCACATTCTGGCTTGTAGGCATGGAATTGTCAGTTAAACCAGTGAGGTCTTGTACGTGTCTTTGCAGGATGTCATGGGTGATGGTGTCTTCACTTTCTGAGGAGCTGCAGCAGATTAAACAGTCATCGTCCTGTTGGTGCCTAGCTACATCAGCCATGCAGGTATTCCAAGCATCCCAGAAGCCAGTGTCGTTACTGCTGTCTACGGTTGCTTATAGTAGGGGATGTATAGCTTGCCCTGGAGCAGAGAGCTGTCACGAAGAACCAGTGTGTTCTCTACTTGGACACAAGTGGCCATGTGCTAGAAATTTTATGTCCTCCCTGAGAAGGTGTATCTCTTAGAGATCAAAGTAGCCCCACAGAGTTTTCAGGACAGACCCAGACTCTAATCTTCAAAAGGGACATTAAACTGTCTCTCCTTTTGAGCAAAGCCTAGGGTTTCATCATGCCTATCCTCAGTTCCAAAGAGATGGAAAGTTTCCATTCCTCCCTAGCCCTAAGTGACATCTGCATTTCCATCCTTTGTCAGGTTTCTGAGAGCCAGTCTTAAGGGGATCATGCCCCTGCCATTTCACGGCATCTGAATGATATTGGGCTGAGGAATGCTTCCTGTCACATACACTTCTGCCATCTGTACTAGTAATTTTTAGATTTGGTCTGGATGGAGCAACAGTTTCAGTACAGGGTGCTGCCATTTGGCTTTACCTCTGGCTCCATGTTGTAGTTTCAAGGCAGTTAACTGCAAGTCCTGAAATTTTGAAAAAAGGAAATTCAAAATGAGAACAATGAATATCAAAACTCAATTCTGTCATTTAAAATATTTTTTTTGCAAGGGGGGCTAGCTCCTGTACAGCCCCCACCCCTACTACTTTTATGTTCTAACTCTGAGATTGGTCTACCCTCGAGAAGACAAATATTTCAAGACACAATCTACTTTCACACATCCCATCCTTGTGTTTTGGGACTAGGTGTACGAGTCTTGGATATTTACAACAATTACTCTTTTTCTTCTCTGAGTGTTTAATGGGTTTTACTATTGTGATGGATGCTTTCTAGAAGAATAAACTCCATGTGTTCTCCTCCCTGAGCAACTGGCTCCTGATGGCTGCATTGAAGGATGCCCAAGTAGCATTTCTGGAGTGGACACTGCAGTTGATGAGTTTCTAATGATCACTATAAACAGAGACGTCTTCTCTTATTCTGTCTCAGACTGCTTTCTTTGACTTGAAGCTGGATAGCCTTCAGTGCTGGTCATTCCTTATTGAATAGAGGGCTGAAGGAGGTCATGTCTTTGGCACCCTGGATGACGATGCAAATTAATTTTAAGCCTAAATCCTCCAATACCTTTCTGACTTAATGGTGGCCATGAACCTCACTGTGATTTAACACTCATGAAGATGTGAGTCCTGCAGTTGATCAGTGCTATATCTTCAGAGTCAGCACTCATTCACAATGCATTTATTGCTGGGATGTAGAGTCAGAGACATTCAACAGTGTCAAAGTGGGTCTTCTTTTCTTGTAGTTAACCCATTGCATGTCTGGATAATTTTATTTACTGGTGGGATCTAGAGCCCAGAAGAATAAGTAAAAGGTTCATTTTTCTCTTTCTGTAGATTAAAAGCTGGACCCAACAAGTAGGATCTAGATGCAAGACTTTTCATCTGTGTTGCAGTTAGCCCCCCACAACCCACAGAAAAGTCCTTGAGTCCCTAGTATGGAGCTGCATTTATATTAATGTATGTTTTGACTGTTGTCTTTCTGCATTTAGCTTGATGTCTTTAGTGTTCTTCCTCTTCTGCATTTTGCCTGATGCCACATAAAATGACAATTTCTTACTGTTAATTTTAAGAACATAAAATGTTCATACATTTGGGACTTCCCTGAAATAGGCCTAGGCTTTACCTTTTGAAAAACCCAGGTCTAGCACATTGTTTAGAGGGAGATGCAGTCAAAAAGTTTGATGGTTATGTTTCTTGGATTGGATGTTATCAAACATCTGTGCCAACATATTCCAGAACATTCATGTCTTTGTTTTTCTCTGTAAAACACATTTGCGCTATCTTCCCTTGCAACAAAATAAGAGGAAACGCAGTGTATACAGCTGAAACAGCTTTGGTGTTTAATAAAAAAGCAACTCACAATTACACACAACCACGATAAAAAATGTACCAATGGCCAAACGCACAAAGCTTGAATCGATGAACAAACAATAATCCCAGAGTTTAGCGCTTTCACCTATCCCATGTAGGCTTCTTCAGAACTGAAAAACTTTGTAACTTCCACCATTTAAATGAACTTTTGGCGCCAAAAACTGTTGCAGTTTTTAAAGGTGTATACTCCATTTTTTACAAAAGTAATTTCATGCTTGTACTAAAATGAAATAGAATGACCATAAGAAATGAAATGACCATAAGAAATTAAAAAAAATATATATACAAGTTTTAAAAGTTTTAAAATTGCATTTTTAAATTAATAAGTACTAAATGAATATTCTATAAATATTAAATAAATCTAGTTACTGATGACACATTATATACAATTCAATGACAGTATTAGTAGTGTTGTTGAAAAAATTCATTTAAAATACATTTAAAAATTCTTGTGATTGTTACCTAACATCGATGAGTGGTCTAATTATGAAACATTTCCAATTCCTAAATGTACATATACTGAACAGTTAATCACTAAAGTACTTTAATAAAATTCATTCCTTAATGAGATTGTAATGAAAAAAATGCAAAATGAACAAAGAAAAAACAAAGAAAAAACCTCTATACTGTATTGAAAAAAATGTACAAATTTTTTTTGTGTACATTATTCACTATATATGTTTTTACTATTGTCTTAACTGTTTCACCGCTATGGAATCATTTAAAGCAGGTTCTGAGGCAGCATCTGTGTACAACTGCCATCATATTTCTTTATAACTTAACAACTCTTTACAATTTCCCCCTCTCAAATCTGGTTTGATTTGTTCTAAGATCCCAAAGGTAAAACTGTGTTCAACACCTTCCCTATCTACATGCCTGTATAGGGGATTGTTGTTGTCCTTTCTCCTTATACAATACATGTGGTCGTAAATTCTCCTTTTGAAGGCTCTCTCCGTTTTTCCTACATAAAATGCTGTGCATTTTGAACATTTAGCCATATAAATCACATAAGTTGATTTAGTTTAACAGTTCTGCTTTGCAACTCGGTTTACTTCTCTGTAAAACAGTTTTATTTCAAAGTTACTAGAAGATAGCTCTGTTAGAAAGATCTAAATATATATTTTTCTTTTTTGCATAACTTCTAGTTGTAGATATGTATTTTTATTGTATTTACATTGAGCCCCTGAGTGTGCAGCAGGTATCTGGTTCCTACTATAGCAACATTCAGCTTGATGGTTAACATTATCTAATGGCTGTTTGAATTTGACACCCTTCTAGACTTAATGGCATTAATGATCTGTGTACAGTGGACATGGTTCCAAAAGTTTTTTTTTAACCCAGCAAATTTAAGAGTAAAAGGTGGTCTTCTGTCACTGAGTCACTTTCCAGACCGGTCTCTCAGAGGAAAGTGTTAGCAGGATGGGTGACATATAGCCAGCATCTTCATGGATTAACATTCCAGCTTCATGTGTTGACTTCATGGCAATAGACAATAAGCTCACTGCAGTTGAAGGTTCTGCTAATGTTGGCTTTGTTTAAAGGACTGCACTGGTGGTTAAATGCATCCCCCCCCCCATTTCCCATCCATTCACATCTTAACTTCAGATGCAATGGACACTGGAGTTTGTACAAGCATCCCTAACAGTACAATGGACTTGGTCCCTTTTTCAGTTGAATAATTATCTTAGCAGTATGAGTTCTGGCAGGCAATGTTTCTTGTGGACCATGAGTGGCAAAGTTTTACCTGAAAAGATCCTTCTCTCCAGACATCTAAAGTTCATGAAAACCCATTCATAGAAAGTGTTTTTCTTTCTAATTCCCCTCCAGTTTTTGAGTAAAAAAAAAAAAGACAGTCTACTGGGGCAGTAAAACAAAATGGACTGGTGGAAATTTACTGTATCACTTTCATTACTTATAAAGACATATTCTCTTCATAAGTAGATGGTGACTATAGAGTACAGGTTGCTCTGTAACAGAATTTTTTGTTGGCCAGGGTAGAGCTTTTCTTTTTCTGCATTGTATGTGGTATAGTAAGGTATCACTCCAGATGCATCTCTCTCAGATCCTAGTTTATGTGACATACTTGCTTTTTGAATGTATGGAACTTTGTCTTTTTTTTAACTCGCAACTAGCAGTTGTAGATTGTCACACCTTTAGCAATATACAAACATCCTGACATTCCTGAGCATTTTTTTGAAAGCAAGCTAAAAACATAATTCAAGCAAATATGAATGTCTTTTAAACAATGAATGCAGTCAAAAAGTATGAACAGCAATGTTGTTCAATAAAAAGTTCTCTTTACTATTGTAAACGTCAGTACACTAAACATATTTTTATCAGTGCACTAGTATATCATAATGCAAAAATATTATTTATACTTTGTCTAGTGTTTTATAAACAACTTTTCATATCTTATAAGTCACGCAACCAAGACCAATAATGTCAGCAGCACTTCTGCTAGGCAGAGTTACGATAAGCATTTATCCTGACTGAATCACTGTTGCAGTATTCCATACAGATGGGTTTTCACCACTGACATCTGGCTGTCTGGCTGAGGTACCAAAGCCTAAATCTTCCATAAGCCATACATGGGACATATAACCTGAACCCATGAGCATAGCAGTACTTAAGCAAACATATGAATATAAATCTTAAGACTGTCTTGCCTCCAACCTGAATGCAGGTCTCGGCCCATAAGTCTGATCTTTGCATGGTCAGTTGTACTGTAAGCCTTCACAGATTTAGATAAGTGCCCTGCTGGGTAACATTCCATTTTCTTGTTTTTCCTGTTAATCTGTGATTTTGTTAGGGAAGAATGTGAGTATGGTAGGCAGATGCCCTACAAAGACCTCCATTCCTAATGCCTTTTCTGACTGGGTACAGAGCACAATCACAAGTCTTGTTCCATCTGCCAGTCCTTCATATCCAAGGCTTTGTGATCCCATTTATTGTCAGTACATTCTTTCCTAGACACTCAACAACTAAATATTCAGCCCAATCTAAGATGGCAAATTCTTCTACATCTGACATGCTGTCCTGTCCAAAGAAAAAACTCAAGAGGCTTAGGCTGGAAGTTCAGATTTGGAAGCAACTGCTGAGGTTGCAGAACCTAGAGTGCATCCAGCTGTTCCTCAGACACCCTCTACCATGTCCCAGCCAGAAGTCAGTATGGTGTCTGAGGACCATATGTCCTAAGTAACTGTTACTACAGAGGAGAAGAGGAGAACCATAGATGTATTATCTCGGAGATCCTGGAAGGCATCCCTCAGATTTTATTATGGGAAAAGATTCCTGAATTACTCATTTTAAGTATGTCAGGAGTTGGAGCCTCTGTGCTTAGTCCAGGTGGATGTCACCCCAAAGAATAACCAGTAAATGACTAAGCATATTCCTTCTTGCCGATCTTCTAGGGAGGAGTGAATAGACTTTTCTCAGGACTTATTCAAGGCCATTTTGGTTGTCAAGCCTACTTCCTTTTCTGTTCCTTCACCTACTCCACAGAAGATTAGTGTGGAGTCTTCTCAGAGGATGAGGAAAGGCTTTCAGATTCGGAGGATCATTTCCTAGCATACTGTTCTCAAATCCAGTCACCTGGACAGGTGCCCTCAGGTGATGAGGACTCCCTGTCCCGATTCCCATGTGAAACAGGCATCCTTTGGAGAGACCATTGTGTGGATAATGAAACATTTTGACTGGAATTCTTAGCAAATCTCTGATATTCATAGGCGCTACTACAGCCCTTTAGAAGTGAGTACTCCAGCCTCTTCTTCTGTGTTTCCATTCCTGGAGGCCCTGTTTTCACATCTGTATGGCCCTGTTTTCACATCTGTATCCTGTGTTCCTGACTCGCAGCATTCAACCTGCAAGAGGCCTAATAGAATCTGTAAAGTTTCAGATGAGCTCAAGTTTATTTTCAAACGCCTAGTTGCTAATACTTCAGTTGTTTCCATAGCCTCAAAGCAACCATCTAAACTTCTTCCAAATGCTAATGCTCTTCCCTCAGACAAGGATAGTAGGGCAAGTTCGGTTTTACTCACTCCATTATTTTTTTTTTTATTTATTTATTTATTTTTTTTAATGTACCCTGTGGTCAAGTTCAGTTCTACCTGCTTCGCTCAGGCTCACTCCGCTCCCCTACCCTACCCCCATTTCTCACCCACACCCACTGTGCCTACATTTATTTTTAACTAGCCACACCCACAATTCCCATTAACCATTCAAACAAAGAAACTCATTAAAATACAGCACTCCTTAACTTAATCTAACATTTTTACATATTACCCCTTCCATGTCAAAATGTTACCTTTATACACTGAAGTCGTAATTACTCTCGTCATTAGCTGCACACTTGACCTCCTATCACATTGAATTAAATAACTCAATTCACTCCCATTCCCTTATCCACGAGAAGTCAAACTCAAGTGCATAACTGTATCCCCCTCTATCTGTAATATTACAACCATGTAACTAGCCCCCTCCACTCTACTCCCACACCACAGTTGTTCTCCCCAAATCTCCCTGAAATATGGCAGGTACTTAGTCAAAATCCTATAAACCTTAATAAATATAGCAGCCAAACTAACTCTTAGCAAGGACATCCACACAAACCCTGGACCAAAAACTAAACAAAACGACATACCCACCCAACCTACCAACCACTCACAAAATTTAATAAACCACCCTAGAAAGGCAGCTGATCTCTTAATATTAAACATTAATATTAGCAGTATCATTGACAAAATCAAAGAGCTACACACCAGTCACTCTTTATACTCACCAGATATTGTTATGATAATGCAATCTTGACTTAAACCTGATATTAGCAGTAATGACATTCTTGCCCCCTGGATACAATATTCTGCAGACAGAAAGTATAAAAGGGGAAGTGATATTGCCGTACTTTTTAAAAATAACCTTACTATAGAAACCATAAAACATAATGCCCCTAACTTTGACAATGCTAAAATGATTTATACAAAACTAAAGATCAACTCTAAAAAAACATATAAATATAACAGGAGCATACTTAACATAGACTGGTTAACCTGTAATTGTCAAAACCCCACTAATCACATTAACCTCCATGACTTCACTCAGATTATTCAAGCACCCACTAGAATTGATAAGTTAACTAATAGACACTCCATCCTCGATTGGATACCAACAAATAGACCAGCTCTCTCCTTTCACTCTGGCTGTCTACCAGGTAGCCTCAGTGACCATCTCCCAGCCTTTCTCCTCAGGCATCGAATTAACCAGACAAAATGCTCCACCTGCTCTCTAATAAGGAACAAAAAAAAAATTTATCCCCCGAGACACTAGACACCTCTTAAGCACCTTCCGCTAGAAGAGGCTGTGAAATATTTTAACTCAACCTTCATAAATGTCTTGAACATACAAACCTTCCCAGAACTATAGGAATAAAAGCTAACTTCGCCCCATGGTTAAGCAAAGAAGCCAGAGCACTGCTAAAATCAAGAGACAAAGCCTGGGAACAATACCACAATAATAAAAGTGAACCTGCTAAACAAGCATGCCACAAGCTTAGAAATAAGGCAAAGAGACTAAACAAGACAAGATTAATTGCGATCTCAAAATCCAAGCCAAACGCCAAAACAAAAGTGTTGGTCATCTATTAACAACATACTTCTAACAGGTAATGCTAGCACACCATCCCCATCTACTTTTCACAATACAGATAGCTGAAACTATTTAGCTATCTAATAGCTACAGCTATACTCCTATTCCTGCCCTTCCTACATTCTATAATAACAGTAACACATTTTCCTTATACCCTGTCTCAACTGACATGATTAGAAAACTGCTCAAGAAACTAAAACCCACTACCCTTACAGCTGACAACCTACCAGCAGACTATCCAAAAGTCCTTGCTGATGCAGATGTTCATCGTGTTTCACTGTTGCAGTCATTACACTTGGGTTATCCTGCTGGCAGGCTACCCGCAGTCGGCCAGAGTTCCAAAGTCTAGGTCCGGCATCGGTTGCTGTCGCCTCTTCTCTGACGTCAGTGCTCCAGGGGTATAAAAGTCTTTCTTGCCGTGCGGTGCCAGAAGCAAAAGCAGTTCGCAAGTGCCGGTCGGCCGACTCCTGAAATTTTCGAAATCGAGTTTCAGAACCAAAGTCTTCAATAAAGCTAAGTACCCCATTGGGGAAACTTTTTCTTGCTTCAGACCGATGTCAGTAAAAGTTAACAATTGTATTTCTTGTGGGAAGCAAATACCTCATAAGGACTTTCACTCTTACTGTATTCCTTGCCTAGGCCCTGACCACGGCGTTACTAGTTGTCGGTTTTGTGTTAGATTCAACAAACGCACTATTAAGCGTCGGTTTGATTTTGCTCTACATTACTTTGGCCGTCGGAACAACTGACGACCGAAATTCATAAAAAACGCAAAGACAAGGACAAGGACAGGCATCCGAGGTCTAAAACCGATGACTAAGCCTCTTCTAGGCCAGTCGTCTGTTCTCAGTGAGGTGCTTTCTCAGCCCCTGACACCCGCTACCTCAGAGCCACAGGCCACTTCCGTCTCCCACGTGGAGACATCTAGGCCTCTGGAAACTCAAGGTATTGGGCCTACGGAAACTAATCCCTCAGATGGGTCCAGAGCCGTTGATCAGGAATCGGCTTCTGAGGGTGTTTTCAGACCTTCACAACTTACCATAAAATCAACAGGCAAGACAAAGGTACCATTAAAGACAAAGAAACAAGTACATTATTCTCCTGGACAGTCTTCCATGCTTAAGAAACAGATGCTTAAAATAGCCGAAGACCTCATTACTCTAATCAGGGGTTCCCACCCCCCTCCTGAGAAAAGGCCTAGGCAGGATACAGATTATGACTCCTCTGATCAGGTTTCCATTTCCTCTGATTCCTCTTCAGACCAGGGATACTCTCTACCCCCCTATGAGGACTCTGATGCTGAAGAATCTATCCCTTCAGCCTCTCCTCCTGAGGATTATTCTTTTGGGGAAACTTTACATACCATGAGGGAACATTTCCATTGGGAATGTCAGGATTACTCTGAATCCAAGTAAAGGCTCAGGGATTTCCTCTTCTTGCCTCAGCACAGGCCCCTGGCTGTTCCGCCTGTGCTAGATACTATGGATGATGTGTTCTCTGAATCCAGCTTATCTTCTGACTCTTTATCCCCTGCTCCAGCCAAGCCAGATAGGTATTAGAGTCCCTGACTCTCAAAAGTTTCTTTACAAAAACCCTTCTGCTGATCCAGAAACTATTTCCCAGGGTCCAAAAGGGGTTAAGGCTTCCATTGCGTAAAATCCAGTACCCTCTGACAGAGATTCCAGAGCTTTGGATAGATGGGGGAAGAAAGTATAAACGTCTGCAACTTTAGCAGTAAGTGCTTTAAATTGCCAGTTTCACATGCTTAAGTACCAACAATATTTAATGGCTCAGTTAAAACAGAAAATGCTTGTAAGCTCAGAAGCTCCTGATTGTAAAGAAATGCAGGATTTATTGCATGCAGTTGAACAGGTGGGAAAACATACTCTGCAATGTGGTTTTGATTCTTTAGAGGCCTCTTGTAGAGCCGCAGTTACAGGTTCTGTTATTCGAAGACATGCTTGGTTAAAAGAACAGAGTTTACCTGATCATGTTAAGGCAAAATTATTGGATGCTCCTTTACAGCATGATACCTTGTTTGGTGTTACCTTGTTTGGTGTTAAGGCAGAAGAGGTGTTCAAGAAAATGGAGGATAAAGCTAAATCTATGCAAACAATCAAGGATTTCTTACAGGTACAGCCACCTCGGTTTAGTAGAAATTGGCCAACAAGGAATTGGTCCTTTCCAGTGTCAGACAGGCCACAGAGAGGCAGATACAGACGCCCAAGAGGCAGATCTCAACCCCAAGGCCCAAACAGACAACGACAGTGGGGGCACCTCAACCCCAAAAGGAGGTGAGGACAAGTCTCAACCTTACAGGAAACAGAATGACTTTCCTATTTGTACGCCAAGCACGTCCCTTTAGGAAGCCCCCTTAGGGGGAAAACTAGCACTTTTCTCTCAAAACTGGCAAACAATACCAAAGACAAATGGGTTCTGAATATTGTGTCTCAAGGTTACAGATTCCACTTTCATACTTTACCAAAGCTAAAAGGAATGCCAGACCTGCCACAAAATCAATGGGCAGAGGCACAAAAACAAATTTCAGCCCTCATGGACATGAGAGCTATTCAAAAAGTACCACAACAGGAACAAGGACAAGGATTTTACTCTAGACTCTTCCTGGTCCCCAGAAAGGACAAAGCATGGAGGCCCCTACTAGACCTTTCAATTCTGAATACTTACCTGGATATTCCGAAATTCAAAATGTTGACATTACAGCAGCTTCTGCCCATGCTGGGCAAGAAGGCTTGGCTTGTTACTCTGGACCTCAAAGAGGCATACCTGCATGTCCCTATCAGACAAAATTGCAGAAGATACCTCAGATTCAAAGCTGGTACTATGCACTACCAATTCTCTGCACTGCCCTTTGGCTATCTACGGCACCCAGGGTCTTCACAAAGTGCCTGGCACCAGTAATTGCATTTTGCAGACAAAAAGGAATTCAAATATATCCATACCTGGACGACTGCCTCATTCAAGCAGAGACAAAGGGCATTCTTCTACAGCATCTGGCGTTTGTGAAAAAGTTGTTAATTTCTCTAGGGTACCCAGTAAATGAAAAGAAGTCAAAACTAGTACCCTCACAACAGATTACATTCCTGGGTGCCAGCTTAAATACAACGGCCCAGATGGCTTACCTCATGCCAGACAAACAAGTTCAACTAACTCAATATTTTCAATTACTAGCAAAAAAGTCCCATCTCCCTGCAAGAAAAATTCAGCAGTCCCTGGGATTCATGGCATCCTTCATACTACTAATACCATATGCCAGACTGCATATGAGGAAATTACAATGGTACCTAAAAAGTGTTTGGATTCAACACTCTCACAGTTTAGAAGCAGTAATATCAATGATTCCCTGCCTACAACAGGATTTTCGATGGTGGGCACAGGCATGTCACCTAAACAAGGGTCAGCCTTTTACCCAACCCACAGCCAGGCAAACTCTAAAACAGATGCTTTGGATTACGCTGGGGAGCACACATGGCAGGAAAATGCATTCAGGGCAAGTGGACCACAGACCAGATGCATCTTCACATCAATCAAAAAGAGATGTTGGCTGTTCAAAATGCCCTAACAGCTTTCAAGGACCTTCTACATCCAGGACACCTATTACTAAAGACAGACAGACAGACAACACCACAGTAATGTGGTACATAAACAAGCAAGGGGGCACTCATTCTTATCCCCTGTGCAGGCAAGCCATGACATTGTGGAACACAGCTCTAATGTACCAAGTTCACCTGCAAGCACAATTCCTGCCAGGAAAAAAAAATACTCTGGCAGACGACCTAAGCAGAAATATCATGGACCCTCATGAATGCAAATTGAATCCACAAATCTTCAGCATGATAACACAAAAATGGGCATGCCCAGACATAGATCTTTTTGCCTCCGCACTGAATTGCCAACTACAGAAATTCTGCACAAGGACTTATCACAAACAAGCATGGAAAGTGGATGCTCTTCAGTTCAGCTGGAAAAACCTAAAAGTGTATGCCTTCCCACCACTGCCTCTCCTTTCAGAGGTACTCCTAAAAGCCAGACAAGAAAAAACACAGATGATCCTGATTGCTCCAGACTGGCCACACCAGCACTGGTACCCTATCCTAAGGAACTTGGCTCAGGGCCCACCATGGATTTTGCCCCAAATTCCACATCTTCTGACTCAGCAAAACAATCAGATCCTGCACGGTCAGCTCAAAACCCTAAACCTGGCTGCATGGCAGATACTTTAGTCAAACATGTAACACCTCTCTCTAAAGCTGTTATGAATGTCATTTTGGTGGCCAGGAGGCCTAGCACCAGGAAAGCTTACTCAGAAAAATGGAAGAGATTCTGCCCCTGGAACCAGGCTCAAAGCCTTGACCCTCTTGATCCAAACATTCCTCAGATTTTACAGTACTTAACTGAGATGCTGGACAGAGGCCTATCCTTTTCATCAATTAAGATCCACGCTTCTGCCATTTCAGCACATTACAACACGGATCCTCCTTTATTCTCTCATCCCTTACTAAAGCAGTACCTCAGAGGGGCTAAAAACATAAGACCGCCCCGGAGAGCACCAACACCAACTTGGGACCTCAATTTCGTTTTGGAAAAACTGACCCTACCACCTTTTCAGCCAGCCAATACAGCAGATCTAAAATTTTTGTCATGGAAAACAGCTCTGCTCCTGGCAGTAACTTCAGCATGAAGAGTCTCAGAGCTACAAGCATTAATGGCAGTGGAACCTTTTATAATTTTTCATCAGGACAGGGTATCATTAAGGACAAACCCTACCTTTATGCCAAAGGTGGTATCTAGTGTGGCTCTTAACCAAACCATTCATTTGCCAACTTTTTATCCAAACCCCCAGAATAAAGGGGAGAGACTTCTGAATTATTTGGACATACACAGGCAGCTACACTTCTACTTGGACAAAACAAAAGCTTTCAGGAAAATGGAACAACTGTTTGTAGCATATGCTGCAGGATCACAGGGTAAGGTTATCTTCGGTACTGCTACACACAGCATGGAAAATCAGTCCCTAATAACATTAGGCCACATTCCACCAGGGTAACAGCCACTTCAACAGCCTTTCTCAGAGGAGTACCTACCAAGGAAATTTTGGAGGCTGCAACTTGGAGTTCAGTGCACACATTTACCAATCCAGAGCAGGATTTGCCACTGCAGTTCTGCAGGGCCTCATAGCCAATCCTAATTCTTTATAGACCAGCCACCCAACCTTAGCTTTAGGATTCTACCCAAGTGTAATGACTGCAGCAGTGTAACACGAACATAGTACAGTTTTGTACCTACAATAAATGTGGATGTGCAAGTGTTCACACTGCTGCAGTCCAGGATGTTCATCGTGTTTCACTGTTGCAGTCATGACTGTAGGGTTCTCCCTGCCGGCAGGCAGCCCTCGGTCGGCCAGAATCCCAAAGTCTGGGTCCGACGTCGGTTGTTCATCTCTGCTCCCTGATGTCAGAACGCCAGGAGTATAAAGTTGACAACCGACTCCATCTTCTCCAGTCTTTCTTGCCGTGCGGTGATAGCAGTTCGCAAGTGCCAGTCGGTAGACTCCTGACGATTATTTCAATTTACTTCAGTCCGAAGATTTTCTTCTCCTCTCAAAGCTAAGTACCCCGTTGGGGAAACTTTTTTCTTGCTCCACTCCGATGTCAGAAAAAGTTAATAATTGTATTTCATGTGGGAAGCAAATACCTCATAAGGATTTTCATTCTTACTGTATTCCTTGCTTAGGCCCTGACCACGACGTAGTTAGTTGTCGGTTTTGTGCTAGATTCAATCTGCGTACTATCAAGCGAAGGTACGATTTTGCTTTTCATTACTTCGGTAGGCGCTTTAACTACAAAATGTTGTCAGACACGGTTCCGTCTACCGGAGTTCACAAGCGTCGCAAGGATAAAGACAGGCCTCCGAGGTCCAAATCTGATGATAGCGCACATGTGGAGCCAGCTTCAGGTTTGGCCGTTGTCAGTGAGGCGCTTTTGCAGCCCCTGTCATTGGCCATTTCAGAACCGACGGCCGAAACGGACTCGCATGAAGAGCCAACCAGGCCTTTAAATATACCTGTTGCAGGACCTTCGGACAATGCTCCTTCGGATGGGTCCGGAGCCGCTGTGCAGGTACCGGCTTCCGAAGGGGTTTTCAGGCCTACTCAGCTTCAAGTAAAGGCAAAGCCAAAGACAAAGGCAAAGACTCCTTCTAAATCAAAGACTTCAGCATAGGCCTCTGCTGAACCGGCTCCCAAGTCACAGAAACAGTTACTCAAGATGGCGGAGGATTTACTCACAATGATTAGGGGTTCTCATCCCCCTCCAGACAAAAGGCCAAGGCAGGATGTTTATTATAATTCCTCTGATCAGGCTTAGGTTTCCTCAGTTTCTTTCTCTGATCAGTAATATTCTTTCCCTCCTTATGAGGATTCTGATGCGGAAGAATCCATTCCTTCAGCTTCTCCTCCTGAGGATTTTTCTTTTAGGGAAACTCTGCATGAAATGAGGGAACATTTCCACTGGGAGGGACAGGAGTATTCAGAATCCAAGAAAAGACTGCGGGAATTTCTTCTTTTACCCCAACATAGACCCCTGGCTATTCCTCCTGTTTTGGATATTGTGGATGATGCCTTTTCAGAGGCTAATTTAGCGCCTGATTCTTTTCCTCCTGCTCCTGCTAAGCCTGATAGGTACTACAGGGTTCCTGATTCCCATCAGTTTTTATAAAAGAATCCTACTGCTGACCCTGAAACCATTTCTCAGGGTCCTAAGGGTGTTAAGGCCGCTACTGCCAAAAATCCTTTTCCTACTGAAAAGGATTCTCGAGCCTTGGAAAGATGGGGCAAAAAGGTGTACACTTCTGCTACTTTGTCCATTAGGGCCTTAAACTGTCAGTTTCATATGCTTAAGTATCAGCAATTTCTCTTATCTGTCTTGAAACAAAAATTTACTTCCATTTCTGCCTGTGCAGAGGATAAAGAATTACATGACTTATTGCATGCCTCTGAACAAGTTGGGAAGCATGTTTTACACTGTGGAGTTGATGCCTTGGAGGCTTCTTGTAGGGCTGCGGCCTCTGGCACGGTCATTAGAAGACATGCATGGTTAAAGGAACAGAATTTACTTGAACAAGTAAAGGCTAAATTATTGGATGCTCCTGTTCAGCATAATGTTTTGTTTGGATCCAAAGCTGAAGAGGTGATTAAAAAGATGGAGGATAAGGCGAAATCCATGCAAACAGTTAAAGATTTCTTACAAGTACAGCCTCCAAGATTTAGCAGGAATTGGCCATCAAAAAACTGGTCTTTTCCCTCTTCAGACAGGCCTCAAAGGGGTAGATATAGCCGCTCCAGAGGGAGGCCTCAAACACAGGCTGCTTATAGACCAAGGCAGTGGACTGCTTCTACCCCTAGGGGAGGAGAGGACAGACCACAGTCTCAAAGGAAACAAACTCAATGACTCCCTCGGTTGGGTTGCAGGTACGTCTTGCCTGGAAGCCCCTCTCGGAGGAAAACTCTCTCTTTTTTACCAAAATTGGACTCAAATAACCCAGGACAAATGGGTTTTGGATGTGATTTTAAGAGGTTACAAATTCCATTTTCATACTTTGCCAAGGCCAAACGGCTGGCCAGACCTTCCAAAACATCAATGGTCGGAGGTCTTAAACCAGGTGGAAGCTCTTTTGGCTATGAATGCCATAGAGCTGGTGCCTCTTTCAGAGATGGGAAAAGGGTTTTACTCAAGGCTCTTTCTAGTCCCAAGAAAGCAAAATTCATGGAGACCCATTCTGGATCTATCGGTCTTGAACACCTTTCTAGAAATTCCAAAATTCAAGATGCTTACTCTACAGCAGTTACTTCCAATGCTGTCCATAGATGCATGGATGGTGACTTTGGATTTAAAGGAGGCATATTTACACATTCCTATCAGGCAGGATCGCAGAAAATACGTCAGGTTCAAGGCCGGGTCGAGGCACTTTCAGTTCTCTGCACTGCCCTTTGGATTATCTACTGCGCCCAGGGTCTTCACCAAATGCCTGGCTCCAGTAGTAGCTTACTGCAGACTCAAGGGTATTCAAATATACCCTTATCTGGACGATTGCTTAATTCAGGCAGACAGCAAGGATGTCTTACTCCAGCATCTACATTTTGTACAAAGCCTCCTCAAATTCCTGGGATTCTCTGTAAACATAAAAAAGTCAAATTTGACACCGTCACAAGAGATAACTTTTCTGGGTGCTCTTCTAAACACTACAACCCAGATGGCTTTTCTGACATCCGAAAAACAATTACAGTTGGCATCAACTTTCAAAGCCTTGGCAACTCTAACCCATCTATCTGCAAGGAAATTCCTGCAGGCTTTGGGTTACATGGCCTCCTGCATCCTTCTCGTACCATATGCAAGACTACACATGAGGAAAATACAGTGGTACCTAAAAAGTGTATGGTCTCAGCATTACCACAGTTTGGACATACTGATTCCTCTCCTTCCTTGCCTTCAAAAGGAATTTCTTTGGTGGCCCAGGGCATGTGCCCTAAACAAAGGGAAGCCCTTCCGTCTACCTCCTGCCTCTCAGATTCTAACTACGGACGCCACGGATTATGCTTGGGGAGCCCATTTTCAGGGCAATTGTTTGCAGGGCCTTTGGACAAAGGATCAGAAGCACCTGCATATCAACTTAAAGGAGATGTTAGCCGTTCAGAAGGCTCTATTGGCCTTCAGGAATCTCATACAGCCAGGACAGCTACTAATACGGACAGACAACACCACAGTTATGTGGTACATAAACAAGTAAGGGGGATCTCATTCCTACCCCCTTTGCAGACTAGCCATGGAATTATGGAACACAGCTCTAACTTGCAATCTGGATCTTCAAGCCCAGTTTCTACCAGGAAAATAAAACTTACTGGCAGACAGTTTGAGCAGAAACCTTTCGGATCCACACGAGTGGATGCTGGACACCAAAATATTCAGGATGATAACAGCAGTATGGGGATGTCCTCACATAGATCTCTTTGCATCCCATCTAAATCATCAGCTGCAGATTTTTTGCACCAGGACATTCCACAGACAGGCTTGGAAAGTGGATGCCCTGTCATTCAGTTGGAGGAACCTCTCGGGATATGCCTTTCCACCTCTACCTCTTCTTCCACGAGTTTTATTGAAGATAAAACAGGACAAACCCAAGATGATAATCTTGTTGGCCCCGAATTGGCCTCGGCAGTTTTGGTATCCAGCTCTAATAAACCTATGTCTGGAGCCCCCTTGGGTTTTACCTCAGTCTCCGAACCTTCTGTCCCAACATCAGGGTCAGGTTCTACACTCTCATGTCAGAACTCAGCCTGGCGGCATGGTTAATCCAAGGCCTTTGACTTCTTCTTTCCTACCCAAGCAGGTTATGGATGTCATTTTGGAAGCTAGACATCCTAGCACCAGGAAATCTTATGCGGGAAAATGGAAAAGATTTTGTTCCTGGATGCAGGCTCATGATTCTGATCCTCTTCTTCCTGACATTACTTTAATTCTACTTTACTTGACGGATCTCTTACATAAGGGTCTCTCTTTCTCTTCCATTAAGATCCATGCTTCTGCTATTTCTGCTCATTATAATACAGACCCTCCCATCTTTTCCCACCAGCTCATGAGACAGTTCCTCAGGGGAGCTAAGAACTTAAGACCTCCTAGATCTCCTCCTATTCCTGCTTGGGATCTCAATTATGTTTTGGAAAAACTAACTTTACCTCCTTTTGAGCTTGCCACTTCTGCTGACATCAAGTTTTTATCTTGGAAGACAGCTATCCTGTTGGCTCTTACTTCTGCCAGGAGAGTTTCAGAGTTACAAGCTCTTATGGCGGTGGAACCATATATTATTTTTCATCAAGACAGGGTATCTTTGAGGACTAATCCGACTTTCATGCCTAAGGTGGTTTCCAAAGTGGCTTTAAATCAAACTATCCACTTGCCAACCTTTTTCCCCACTCCACAAAATAAAGGGGAAAGGATCTTACATTCCTTGGATGTATATCGACAGCTACGTTTTTACCTGAACAGAACCAAGGACATCAGTTGTTTCTTATGCTTCAAGTTCTCAAGGTAAAGCTATTGCTAAACAAACCATTTCTAAATGGATTGCTCATGGAATCAGATTTTGTTATTCACACCATGGAAAGCAAATCCCAGGGACCATACGGACTCATTCCACCAGAGCTGCTGCCACTTCTGCAGCCTTCCTCAGGGGAGTTCCTACCAAGGACATTTTGGAAGCTGCAACTTGGAGTTTAGTGCATACTTTCTCTAAGCACTACAATTTGCCTCTCTACTCTAAGTCTAGGGCAGGCTTTGCCTCTGCAGTCTTGCAGGGCCTTTTAGCCGCCCCTTCTTCTTTATGACCACTTCCCTTTCTTTCAGCTTTGGGATTCTACTCTACATTCATGACTGCAACAGTGAAACACGATGAACATAGTACAGTTGTGTACGCCTACCATAAATGTAGATGTTCGAGTGTCTTCACTGTTGCAGTCTGGTTTTCCCTCCCTCCTGTCCCCTCTTATCTTTACTTTTGTGTGGTTCCTTCTTTCACCATTGTTCTGAGGTGTATTTGCAAAGGTTTTGGGACCATTTTCATTTTGGGACTCCTGACATCTGGGGAAAGAAAAACTGGAGAAGATGGCGTCGGTTGTCAACTTTATACTCCTGGCCTTCTGACGTCAGGGAGCAGAGTTGAACAACCGACGCCGGACCCAGACTTTGGGATTCTGGCCGACCGAGGGCTGCCTGCCGGCAGGGAGAACCCTACAGTCATGACTGCAACAGTGAAGACACTCTTACATCTACATCTATGGTAGGTGCACACAACTGTACTTTACCCTCCCCCATACCCGCTGAACCAGCTGGACTTATCTATACCTATCTATCCTATACAACCTTAGGGGTGTATTTGCTGGTAACTGAAGGTATTGTTTTTATTTTATATGTAAATTTTTTATTAGCAATGTCTATTGCCTATGTACTTGGGGGCACCTGACATCTGGGGCAAGAAAAACTGAAGAAAATGGCGTTGGATGCATACTATATACCCCTGGCGCACTGACGTCAGGGAAGAAGTGACAGCAACTGATGCCGGACCAAGACATTGGAACTCTGGCCAACTGTGAACACTCGAACATCTACATTTATGGTAGGTACAAAACTGTACTTTTTTCATTTTAGTTGAATAATCCTGAAGTCTTCTAAAGCTAAGTACCCCATTGGGGATCCTTTTTTCTTGCTCTAACTGATGTCAGAAAAAGTTAACAACTGTCTTGCCTGTGGAAAGCAAATACCTCAGAGAGATTTTCACTCTTTACTGCATCACCTGTTTAGGCCCAGACCACGATGTCCCTCACTGTCGGTTTTGTGCCTTGTTTAACACCAAAACCATTTGTCCACAGGCTCTTTTTGTCACTAAATTCTTTCTCTGTCGATCTCCGTATTCTGAAATGGCTTCGGTAAACCATCCGACTACCAATTTTTCAAAAAAAGTAAAGATAAAGACAGAGACAGACTGTATAGGTCAAAAACTGCCAACAACACTTCCGTTAAACTAGTTGCCAGTCCACCGGTACTCAGTAAGGTGCCCTTGCAGCCCCTGATGCCCACTTCAGTGGATTCACAGGCCTCTGCTGAGACCCATTCGGATGTAATGGTGTCAGCTGCCTGTTTTTATACCCCTGACGACTTGACATCATTCCTGGAGCGACAGCATCTGACGCAGAAATACTATGTCTCTGGTATTCGGGTCGACTGAGGGCTCCCTGCAAGGCAGATAACCCAAGTGTGATGACTGCAACAGTGAAACACGAAAAATATCTCTCCCTCCTCGTATGCAGCGAGATGCTTCTTAGAGTGTGGAAACTGTGGATGTCTCTACCTTGGATGAGTCCGGAGCCGCTGTACAGGGACCGACTTCTGAGGCAGTTCTTCGCTCTATCGATGTTCGTACTAAACAGACGACTTCATTTCTAACCAGAACTAGTGAGTTTCTTAGGCCCAGAGTATGCACTACGCCTAGAAAGCCGACGACCAAAGCGCATGCACAGGCCCCCATGCCACAAAAACAAATGCTTAGAATGGCTGAAGACCTTATTATACTGATTAGGGGAAGTCAGCCTTCCCCTGCAAAGAGACAAAGAACCCAGTCCCCTTCAGGTTCTACAGAACAGGAGTCCGATGTCTCTGACATTTCTGATTATGAAGACATGCCCTTATCCGCCTATGAGGATTCAGATGCAGAGGAATCCATTCCCTCTGCCTCCCCTCCAGAGGATTTTTTTTTTTTGGTGAAACCTTGCATGTTCTTCGTGTTTCACTGTTGCAGTCATTACATTTGGGTAATCCTGCTGGCAGGTTGCCCTCAACTGGCCTGAATTCCAAAGTCTTGGGTCCTGCATCGGCTGTTGTCGCCCCTTCCCTAACGTCAGGTCGTCAGGGGTATAAAAGAAGCAGCTGACGCCATTTTCTTCAGTTTTTCTTACCCCAGATGTCAGGTGCCCCCAAAAAGGGTAGCCAACGTTTATATATATATATATATATATATATATATATATATATATATTCAGAAATACACCAACATAAATTTTACCTTCATCTTAAAGCAAATACCTCTTTCTTGCCATGCGGTGCCCGAAGCAGAAGCAGTTCACAAGTGCCGGTCGGCCGACTCCTGAGATTTTGATGTTTGAGTTTCAGATCCGAAGTCTTCAATAAAGCTAAGTACCCCATTGGGGAAACTTTTTTTCTTGGTCCAGACCGAGGTCAGGAAAAGTTAATAATTGTATTTCTTGTGGAAAGCAAATACCTCATAAGTATTTTCATTCTTAGTGTATTCCTTGCCTAGGCCGTGATCACAACGTTACTGGTTGTCGGTTTTGTGTTAGATTTAACCAACGCAGTTTTAAGCATCGGTATGATTTTGTTTTAAACTTTTTTGGACGCCGGTTTAATTATCCTGAAATGTCTTCGGATAGCCATCCGACTACCGGAGTTTACAAAAAACGCAAAGAAAAGGATAGAGAAAAACAACCGAGGCCCAAAACCAACGACGAAGCTTCTCTTAAGCCAGTCGCCGGTTCTCAGTGAGGCGCTTTCGCAGCCCCTGATGCCGGCTACTTTAGAGTCGCAGGCCACTACCGACTCCCACGTGGAGTCGGTCATGCCGCTGCATACTCAAGGTATTGGATCCTCGGACGCTAATCCCTCAGATGGGTCCGGAGCCACTGAGCAGGTACTGGCTTCTGAGGGTGTATTCAGACCTAAACACCTTTACATTAAAATGACTTCAGCTTCAAAGTCAAAGACTAAAGCACCTTCTAAAGCAAGAAAACAAACTTAAGAGCCACGTGGACAGGCCTCTATCCCCAATAAACAGCTGCTCAAAATGGCCGAAGACTTGATTACATTGATCAGGGGTTCCCATCCCCCACCTGATAAGAGGCCTAGGCAAGACACTGACTATGAATCTTCAGATCAGGTTTCTGTTTCTTCTGATTCCTCTTCTGATCAGGAATATTCTCTTCCCCCCATGAGGATTCTGATGCTGAAGAATCTATACCTTCAGCATCTCCTCCTGAGGACTATTCTTTTGTGGAAACCTTGCATACCATGAGGGAGCATTTCCACTGGGAGAGCCAAGATTTTTCTCAATCTAAATAGTGGCTCAGGGATTTTCTTTTACTACCTCAGCACAGGCCTCTAGCCATTCCATCTGTGTTAGACATTGTAGATGATGTGTTTTCGGAGTCTAGTCTGACCCCTGACTCCTTACCCCCAGCTCCTGTTAAGCCTGACTGATGGGTTCCTGACTCGCACAAATTTATTTTTAAAACCCCCTGCTGCTGACCCAGAAACTATTTCATAGGGTCCAAAGGGAGTTAAGGCTTCCACTAATAAAAACCCAACCCCCTCTGACAGAGATTTAAGGGCAGTGGATAGATGGGGAAAAAAGGTTTACACACCTGCAACTTTGGCTATAAGGGCCTTGAACTGTCAATTTCATATGCTTAAGTACCAGCAACATGTCATGGGATTGCTTAAACAGAAAATGTTGTTAAATTCTGAATGTGCAGAAAACAAGGAAATGCAGGATTTATTGTATGCAGCAGAACAAGTTGGAAAACATACTTTGCAATGTGGTTTTGATACTTTGGAGGCCTCTTCCAGGGCCACAGTTACGGGTTCTGTAATTAGGAGGCATGCTTGGTTAAAGGAACAAAATCTGCCTAATCATGTTAGTTAAATTACTAGATGCACCTTTACAGCACAATACTTTGCTTGGTGTTAAGGCAGAAGAGGTGTTAAAGAAAATGGAGGACAAAGCTAAATCTATGCAAACTGTCAAAGATTTTTTTACAAGTACAGCCACCTAGGTTTAGTAGACACTGGCCTACAAAAAATTGGTCATTTCCTGTGTCAGACAGACCTCAAAGGGGCAGATCCAGACACCCTAGGGGCAGATCCCAGGCGCAAGGTTCTTATAGGCCCAAGCAATGGGGTGCTTCTACCTCCAAAGCTGGAGAAGATAGATCATAAACATACAGAAAACAGTCCCAATGACTTCCCCCTGCCTGCACCAAGCACTTATCTTCTGGCAGCACCCTTAGGGGAAAGATTTGCACTTTTTGTTCAAAATTGGCACATCATAACCCAGGACAAGTGGATTCTAAACATAGTATCACAAGGCTACAAGTTCCAATTCCATACTCTGCCAAAGGCAAACTGCTGGCCAGATCTGCCAAAAAATCAATGGGCAGAGGCTCAAAAACAAGTCTCATCCCTCATGGACATGGGGGCCATTCAGCAAGTACCAGAACAAGAGCAGGGACAAGGAGTTTACTCAAGACTGTTCTTGGTACCCAGAAAGGACAAGGCCTAGAGACCGATACTGACCTATCTATTCTGAACACTTTCCTGGATATTCCAAAATTCAAAATGTTGACTTTGCAGCAGCTTCTGCCCATGCTGGGCAAGAATGCTTGGCTTGTGACTTTAGACCTAAAAGAGGCATACCTGCATGTTCCAGTCAGACAGTCATGCAGAAGATACCTAAGATTCAAGGCTGGTTCAATGCATTACCAATTCTCTGCACTGCCCTTTGGCTTATCTACTGCACCCAGGGTCTTTACAAAGTGCATGGCACCAGTAATTGCATTCTGCAGACAGAGAGGAATACAAATATATCCTTATTTGGACGACTGTCTCATTCAAGCAGAGAACAAGGACATTATTCTTCAACATCTGGCGTTTGTGAAAAGACTTCTAACATGCCTAGGGTACACAGTCAACAAAAAGAAATCAAAACTAGTACCCTCACAAGAGATATTATTCCTGGGTGCAAGCTTGAATACAACTACCCAGATGGCTTATCTCACGCCAGACAAACAAAGGCAACTGACTACTTATTTCAAAATGTTGGCAACAAAGGCCCAGTTATCTGCAAGAAAAAATCTGCAGGCTTTGGACTTCATGGCATCCTGCATCCTACTAATTCCATATGCAAGACTGCATATGAGGAAACTTCAATGGTACCTGAAAAGTGTTTGGACTCCACATTGCCACAGCCTGGAAACGGTCATTACTCTCATTCCCTGCCTGCAGCAGGAGTTTCGATGGTGGTCAAAGGCTTGTCACAGAACAAGGGACAGCCATTCACATTACCTCCAGCCAGGCAGACACTAACAACGGATGCAGCAGACTATGCCTGGGGAGCCCACATGGCAGGAAGATGCATTCAGGGCACATGGTCCTCAAACCAAATGCATCTACATATCAAACAAAAAGAGATGTTAGCTGTTCAAAATGCCCTGACAGCCTTTGAGGACCTACTTCATCAGGGACCACTACTGATAAAGACAGACAACACCATGGTCATGTTGTATATAAACAAGCAGGGGGGGGCACACATTCTTACCCCTTTGCAGACTAGCCATGACCTTGTGGGACACAGCTTTAACTTACCAAGTACATCTGCAAGCACAATTCCTGCCAGGAAAGGAAAATACTCTGGCAAACAAACTAAGCAGAAACCTCATGGATCCCCACAACTGGAAGCTGGATCCACAAGTTTTCAGCATGATAACAAGGAAATGGGGATGCCCGGACATAGATCTATTTGCCTCCCCTCTCAATTACCAACCAAAAAGATACTGCACAAGGACTTATCACAGACAAGCATGGAAAGTGGATGCCCTATCTTTCAGCTGGAAAAACCTATCAGTATATGCCTTTTCTCCACTGCCTCTCCTCCCCAAGGTGTTCCTAAAGGTCAGGCAGGAGAAGCCAAAGATGATACTGATTGCCCCAGACTGACCACCCAGTACTGGTATCCAATACTAAGAAACTTATCTCTATACCCAGCTTGGACCTTACCTCAAATACCTCGACTACTGTCCCAGCAAAACAATCAGAACATGCACAGCCAACTCAGGACATTAAACTTGGCAGCATGGCGGATAATGTAGTCATACAGAAAACACCTCTCAGTAAAGCTGTGATGGATGTCATTCTGGAAGCCAGAAGGCCTAGTACTAGAAAGTCTTATGCTGGAAAATGGAAGAGATTATGTGCCTGGAACCAGGCACAAGGAACTGATACAGCGGTACCAAATATTCCTCAGATTTTGCAATACTTAACTGAGATGCTGGACAAAGGCCTATCTTTTTCATCAATTAAAATTCATGCCTCTGCCATTTCGGCTCATTACAATACAGAGCCACCACTTTTTTCTCACCCTTTATTAAAGCAGTACCACAGAGGAGCCAAAAATTTAAGGCCCCCAAGGAGACTACCAGTACCTGCATGGGACCTCAACTATGTCTTGGAAAAGCTCACCCTGCCTCCTTTTGAGCCAGCTGCTACTACTATGAAGTTTCTGTCTTGGAAAACAGCTCTGCTCTAAGCAATTACTTCTGCAAGACGAATTTCAGAGCTACAGGCGCTCATGGCTGTGGAACCTTTCATAATTTTTCATCCAGACAGGGTCTCCCTGAGGACAAATCCAACATTTATGCCTAAAGTAGTGTCCAGTGTGGCTCTTAACCAAGCCATCCATCTGCCAACCTTTTACCCAAATCCACAGAACAAGGGGGAGAGAATTCTGCATTCTTTGGACATACACAGACAACTTAGATTCTACTTGGACAGAACCAAAGCTTTTAGGAAGACAGTGCAATTACTAGTGGCATATGCTGCAGGATCACAAGGAAAGCCCATCTCAAAGCAGACTATTTCTAAGTGGTTAAGCCACTGCATTCATTTCTGCTACTTACACCATGGCAAGCCAGTGCCTAAGGGCATTAGGCCTCATTTCACCAGAGCTGCAGCCACCTCAGCAACCTTTTTCATGGGAGCACCAACCACAGACATTTTAGAGGCGGATACTTGGAGTTCAGTGCACACCTTTACAAAGCATTATCATCTGCCACTCTACTCTAAATCCAGGGCAGGCTTTGCCACTGCAGTTCTGCAGGGCCTCATAGCCGCTCCTACTGCTGTCTAGTTCCAGCCTCCCAACCATAGCTTTGGGACTCTACCCAAATGTAATGACTGCAACAGTGAAACACAAAGAACATAGTACAGTTGTGTACACTTACCATAAATGTAGATGTTCGAGTGTATTCACTGTTGCAGTCCAGGTTACCCATCCGCCTTCCCCTATTTTCTTTTGGATCTTATCTTTCCTTCTCTGATTTATACAACCTATGTGGTGTATTTGCTTTTACATGAAGGTAAAATTTATATTGGTGTATTTCTGAATATATATATATAAACTTTGGCTACCCTTTTTGGGGGCACCTGACATCTGTGGTAAGAAAAACTGAAGAAAATGGCGTTGGCTGCTTCTTTTATACCCCTGACGACCTGATGTCAGGAAAGGGGCGACAGCAGCCGACGCAGGACCCAAGACTTTGGAATTCAGGCCGGCTGAGGGCAACCTGCCAGTAGGATTACCCAAATGTAATGACTGCAACAGTGAATACACTCGAACATCTACATTTATGGTAAGTGTACGACTGTACTATACTTTAAGAGAGCATTTCCACTGGGAATGCCAAGACTATCCTCAGTCCAAAAAGCGACTCAGAGAATTTTTAGAGTTACCTCAGCACAGACCTTTAGCTATACCCCCTGTCCTGGATGTTGTGGACGATGTTTTCATGGAATCCAGTCTTACTTCTGTCACTTTACCTCCTGCCCCTAGGGAACCCGACAGGTACTACAGAGTACCTGATACTCACAAGTTTCTGTTCAAGAATCCTACTGCTGACCCAGAGATCATTTCCCAGGGGCCTAAAGGTATCAAGGCTACTACAGCCAAGAATCCCACTCCTTCGGACAGGGACTCCAGAGCTTTGGACAGATGGGGTAAGAAGATATATACCTCTGCAACTCTTGCTATCAGGGCTTTGAATTGCCAGTTTCACATGCTAAAGTACCAGCAACATATTATGGAACTTATTAAACAAAAAGTGGTAACTTTTCCGGACTGCGCAGAAAATAAAGAATTGCAGGAGCTTATGCACTCTGCAAACCAAGTCAATAAGCATACTTTGCAGTGTGCCCTAGAAGCATCTTGCAGGGCAGCAGTCACTGGGTCTGTACTGAGAAGACATGCTTGGCTGAAGGAGCAGACCTTGCCAGATCATGTCAGATCTAAATTACTTGATGCTCCTTTGAATAAGGGCTCTTTGTTTGGCACCAAAGCAGAAGAGGTTCTTAAAAAGATGGAAGAAAAAACAAAATCTCTGCAGACTGTTAAAGAATTCTTACAAGTGCAACCCCGTAGATTCAGTAGGCATTGCCCTTCAAAACACTGGTCCTTTCCATCCCCCTCCAGGCCTTCTCAAATAAGACCCAGGGGAAACAGACCACCCAGACTACAGTCTCAGGGTATGCAGAAATCTAAGCAATGGCGTGCCCCCACCACCAAAGCAGAGAGTGGTAAGCCACCTCCTTACGTAAAAAGCTTACAATGACTTCTTCAATCCACTTCCCAGCCCTGTCCAACTGCTTGTGCCCCCAGGAGGAAAACTTGCCTTCATGCAAAAAACTGGATGTCCATCACACATTGTATCCCAGGGGTACAAATTTTATTTCCATTCTTTGCCAACCCTAAGTGGATTTCCAGACTTTCCTCCAAACCAGTGGGCAGAGTCTCAAAACCAAGTACTTTCCCTGCTCAATGTCAGAGCTATTCAGCCTGTTCTAGTAGAACAGAGGGGTCAAGGATTCTACTCCAGACTCTTCCTGGTACCCAGGAAAGAGGGCTCACATATTTCAATTCTAAACACCTTCCTGGTTGTACCAAAGTTCAAAATGCTTACCCTGCAACAGCTTCTTCCTATATTAGCCAAGGATGCCTGGTTAGTCTCCCTAGACTTAAAAGAAGCCTATCTGCACATCCCTATAAGGGAGTCATGCAGGAAGTATGTACGTTTCAGGGCAGGATCTATGCATTATCAGTTCTCTGCACTTCCCTTTGGCTTACCTACCGTACCCAGGGTATTCACAAAATGCCTGGCTCCAGTCATTGCATACTGCAGGCAGAGAAATATCCAAATGTACCCATACTTGGATGACTGCCTAATTCAGGCAGACAGTCAGGAATTGCTGTGCCAGCACCTGGCATTTATAAAAAAAACCTTCTCACTTCCTTGGGGTACACCATCAACGAAAAGATGTCACAACTAGTATCCAGTCAAAAGATTGTATTCCTGGGAACAAGCTTGGACACAACTTCCCAGATGGCATTCCTCACTTCAGAAAAACAAGTTTATCTGACAGATTAATTCATAAAAATGGCCACCAGAACCCAGCTATCTGCAAGAAAAGTACTGCAAGCCCTAGAGCTCATGGCCTCATGTATACTGCTAATTCCATATACAAGACTGTATATGAGGAAACTTCAGTGGTACTTAAAAAGTCTTTGGTACCAACATTCTCAGGACCTGAAAACAGTCATTCCTATCATACCCTGTCTAAGGACAGAGTTCCTTTGGTGGGCAGAAGCATGCAACCACAACAAGGAACTGACATTCACTCTACCCCACGCCACCCAGACCCTGACCATAGACGCATCAGACTGTGCATGAAGAGCTCACATGGCTGGTAAATGTATTCAGGACCACTGGAGCCCAAGTCAAATTCATCTGCACATCAATCAAAAAGAGATGCTAGCTGTAAAGAATGCCCTGAAAACTTTCAGATCCCTACTCCTTCCAGGACAACTGCTGATAAAAACAGGCAACACCTCACTTATGTGGTACATCAACAAGCAGGGGAGAGCCCATTCCTACCCACTCTGCAGGTTAGCAATAGCCCTGTGGAACATGGCCTTGGACATCCAAGTCCATCTACAAGCTCAATTCCTGCCAGGCAAACAAAACTCACTGGCAGACAACTTAAGCAGAAATCTCCTAGACCCACATGAGTGGAAATTGGAGCCCAGCACTTTCAACCTTCTGATTCAGAAATGGAGAACCCTAGAGGTGGATCTCTTTGCCTCCCCCTACAACCACCAGCTCAGCAAATTCTGCAACAGGAGTCCTCACAACAGGGCCTGGAAAGTGGATGCCCCATCCTTTCAATGGGAAAACCTATCAATCTATGCCTTCCCTCCCTGCCCCCTCTCTTAAGAGTATTACTCAAGATAAAACAGGACAGGCCAAGGACAATTCTGATTGCCCTGGCCATGACAGCACTGGTACCCACTCCTGCGCAGCATGACAATGGTGCCACCCTGGCACCTGCACCAGACCCCCAACCCTGCTCTCTCAGCAGGAGGGACAGATCTTGCATCCACAATTGCAAACCCTAAATCTTGCAGCCTGGCTTATTCCTTGAATACTCCACCAGCAACCTTAAGCAAACGTGCTGGACATCATCCTTGAAGCCAGAAGGCCCAGTAAAAGGAAATCCTATGCTGATAGGTGAAACAGGTATTATTCTCGGATTCAGTCGAAAGGAGAAGACACAGCACTGCCCTCCTTACCTCTAATCCTGGATTACCTAGCAGAACTACTCCAGAGAGGCCTATCCTTCTCCTCCAGTAATCCATGCATCTACCATTTCGGCTCATTACAACACTGAGCCACCTCTATTCTCTCACCCTCTCATCAAACAATTCCTGAGAGAGGAAAACAACTTAAGGTCACCAAGGAGAGCACCCACCCCTGCTTGGGACGTTAACTTTGTACTGGAAAAGCATACACTTCCCCCCTTTGAACCTGCTGCTTCAGCAGAGTTAAAATTTCTCTCTTGGAAAAAAGCCTTGCTTCTAGCCATCACTTCAGTTAGAAGAGTGTCTGAGCTGCAAGCATTGATGGCTATGGAACCCTTCATTATTTTCCATGCTGACAGGGTTTCCCTTAGGTCTAACCCTTCATTTATGGCTAAAGT
The DNA here is from genome assembly GCF_019279795.1 of Protopterus annectens. Classification (NCBI taxonomy): domain Eukaryota; kingdom Metazoa; phylum Chordata; order Ceratodontiformes; family Protopteridae; genus Protopterus; species Protopterus annectens. Next base: position 450,064,325 of record NC_056727.1, read on the forward strand.
GGTGTCCAGTGTGGCTATCAACCAATCCATCCATTTTACAACCTTCTTCCCTAATCCTCAAAATAAAGGGGAAAGGATCCTGCACTCTTTGAACATGCACAGACAGCTCAGATTCTACCTTGATAGGACTAAGCCCTTTAGAAAATCTGACCAGTTACTAGTCAGCTTTGCAACAGGGGCAGAGAGCAAGGCCATTTCAAAACAAACCATTTCCAAATGGATAGCACAGTGCATCCATTTCTGCTACAAGCACCATGGAAAACCAACCCCTTAGGGGGTTAGAATGCATTCCACTAGGGCAACATCTACCTCTACAGCATTTCTCAGGGGAGTCCCTACCAAGGACATCCTGGAAGCTGCTACCTGGAGTTCTGTACACACCTTCACCAAGCATTACCACTTGCCTATATTTTCCAAATACAGGGCAGGTTTTGCTACAGCAGTCTTGCAAGGCCTACTAGCCAGCCCTAACTCTTTTTGACTGTCTCCACTCTTCCTCAGCTTTGAGAATCCACCCAAGTGTGATGACTGCAACAGTGAAACACGAAGAACATGGTACAGTCGTGTACACTTATCATAAATGTAGACATTCGAGTGTATGCACTGTTGCAGTCCTGGTTTCCCTCCCACCAGCCCCCTGGTTTTCTCTCTCTCTCTTCTCTAGGGCTATTTCTACTGGTATTGGTATTTACTTTTTACTGGTGGTGTTTCCCCACCATAACCTAGCTCCCTATTTGGGGGCTCCTAACATTTGGGGCAAGAAAAACTGATATAATGGCGTCAGCTGCCTGTTTTTATACCCCTGATGACCTGATGTCACTCCAGGAGTGACAGCATCAGATGCAGAAATACTACATCTGTGGTATTTGGGCTGACTGAGGGCTACCTGCAAGGCAGATAACCCAAGTGTGATGACTGCAACAGTGAATACACTTGAACATCTACATTTATGGTAAGTGTACACATCTGTACTTTCTTGCATCCACAATTGCAGACCCTAACCCTGGCAGCCTGGATTATTCCTTGACTTCCCCTCCAGTGGCCAGCCTAAGCAAGCAGGTCCTGGGAGTTATACTTGAAGCCAGATGACCCAGCACTAGGAAATACTATGCTGACAAGTGGAAAAGGTATTGTTCCTGGATCCAGACTAAAGGAACTGACCCAGCACAGCCCTCCTTACCTCTCATCCTGGATTACCTAGCAGACCTACTCCACAGGGGCCTATCCTTCTCTTCCATTAAAATCCATGCCTCTGCCATATCTGCACATTACAGCACTGATCCACCTTTCTTTTCACACCCTCTCATCAAGTAGTTCCTGAGAGGGGCTAACAATTTAAGGCCACCAAGAGGAGTCCCTACCTGTTTGGGAACTTTAATTTTGTGTTGGAAAAGCTCATGCTACCCCCTGTGAGCCTGCAGCTTCAGCAGAGTTAAAATTCCTCTCTTGGAAAACAGCCTTGCTTCTGGCCATCACTTCAGCTAGAAGAGTATCTGAGCTACAAGCACTTATGGCTGTGGAACCCCTCATAATTTTTCATGCTGACAGGGTCTCCCTCAGGACTAACCCAACTTTCATGCCTAAAGTGGTGTCCAGTGTGGCTCTCAACCAATCTATTCATTTGCCCACGTTTTTCCCTAAACCTCAAAATAAGGGGGAAAGGATCCTGCACTCTTTAGATGTGCACAGACAGCTCAGATTCTACTTGGATAGGACTAAGCCCTTTAGGAAATCTGACCAGTTACTAGTCAGCTTTGCACCAGGGGCAGAGGGCAAGGCCATATCAAAACAAACCATCTCCAAATGGATAACACACTGTATCCATTTCTGTTACAAACACCATGGGAACCCCCCCCCCACAGGGGGTAAGAACACATTCCACTAGGGCAACTTAAACCTCTACAGCCTTTCTCAGAGGGGTCCCTACCAGGGACATCCTGGAAGCTGCAACATGGAGTTCTGTTCATACCTTCACCAAGCATTACCACCTGCCTATCTTTTCCAAATCCAGGGCAGGCTTTGCAACTGCAGTCCTGCAGGGCATACTAGCCAGCCCCAACTCTTCTTGACTGCCTCCACCCATTCTTCAGCTTTGGGAATCAACCCAAGTGTGATGACTGCAACAGTGAAACACGAAGAAAATAGTACAGTTGTGTACACTTACCATAAATATAGATGTTCGAGTGTATTCACTGTTGCAGTCCTGGTTTCCCACCCTCCAGCCTCCTTGTCTCTCTCTCTCTCTCTTCCTCACTGTTTACTGGGCTATTGGTATTTACTTTCTACTGGTGGTGTTATTCCGCCATGACTTAGTTCCTTATTTCGGAGCTCCTGACATTTGGGGCAAGAAAAACTGATGTAATTTCGTCAGATGCTTGTTTTTATACCACTGACGACCTAACGTCAATCCTGGAGCGACAGCAACAGATGCAGAAATACTAAGCCTCTGGTATTCGGGCCGACTGAGGGATACCCCTGGCGGATAACCCAAGTGTGATGACTGCAACAGTGACTGCACTTGAACATTTACATTTATGGTAAGTGTACACAACTGTAGTTTCTGATGTGGATCTTTCTCTGTGATATATTGTGGGTCCTGTAGAGGTGCTTGTTTTCAGAAATTTTTTTTGCTCTGCATTAAATGCATAAGTATTTACATTTCACTGTAACTTGTAATTGTAAATGTTTACAGTTCTTTGTTTTATGTGGAGCTTAATCCCTGGACCTTGACAGAAAAAGGACATGTGTCCAGTTGGACTTTCCTGGTAAACAAATGTAAAATAAATAAATAAATATGCTTCCTTTACCCTGGTTTTCAGGACCATTAATTATCAGACCCAAATGACTAAATAACCTTTGTCTGTCACTGGTGATGAATAAGACTGTTGCTGACATTGTAGGGTCAGACTTTGAGCACCAGGTTATGTCTTTGGTAGCTGAAGATCCAGTGCTCAACCTCCTTCCCCCACACATAATCTTGTATACACAGAGCAAGTTACCTTATGTGTCATTCGATACCCTCAATTGCTGATGGATCTTTGGTGCTCTGATGAGTACATTTTGCAAAAAAGTTTGCAACCTTTTTTTTTGATAAGTTTTTTTCTCTTGATAGTAGTTTTTAGGTTTTTTATAGAGTGTTTGCCGAACCCAGCCACTGGGGATGCACAAGCCAGTGCATTTCTTTGTGCCGGTGCCAAGCCCAGATAAATGGGGAGGGTTGCGTCAGGAAGGGCATTTGGCATAAAACTTCGCCAAAACATTTCATGCAGATACCAAGAAAAATTTTTATACCGGATCGGTCAAGGCCCGGGTTAACAATGACTGCCACCAGTACTGTTAGCCTACAGGGTGTTGGCAGAAATTGGGCTACTGTTGGCCGAAGGAGGAGAAGAGGCGGAAGACATGGCCGAAGGCAGGAAGAGAGGAAAAAGGCTAGGACTGTGGTAGTGAGGGTCGCAACTTTGAATGTTGGCATTATGACTGGTATAGGGAGAGAGCTAGCTGATATGATGGACAGAAGGAAGGTTGGTATATTGTGTGTGCAAGAGACCAGATGGAAGGGGAGTAAGGCTAGGTGTATCGGAGGTGGGTTCAAATTGTTTTATTATGGTGTGGATGGGAGGAGAAATGGCGTAGGAGCTATTCTGAAGGAACAATATGCTGAGAGTGTTTTGGAGGTGAAAAGAGTGTCGGATAGAGTGATCTTTATGAAGCTGGAAATTGATGGTGTAATGATGAATGTTTAGTGCGTATGCTTCACAAGTTGGGTGTGCAATGGATGAGAAAGAAAAATTTTGGAGTGAATTGGATGAAGTGGTGATGACTATACCCAAGGGTGAGAGAGTGGTGATTGGAGCAGATTTCAATGGGCATGTTGCTGAAGGGAACAGAGGGGATGAGGAAGTGATGGGTAGGTATGGTGTTAAACAAAGGAATGCAGAAGGTCAGATGGTAGTGGATTTTGTGAAAAGGATGGACATGGCTGTGTTGTATACGTATTTTAACAAGAGGGAGGAGCATAGGGTGGCGTACAAGAGTGGAGGAAGATGCACACAGGTGGATTATATCTTATGTAGGAGGGCCAGTTTGAAGGAGATTGAAAACTGTAAAGTGGTGACCGGAGAAACTGTAGTTAGGCAGCATAGGATAGTGGTTTGTAGGATGACGTTGGTTATCAAGAAGAGGAGGAGGAGTGTGAGGGTAGCACCAAGGATCAAGTGGTGGAAATTGAAAAAGGGTAATTGTGAGGTGGAGTTCAGGGATGAGTTAAGGCAGGCACTGGGTGGCAGTGAAGAGTTACCAGATAGCTGGGTAACTACAGCAGAGCTATTAAGGGAGACGGCTAGAAAGGTGCTTGGTATCACATCTGGACAGAGGAAGGATGACAAGGAGACATGGTGGTAGAATGAGGAAGTACAGGAGAGTATACAGAGAAAGAGGTTGGCGAAGAAGAAGTGGGATTGTCAGAGATGAAGAAAGTAGACAGGAGTATAAGGAGATGAGGTGCATGGCAGAGAGGGGTGGCGAAGGCTAAGGATAAGGCATATGAAGAGTTGTATGAAAGGTTGGACACTAAGGAGGGAGAAAAGGACCTGTACCGATTGGCTAGACAGAGGGACCAAGCTAGGAAGGATATGCAGCAGGTAAAGGTGATAAAGGATAATGAGGAAAACATACTCACAAGCGAGGAGAGCGTGTTGCGGAGATGGAAAGAGTACTTTGAGGGGCTGATGAATGAGAGGGAGAGAAGTTTGGATGATGTAGGGATAGTGAATCATGACATACAATGGATTAGCAAGGAGGAAGTAAGGATAGCTATGAAGAGAATGAAGAATGGAAAGGCTGTTGGCCCAGATGACATACCTGTAAAAGCATGGAGGTGTTTAGGTGAATTGGCAGTGGAGTTTTTAACCAGATTGTTTAATGAAATCTTGGAAAGTGAGAGGATGCCTGAGGAATGGAGAAAGTGTTTTGGTACCGATTTTTAAGAATAAGGGTGATGTGCAGAGCTGTAGTAACTACAGAGGGATTAAATTGATAGTCACAGCATGAAGTTATGGGAAAGAGTAATGGAAGCTAGGTTAAGAAGGGACGTGATGATTAGTGAACAGCAGTATGGTTTTATGCCAGGAAAGAGCACTACAGATGCTATCTTTGCTCTGAGAGTGTTGATGGAGAAGTACAGAGAATGTCGGAAGGAGTTGCATTGTGTTTTTGTAGACTGAAAGCATATGACAGGGTGCCTAGAGAGGAGTTGTGGTATTGTATGAGGAAGTCAGGAGTGTCAGAAAAGTATGTAAGAGTGGTACAGGATATGTACGAGGGTAGTGTGACAGCTGTGAGGTCTGCGGTGGGAGTGACGGATGCGTTTAAGGTGGAGGTGGGGTTACATCAAGGATCAGCTCTGAGCCCTTTCTTATTTGCAATGGTGATGGACAGGTTGACAGACGAGATCAGACAGGAGTCCTCGTGGACTATGATGTTTGCAGATGACATTGTGATCTTAGTGAGAGTAGGGAACAGCTGGAGGAGACCCTGGAGAGATGGAGATATGCTCTAGAGAGAAGAGGAATGAAGGTCAGCAGGACTAAGACTGAATATGTGTGTGAATGAGAGGGAGGATAGAGGAATGGTGAGGATGCAAGGAGTAGAGGTGGCGAAGGTGGATGAGTTTAAATACTTGGGGTCAGTAGTTCAGAGTAACGGTGAGTGTGGAAGAGAGGTGAAGAAGAGAGTACAGGCAGGATGGAGTGGGTGGAGAAGAGTGTCAGGAGTGATTTGTGACAGACGAGTACCTGTAAGAGTGAAAGGGAAGAGGGTAGTGAGACCAGCTATGTTATATGGGTTGGAGACAGTGGCATTGATAAAAAGGCAGGAGTTTGAGCTGGATGTGGCAGAATTAAACATGTCAAGATTTGCACAGGGTGTGACGAGGGTGGACAGGATTAGGAATAAGTATATTAGAGGGTCAGCCCAGGTTGGAAGGTTTGGAGACAAAGCCAGAGAGGCACGATTACGTTGGTTTGGACGTGTGCTGAGGAGGGATGCTGAGTATATTGGGAAAAAGATGTTAAGGATGAAGCTACCAGGTAACAGGAAGTCCTAAGATAAGGTTTATGGATGTGGTGAGAGAGGACATGCAGGTGGTTGGTGTGACAGAGCAAGATGCAGAGGACAGGAAGAAATGGAAGCAGGTGATCTGCTGTGGTGACCCCTAACGGGAACAGCCGAAAGATGATGATGATGATAGAGTGTTTGCCGAGTGTCAGTTATAGTTTTTCTTATAGTTACTATTGTTGTCTTTTTTGTGGTAGTTTATTATTTTCTCTCCTGGATTGCAGTTATTTCAGGCAAACCTTCTGGCTTTAAAAAGTGCATTTCATGCACTCACAAATTACCAAACTCAGACTCAAATGAGAAGTTTGTTTATTGTCTTGGCCCTTTGTATTTGAACGCAACTTGCTGTGTCTGTGAGGCTTTTGGCCAGTAGCTGTTGTGGAGAGCTAAAACAAGCTAATTTTTAACTATCTCATACAACCTTCTGCTGGAGTGAGGACTTCATCAACATCAGGGAAGTCGGGGTATCTTCTCCTTGCTCTGCTTCTTCAATAACCAAGACTAAAGAAAAGACTTCATCTCAAATATCTGAGAAAGAGAAATCCAAATCCTCAAGGAAACCGTTCCCCAGATCTGATGTCTTCTTTGGCTGTGGCACCTAAAGTGGCTATACCTTCAGAGCCAATGCCTCCGTTTGATCCTATCATGATACAACACCTAGGAACTCCCCTGAGCCTTTTCTCTGAAACTTAGAGCTTCTATTTTACAGGGACTGACCCCCTTACTCGTCTGTGCCTACATGTTCTTCTTCTTTCACAATTGCAGTCATCACATTTGGGTTATCTGCTTGCAGTAGCCTACAGTTGGCCTGATTATCAAAGTCTTGGGTCCTGCGTCGGTTGCTGTCTCATCTTCCATGACGTCAGGTAGTCAGGGGTATAAAGCATGCAGCCAACACCATTGCATCAGTCTTTCTTGCCGTGCGGTGCCGGAAGCAGAAGCAGTTCGCAAGTGCCGGTTGGTCAACTCCTGAAATTTTCATTTTCAAGTTTCAGAACCGAAGTCTTCAACTAAAGCTAAGTGCCTCGTTGAGGAAACTTTTTCTTGCTCTAAACTGATGTCAGTAAAAGTCAGTAATTATATTTCTTGTGGAAAGCAAATACCTCATAAAGATTTTCATTCGTACTGTATTCCTTGCCTAGGCCCTGACCACAATGTACCTCTCTGTCGGTTTTGTGCCTTATTTAAACAACGAACTATTCGCTGTCAGTATATTTACGCTTCTAAATATTTTGGTACTCTGTTCAGTTATCCAGATATGTCTTCGGTAAGCCATCCGACTACCGACATTCCGAAAAAAGCAAAGATAAAGACAGAGATGGGCCACGTAGGTCCAAAGCTGCTGACAACGCTTCTCCTAAGCTAGATGCCAGTTCACTGGTACTCAGTGAGGTGCTTTTGCAGCCCCCGATAACCGGTACTTCAGATTCGCAGGCGTCTACTGAGACCCATTCAGAGTCCGTTATGCTGCGAGATGCTTCAACTGTGGAACTTGCGGATGTCTCTACCTTGAATGAGTCTGGAGTTGCTGTGCAGGCACCGGCTTCTTAGGATGTATTCAGGCCTACTGACTTGCATATTAAACTGAAGCCATCTTCTTCTTGAAGGCCTAAAACTTGAACTATGCCTAGAAAACCAACGCCCAGGCAGCATGGTCAGGCCTCTATGCCTAAACAACAAATGATAAGAATGGCTGAAGACCTGCAGGGGAAGCCTACATTCCCCCTCTAAGAGACCTAGGACTGAATTTGCTTATGATACTTCTGATCAGGATTTTGAAATTTCTGTTTCCTCTGATGACCAGGATTTACCCTTATCTACCTATGAGGATTCTGTTGCCGAGGACTCTATTGCCTCTGCTTCCCCTCCAGAGGATTTCTCTTGTGGTGAAACCTTGCATACTCTTAGGGAGCATTTTCGCTGGGAAAGCCAGGAATACTCTGATTCTAAAAAGAGGCTTAGGGATTTCTTAGTTCTGCCCCAACACAGGCCTTTAGCTATCCCCCCTGTACTAGACATTGTTGATGATGCCTTTTCAGAATCTAGCTTGGCCCCAGACTCGTTACCTCCTTCTCCCAGAAAACCTGATCGATATTACAGGGTTCCTGACTCTCACAAGTTCCTTTTTAAAAATCCCACTGTGGATCCTGAGACCATTTCAGAGGGACCCAAGGGCATTAAGGCTACTACTGCCAAAAATCCTAGCCCCTCCGATAAGAGATTCCAGGGTGCTGGATAGATGGGGCAAGAAGGTATACACTTCTGTAACCTTGGCCATTAGGGCCTTAAACTGGTAGTTTCATATGTTAAAGTATCAGCAGCATATTATTGGATTGCTTAAACAGAAAATGATGATTCCTGACTTTGCTGAAAATAAGGATTTACAGGATTTAATGCATTCTGCTGAACAAGTTGGAAAACATACTTTGCAATGTGGTTTTGATTCACTAGAGGCATCTTGCAGGGCTGCTGTCACTAGGTCTGTACTTAGAAGGCATGCTTGGCTTAAGGAGCAGTCTTTGCCAGATCATGTTAAAGCTAAATTGCTGGATGCTCCCTTACATCAGGACCGCCTGTTTGACAACAAAGCAGAAGAAGTACTTAAAAAGAAGGAGGAAAAAGCTAAATCTATGCAAACTGTTAAAGATTTCCTACAAGTACAGCCTCCAACATTTAGTAGGCATTGGCCCTCTAAGAATTGGTCCTTTCCTATGTCTTCCAGGCCTTCTCAGTCCAAACCCAGGACCAGCAGAACACCCAAGCTTCAGTCCCAGGGTACCCACAGGATTAAGCAGTAGGGGGCTCCCACTTCCAAATCTGGGAGTAGTAAGACTCCCCCCTATGGTAAACTGCCTCAATGACTTAACTTTAAAACTTCCAAGCCCTTCTCAACTGACTGCTTCTTTAGGGGGAAAGATTGCTCTGCAGGCAAAAAACGGAGAACTCATTACCCAGGACAAATGGGTTTTAAATATTGTTTCCCAAGGACACAGATTTCACCTCCACACATTACCAACCCCAAATGGTTGGCCAGATCTACCCCCAAATCAGTGGGCAGAGGCTCAAAAGCAAGTGCGCTCTCTCTTAAGTATAAGGGATATTCAAACTGCACCAGAAGAGGAAAAGGGGCAAGGTTTCTACTCAAGACTTTTCCTGGTACCCAGAAAAGGCAACTCATGGGGTCCTATCCTAGACCTTTCTGTCTTAAACACCTTTTTGGTCATCTCAAAATACAATATGCTAACTCTTCACCAGTTGCTTCCTATGCTGGCAAGGATGCCTGATTGGCAACACTAGATTTAATGGAAGCCTTACCTGCACATCCCAATCAGGGAATCTTGCAGAAGATACCTACGCTTCAAAGCAGTCTACATACACTATCAGTTTTCTGCACTGCCCTTTGGCTTATCTAGTGCGCCCAGGGTATTCACAAAGTGCCTAGCTCCAGTCATTGCATTTTGCAGGCAAAGAAATATTCAAATATACCCATACCTGGACGATTGTCTAATTCGGGCAGAAAGCCAGGACGTAACTTTTGAATCATCTGGCATTTGTACAAAAGGTGCTAACTTGTCTGGGGTACACCACAAACAAAACAAAATCACATCTTGTACCCTGTATTCCTGGGAGCAAGCTTGAACGCAACTTCCCAGATGGCTTTCCTCATGCCAGAGAAATGAATTTATTTGACAACTTACTTCAAACTAATGGCCACAAAAACCCTGCTATCTGCAAGGCAAGTACTGCAAGCCTTGGGATTCATGGCCTCCTGCATTCTCCTAATTCCATATGTAAGACTGCATATGAGGAAACTACAATGGTATCTAAAAAGCCTATGGTGTCAACATTCTCAGGATCTAGAAGCAATGATTCCTATCTTACCTTGCCTACAGTTAGAGTTCCTTTGATGTGCAGAGGCCTGCCACCAAAACAAGAGACTACCATTCACTCTACCCCCTGCTGCCCAAACCCTAAAAGACACATCAGACTATGCATGGGGGGGCTCACCTGGCAGGGAAGTGCATTCAGGCGAATGGAACCCAAATCAAATGCACCTGCATATCAATCAAAAAGAAATGTTAGCTGTACAGAATGCTCTGACAGCCTTCAAGGACCACATCCTTCCAGGACAATTAATGGTAAAGACGGACAACACCACTGTTATGTGGTACATAAACAAGCAGGGGGGTACCCATTCATATCCCCTCTGCAGACTAGCCATGGCTCTGTGAAACACAGCCTTGAGCTACCAAGTGCATCTACAGGCTCAATTCCTGCCAGGAAAGCTAAATACACTGGCAGATGAACTAAGCAGAAATCTCATGGACCCACACGAGTGGAAACTGGAACCAAGGATTTTCAACATGTTGATAAACAAATGAGGGAGCCCAGATATAGACCTGTTTGCCTCCCCCCAGAACTACCAATTGGACAAATTCTGCACAAGGACTCCCCACAAACAAGCTTGGAAAGTGGATGCCCTGTCCTTCAACTGGAAAAATCTTTCAGTGTACGCCTTTCCTCCTCTGGCTCTCCTCTCCAAAATACTACTAAAGATCAAACAGGAAAAAACAAGGGCGAAACTGATTGCACCAGACTGGCCACGCCAACACTGGTACCCCCTTTTGCACAGTGTGTCACTGCTGGCTCCATGGCACCTGCCTCAGACTCCTGCCCTACTGTCCCAGCAGGAGGGCCAGATTCTGCACCCACAGCTTCAAACCCTGAACCTGGCAGCCTGGCTAATTACCTGATCTCTGTGTTACCATCCCTCAGTAAACAAGTGCTGGATGTCATTCTGAAGGCAAGGAGGCCTAGTACTAGAAAATCTTATGCTGAAAAATGGAAAGATTGTGTTCCTGGAACCAAACTCAAGGGATGGGCACAGCAGTACCCAATTTACCTCAGATTCTTCAATACTTAACTGAGATGCTTCACAAGGGCCTCAGCCATTTCAGCTCATTACAACACAGAACCACTTCTCTTCTCTCATCCACTGCGTAAGCAGTTCCTCAGAGGGGCCAACCAGCCTGGGACCTTAACTTTGTATTGGAAAAACTCACTCTACCTCCGTTTGAGCCAGCTGCAAGTGCAGAGTTTAAATTCCTTTCTTGGAAAACAGCCTTTCTTTTAGCAATCACTTCAGCAAGAAGGGTATCTGAATTACAGCCCCTTATGGCAGTGGAGCCTTTCATCATCTTTCATGCAGGCAGGGTGTCCTTCAAGACCAATCCCTTCTTCATGCCCAAGGTAGTATCCATTGTGGCTCTTATTCAGTCCATTCATTTGTCAACCTTCTTTTCTAATCCACAGAACAAAGGGGAACGGATACAGCACTCCTTAGATGTGCTCAGACAACTTAGATTTTACTTGGACAGGACTAAACCTCAAAGGAAATCTGAACTGCTGGTGGCATTTGCTGCAGGGGCAGAGAGGAATGCCATTTCAAAGCAAACCAGTTCTAAATGGATAGGCCATTGCTTTAATTTCTGCTATAAGCACCATGGAAAACCAATCCCACAGGGGATAAGACCACACTCAACCAGGGCTGAATTTACCTCTACAGCCTTTTTCAGAGGTGTCCCTATCAGGGACATCCTAGAAGCTGCTACCTGGAGTTCTGTACATACTTTCACCAAGCATTACCATTTGCCAATTTTCTCGAAATCCAGAGCTGGCTTTGCCACTGCAGTCTTGCAGGGCCTTATAGCTGGTCCTAATGCTATCTAAATTCCTCCTCCCATCTTTAGCTTTGAGAATCTACCCAAATGTGATGACTGCAACAGTGAAACATGAAGACCATAGTACAGTTGTGTACACTTACCATAAATGTAGATGTTCGAGTGTATTCACTGTTGCAGTCCTGGTTACCCTCCCTCCAGCCCCCTGACTTCTTTTGGCTATATCTCTATTCTCCTTTACTATGCTTAAACACTTTTTGGTGCATATACATATATATATCTGACGTCATGGAAGACGAGACAACAACCAATGCAGGAACAAAGACTTTGATAATCAGGCTGACTGAGGGCTACTGCAAGCAGATAGCCCAAATGTGATGACTGCAACAGTGAATACACTCGAACATCTACATTTATGGTAAGTGTACACAACTGTACTTTCCTCAGATTCATCACTTCAGTCTGTTAGATCAACCTTGAATCACACTAAAGCAGGTATGGACAACATGATGCAGCATTTCCTACAGACACAGATTCAGTTGGGGTACTCCTGGCTTCAGCCACAGTTGGATCCATTAGGGCTGTTTCTCCTGTCATCCTGTTATGGTTCCTTCTCTGATCTGACCCTTTGGATTGGAGGCTGCAGATCTGACTCTAGCCCGGGATAGGTCTGTACCAGAGCCAGAACCTCATTTCTATTCGACTCTGGTCATTTCACTGTTGAGGTCAGCTCTGACCTTGTTTGAGCCATCCAGCACCTGGGGCCATAACATTGTCATCTACTCCACCAGGTTGGGATAGGATCAAAGGTCTCCACATCCTTTCCTTCCTTTAGGAACCTTGGTGCTAGGCAGGTGACTGCCTTGGATCCTAGTCAAATTGCCTCAGAGAGTTTCTTACCAGAGGACAAGCTCCCGGATCTGTTGCAGGCTCAACATTCAAGAAAGTGCTGTCTAACCCTAGAGACAGGTCTTCCCTTTTGAAATGTTATCCAGCCCTCCCTATAGGGTCTGCCTGGGTCAGTAGCCTGCTCTCCCTGTCCCCATTGGAGCAGCCAGTTCTTGAAAGCCTTGAACCTGATGTCCTTCATGGATGCATCTGCAGTCATAACAACTGGGTTGTCCTGTCGTCAGGCAGCCCTTCAGTCGGCCGGATTCCAAAGTCCGGGTCCGGCTGATGTCGCACTTCACCCGACGTCATCTCTGTTGGTCCTCGGGTATAAAGGCATCAGCCGACGCCATTTTCCTCAGTCTTTCTTGCCGCGTGGCGCCTGAAGCAGAAGCTGTTCGCAAGTGCCGGTCGGTCGGATCCAGAGATTACTTCTACCGAATACTACTTCGAAGACTTCTAAAGCTAAGTACCCCGTTGGGGACTCTTTCTTGCCTCAGCCGATGTCAGAAAAAGTTAATAATTGTTTAACCTGTGGGAAACAAATACCTCATAAAGATTTCCACTCTTACTGTCTGCCTTGTTTAGGCCCAGCCCACGACGTAGCAGCCTGTTCGGCCTGTGCTTCTTTCAACCGACGAACGCTTAGGCGTCGGTCGGAGTTTGCTGAACAGTTTTTCGGTTCTGATTTTGCGTACATTATGCCGTCGGATCCTCCGACTACCCAATCTGCCAAAAAACGCAAAGATAAAGACCAACACTCGCGGTCCGTGGTTTCGGCTGAAACCATGGTTAAGCAAACCGCGAGTATCTCGGTTTCGGCCGAAACCGAGAAAACTGATCAAAGTACAGCTGAATCTATCTCTACAACTGAGGCCCCTGCTACCATTCTTGAATCGGCCTCAGAAATTATACCCACTACGGTGGTTGCCACTGACTTATCAGACACCATTCCCTTGGATGTCTCTACCCCAGCACGTGGTGCTGCTAGGCCTCCAGCAGCCATGTCCATTAAGGCCTTCGCCAGGGCTAAAGCAGCCAAGACTACTAAAACAGTGCCTGTTAAACCCCCTTCAACCAGGCCCTCCTCTAGTTCTCAAATGCTTACTCTGGCAGAAGATTTAATTTCATTAATTAGAGGATCTCAATCTCACCCAGACAGGGCCTCTCAGCCCCAGAGAAGAGACCTAGGGCAGAGCCCCTGAGCCAGTGTCATCTGATGATTCAGCCGATGAATCAGACATAACTGACCAGCCAGAGGCTCCTTTCTCTAATTTTGAAGACTCTGATGCTGAAGAATCCATTCCAGCTGCTTCCCCACCAGAAGAATTTTCCTTTGGGGAAACCTTACATGCCATGCGAGAGCAGTTCCAATGGCAGCAACAGGATTTTTCAGACTCCAGAAAAGACTTAGGACTTTTCTGCACCTTCCACAACACAGGCCCTTAGCTATACCTCCTGTTCTCTCTGTGGTGGATGATGCTTTCAATGATGTCTGCTCCGCTCCAGATTCTTTACCTCCAGCCCCTGCCAAACCAGACAGATTTTACAGGGTGCCAGACACTCATCACCACCTTTACAAGGCCCCTCTTGCAGACCCGAAACTATATCCCAGGGTCCCAAGGCAGTAGCCGCGACCATAGCTAAAACCCTATTCCTTCTGAAAGGGAAGCAAGGTCATTAGACAGATGGGGCAAAAGGTCTACACTTCAGCTACTCTCTCAGCTAGAGCTTTAAACTGTCAGTTTCACATGATACAATACCAAGAGTTTTTGCTTGATCAGTTAACTAAAAAGCTTACCACTGATGAATCTCTTGATAAGAAATATGTATTAGAAATGGTAAATAACATACAACAGGTTAGTAACCATTCCTTAAAATGTGGCTATGATGCACTGGAGGCTTCATTTAGATCAGCCATGACTGGCACAGTGATAAGAAGGCATGCATGGCTAAAGGAGCAAGCTTTACCGGATCATGTTAAAACAAAGTTACTAGATGCTCCTATGGATAAGACAAGTTTGTTTGGTACACCTGCCCAGCAGGTTATGAAGAAAATGGAAGAAAAGGCAAAATCCGTTCAAACGGTTAAAGATTTCTTGCAGGTTCAGCCCCAAGGTTTAGCAGGAACTGGCCTGCCAAAAATTGGTCCTTTCCTGACTCCACAAGATCTCAAAGGGCAGAAACAGACATTCCAGAGGCAGAAACCAATCCAGAGGAGGTGCCTACAGAGGACGACAGTGGCAAGGTAACAACAGAGGCACAGACACAACCACTGCCACCACATCAACACAACCACAGTGACTTAATCCTAAATCCGCCTACCAGGGAACAAATAGCAGCTCCTCTAGGCGGAAAGTTAACCTTATTTTCAAAAAACTGGCACTATATAACAAAAGACAAGTGGATTTTACAAACCATAGATCAAGGATCCACTTCCACACTTTACCAATCAAAAGAGGAATGCCAAATCTACCTCCAAATCAAAAAACAGAGGCTCTACAACAGATAATGCAGTTAGCAAACATGAGAGCTGTGGAAAAAGTGCCAACTGCAGAGCAAGGAAAGGGGTTCTACTCAAGACTATTCCTAGTTCCAAGAAAGGAAAAAAGTTGGAGACCAATTCTCGACCTGTCCGCCTTAAATACATACATCATTGTCCCAAAATTCAAAATGCTGACCCTACAGCAACTTCTTCCCATGCTGGGCAAGGAGTGTTGGCTGGTAACTCTAGATCTCAAGGAGGCATACCTGCACGTCCCCATTCGACCAATCTGCAGAAGATACCTCAGATTTCTTGCAGGATCAGAGCACTATCAATTCTCAGCATTGCCCTTTGGCTTATCTACTGCCCAGAGTATTCACAAAATGCCTGGCATCAGTAATTGCCCATTGCAGACTACAGGGAATACAAATTTACCCATACCTGGACGACTGCCTGCTACAAGGGGACAACAAAAGCAAGCTGACAACAGATTTACAAAGGGTCATCTACTTGCTACAAGCACTGGGATACACAGTCAATCTACAAAAGTCAAGGCTGATACCATCCCAAACAAGGACATTCTTGGGCGCGGAATTGGACACAGTAAAACAAATGGCATTCCTAACTGCAGAAAAACAAAAGAACTCCCTCTTTACTTCTTGGCACTAACAAAGCTGAACAAGTTAACAGCAAGAAAAGTACTGCAGGCCTTGGGCTTCATGGCATCATGCATAATCCTGGTCCCACTTGCCAGACTACATATGAGAAAACTACAGTGGTACCTAAAGAATTTATGGTCCCAACACAGTCACAGCCTAGAAACAGAAATCCCACTAATTCCATGCTTAAAACAGGAGTTCCTATGGTGGGCTCAGGCATGCCAGACAAACCCAGGCCTACCCTTTCGCAGATGTCAAGCAAGCCAGACCATCACAACAGGCGCTTCAGACCTAGGATGGGGGCCCACATGCTGGACAAATGCGTGCAAGGATTGTGGACACAGGATCAACTTCACCTGCACATCAACCTAAAAGAAATGCTGGCAGTAAAACTGGCAATCCAAAGTTCAGACCATTTCTCAAAGAGGGCCAGTTGATGGTAAGGACAGACAACACCACAGTCATGTGGTACATCAACAAGCAGGGAGGCACTCATTCATACCCCTATGCAGAATGACTTTGGAGCTGTGGAACCTGGCACTCAGCTACAACATCCAGTTACAGGCAATGTTTGTACCGGAAAAGAAAATATTCTAGCAGACATATTAAGCAGAACCACATCGGATGCCCACGAATGGAAACTGCACCCGGACATTTTCAAGACCATCTCAAAGAAATGGGGAATGCCTCAGATAGACCTATTTGCATCACCTCTCAATCACCAGCTCAAAAATTCTGCACAAGGACATTACACCCACTGGCATGGAAAGTGGATTCGCTCTCCTTCAGCTGGAAAGGCCTGACAGCATATGCATTCCCACCTCTTCCCTTGATACACAAAGTATTACTAAAAATCAAGGAAGAACGTCCAAGGATAATCCTGATAGCTCCAAACTGGCCAAGACAACACTGGTACCCACTGCTGAGGAGCATGTCTCAGAACAATATGTGGCCAATACCCCTGATGCCTTTGATGCTAACTCAGAACAACTACAGCATCATACATCCAAACCTAAAAACGTTGCAACTGACTGCATGGAACATCACATAGCAACAGCTAACCCAGAACTTTCTCAAAGAGTTAAAGACATTATTCTTGAAGCACGCAGACCTTCAACAAGAAGGAACTATGCTGGAAAATGGAAAAGGTTTGTCATTTGGAGTACTGAAAGAGGAAAAGATGTGTCAAACATAGATATGCCTAACATTCTAGAGTATCTGGCCAACTTCTTCATTCAGGCTTGTCCTACTCCTCCATCAAGATACATGCATCAGCTATTTCAGCAGAATACAGCTTTGATCCACCTGTTTTTCGCACCCTTTGCTCAGGCAGTTCCTCAGAGGAATCAAGAATGTAAAACCTCCAAGGAAACCACCTTTGCCAGCTTGGGACTTAAACTTTGTGCTAGAAAAGTTGACACTATCACCCTTTGAACCAGCAGCAACAGCAGACCTACAACACCTGTCATGGAAAACTGCTTTCCTACTGGCAATTACTTCAGCAAGGAGGGTTTCAGAGCTACAGGCCTTAATGGCAGTGCAACCCTTCCTAATCTTCCACCAAGATAGAGTGTCCATGAGGACTAATCCTACATTTATGCCTAAGGTGGTATCCAGAGTGTCTTTAAACCAGGCAATCCACCTACCTACCTTCTTTCCCAACCCACAAAACAGAGGGAAAGAATACTGCATACCTTGGATGTACATAGACAGCTACGCTACTACTTGGACAGAACAAAAATAGCAGAAAGACTGACCAACTTTTGTAGCCTATGCAACAGGAAGGGAAGGAAAAGCTATTTCCAAACAGACAATCTCCAAATGGATAGGAAATTGCATACGATTCTGTTACTCCTTCCATGGAAAACCAATTCCACAGAACATAAGACCTCATTCTACAAGGGCAACAGCCACTACCACAGCCTTCTTACGAGGAGTGGCAACCAAAGACATTATTGAGGCGGCTACTTGGACCTCCGTGCATACATTTGCCAAGCATTATAACTTACCTCTATATTCCAGATCCCGAGCAGGGTTTGCCACTGCTGTACTGCAAGGGATCCTAAACACACCATAATCTAGTTTTATCCTCCTCCCCTAGTTGGCTATGGTATTCTACCCAGTTGTTATGACTGCAGATGCATCCATGAAGGACATAGTACAGTTTTGTACCTACCATAAATGTAGATGTCCGAACTGGATAGCATCTGCAGTCAAGATTACCCTCCCTCCTTCCCCTCTGTGGTACTCCTAGGGTATTTTACCCTCCTAATAGCTAGCTGGTGGGGGGGAGTCTTTTATGGTGTATTTGTTTGTATATATATGTACATACATGCTTATTTTTGTGTTTACCTCTATCTTTTTGGAAACATTGGCATCTATCCAAATTTTAACCTCCAGGAGGGCTAATGGCATCTGGGGCAAGAAACACTGAGGAAAATGGCGTCGGCTGATGCCTTTATACCCGAGGACCAACAGAGATGACGTCGGGTGAAGTGCGACATCAGCCGAAGCCGGACCCAGACTTTGGAATCCGGCCGACTGAAGGGCTGCCTGACGACAGGACAACCCAGTTGTTATGACTGCAGATGCTATCCAGTTCGGACATCTACATTTATGGTAGGTACAAAACTGTACTTTCTCCCTGTTGAGACCTTGTATGTTTCTGAGTCCTCCCCTGAGCCACCCCCAGAGGAGGTTCGTAGAAAACACAAGTGCAAAAGGAGGTACTTCCCTTGAGCAGTCTCCCAACAACTTATACTAATTTTGATGAGGGAGAACGTTTCCCTAGCTCTACCCTTGAGGATTTGTTGTTTGGACACATCTTTGAACTACTTAGAAAGAAAGGGGTTGGTCTTCTCAATCCTTTTTCTGAGGAAATTAGTCTTCCTCAAGGCTTTTGATTCTGGCTCTACTTCTTGAGTAGTTATCTCAGTAGATAAGATGGTTGATCTGATTTCATCCCAGGCTTGGAAGGAACCTGACACAGTTGAACCCATTCCTAAGAAGCTAGATAAGTTTCTAGTTGCCCCAAAAGACCATTTGCACTGGGGCAAGGGCTCGGCAGTATATTCTATGGCTGTGACGACATTCACTAGAAAGGAGTTTTCCATCTGCTCAACAGGGAATCACACATCTTGGACAGATTTGGGAAATGGATCTATGCTTTGTCAACCTTTTCAACGAGAGCATTTAATTATCTGGCACACTTCACTTGCTTTCAGAGAGATTTGATCAAAGAAATCATCAATTTTGTTCCAGGAGCCCTGACTAAGGATCAGAAAAAGACTTGCTTCTCAGCTGCA
Source organism: Protopterus annectens (assembly GCF_019279795.1). Classification (NCBI taxonomy): domain Eukaryota; kingdom Metazoa; phylum Chordata; order Ceratodontiformes; family Protopteridae; genus Protopterus; species Protopterus annectens. Next base: position 450,083,460 of record NC_056727.1, read on the forward strand.
CCTCTTAAATCTCTTTCTAATGCCACTATGCTCCTCATCTCTAATGCTACAGGGTGTGCATCTAGAGCTGCTGGCATGGGTGTTTCCATCAGAAGGCACATCTGTATGCAGCTTTGTGTCTTATGTGCTTTTGCAGAGCACTTCAGGACATCCTTCATCAACGCTCCTTATAACAGATCAACCCTATTTGGTTCTAAAGTGAAAGTATCCATTTCCAAAAGTGAGCAGGATGGTAAATTCCTGTCTACCTTAGGGAGTAAATTCTCCACCCCTCAGAGGGTGTTGTCTGGGAACCAGAAGGTGGAGAAGAGGATGTGGTTTTAGAAAGTTCAGAGGTGTTCATCTGATACTTCCAGAGAGAGAGAGAACCGCGTGGTAGAGAAAGAATAGGTTACAATGGATGTCACCCAGGGGCAGAGGTAGTCTTCCGAGGTCCTTTCTTAGAGAAGCCTTTTTTTGTACCAAATAGCCTGGACATCCATCACTCAAGACCAGAGGGTGCAGAAAATTACGGGTCTGTATCAGAAGAGCGAACACTTAAAACATGAACATGCTCTTCTGTCGAACTTAAAAACACGAAAGCTGACAGTTGAATGTACAGATCAGCTGATTTTTTCCCCAGGGAAAAAATTTGCTGATACAAAAAAAAAAAATGTACAAACAAAATAAACCACCCTTCAACTTAAATATTCCAACTCTGAGATCATACCATAGTGAAGAAAACAGCAAAGTCCCGAGGATGGGCTGGGGATTTTTTCCCTGGGAAAAACAATCGCTGTTCCTTGTCTTCGACATTGTTAGCTTTCGTGGTTTTCAGTTCGACAGAAGAGCGTTCGCTATTTTAAGTGTTTGTTCTTCTGATAGGAACCCGAGAACTAATACCAGAGGCTAGGTTATCCATTTCACACCCCACTATTGCATCAAGAGAACTCATGATGTTACACCCTTGAAAAGGGAATATGCAGCTTCAGAAATAGAGAAATTTCTGAAAACTCAAATCATCCAAGAGGTCCCGCCAGACCAGAGATGATCTGGAATTTGTTCAAGGTTCATTTTAGTGCCAAATAAAATTGGAGACCTAAGACAATTTTGGATCTAAGCTACTTGAACAAGTATGTAAAACAAGCCAAATTCCGAATGGACATGGTTCAGTGCATTCTACCATTACTGAGGGTGAATGACTGGATGTGCTCTTCAGGATGTGTGCTACCACTTAAAGATGGACAGATGCTGCAGTAAGTACTCTGCTTCCGACTGGGAGCCAGCGACTTCCAGTTCAGAGCTCTGCCCTTTGGACTTGCCCTCAAACCCTCACCTCCCTCCCCCCATTGTTTGCCAAATGCATGGCAGTAGTGGCAGCTCAACTGCAGGGATTCCATGTGTTTTCTTATTTGGGTGACTGGCTCATAAATGTCTTTCAGGAATCTACTCATTCATGCCAGGGACTTCTCGCTCCACATGTGTGAACATCTAGGGATAACATTCAACTTCCAGAAATCCCATCTTCAGCTAACACAATCACTAGAATTTATAGGAGCACTTGTCAGTATGAGATTGATGATTGTTAAACTTCCACAGTCATGAATATCATTCCTCCATCTACAAGCTCTACAGGTGTTGTCCTGCAAGAAGCCACCTGCCAAGACAGTTCTCCATGTCTTGGGTTCCATGGCTGCCTCCATAACCATTGTATCTCTGGTCAGATTTCATGAGAATTCTTCAGTGGACATTGGTAGTCCAGTGGTCAATTAGGAAATAACCCATGTCTTATTCAGTTATTCTGACAGCTATTTGCAAGGATCACATTCAGTGGTGGATAACCTTCTCCCCCTTCTTCAGTAGATCCTTCTGTTTATCCTACCATTTCCAGAGGTCACAGTGACCTTGGGTGCCCCCTTACTGGGGTGGGAGGGGGCATTATTTGGGAGGGACGGTCCAAGGTATGTGGTATCACATAGAGGCCAGTGTTCATATCAGTGTCTTGGAGATGAGAGCAGTCCTCCTAGTATTTCAGTCCTTTCAGGACTCTCTTCCCTTGGATGTTATCTCTATACAATCAGACAACATGGCTGTTGTTTGCCACATCAACAGACTGGAAGGAGCCAGATCTTACCCCCTATGTTGAGAAGCCATGAGAGTATGGTAGTGGGTAATATCTTTTTACTGCATTCTGGTAGCAAACATATCCCAGGGAAGACCAACATTCTTGTGGACAGGTTGACCATGTCCATTCTGCTCCCTCACGAGTGGTCCCTTGATCGGCTAGTAGCAGAGCAGATATTTCAGCCAATGAGGCCATCCTTGTTGCGATCTCTTCACTTCCCCCATTAACACCAAATGCAACAAGTTCTTTGCTTTCATCCCCCATGAGAGGGAATCACCCAGGGATGCTCTGTATGCACCTTTGGCCCCTGGGACTTCTTTATGCCTCTCCCTCAATACCATTGATCCCAAAGTTTCTCCAGAAAGCCTCAGTATTGAAAGTCTTAGTCGTCCTCATAGCTTCTCATTGACATTGTCAGGTATGGTTTCCCTTTCATCTACCGTTGACTTGGACTCAGACCTAAACTTACTGTCTCACCCCCAAGCCTTTAGACTAACCTCATGGATTCTCCAATTCCTGTGAAGGTTTGACATTACAGGTTTTCCCCTTTTGATGTTCACATTTTATCTTCATCACAGAAACCTTCCACTAGAAAAGATTACAAGAACAATGAGAAGATTTTCTGTTTAGGCTTTGGAGAAAAACATTTATCTGTTTGCAGCCCTCATTACTTTGATTTTAGATTTCCTCAAACACCTTTTTCACTGTGGAGCTAGCTACTCCACTGTCAAAGTTCAATTAGCTACCATTTTTTACCTAATCCCCCCCTTTTCTGACCTCTACCCCCACTAACACAGATTTCAAAAATACTCTCAAATCACATCTTATGAATACATGGCTATGTCCATGCATCACATGAATCTCACAATCTCAGCACACTTTACACCTTCCTTCCTGCTACCTCTATGTATATATGCTACAGTTAGGTATCTTACTGTCAACTTGAAATTGCATAATATGTCATGTCTAATCATATGATTTTTTATTCTTTTATCCTGTCTCACTAATCAGTATTAAAGCTTTGATGTATGAGACTCTCTATCTTTGTAAATGTACTGACTTACTGCTGAGGTATTGTTTAGACTGGATTGTGAATTTTTATGTCTGTACTTACTCATCACTGTTACATGATTGTTTGTACTACCATGTTGATGTTAATCTAATTGTGGAGCATTTCTCCCTGGGCCTCTGCTGTAAATGGACCCGTGTCCAGTCTGACTATCCCGGTAAACAGATGTAAAATAAAATAAATAAAATTCTTCTTTCCATGATGGGGAAGGTCATATCCTATAGCTGCTCTCAGGTTATCTAAGGCCTTTTTCCGGGGCACTTTCCTTAAGTTTTTTTAAAAGTTCTCCCCCTTTGAACCTATAGCTAAAGCTGAATTTTATCATGGAAGACTTTATTTCGGGTTCTTAATATTTCTGTAAGGAGAATGTCAGAATTGCATGTATTATCTTCCAAACCTCCCTATATTATTTTTTCACAAGAACAGAGTAGGCCTGAGGTCCAGGCCACCCTTTCTTCATAATGTGGCTTCTGAATCATCTGTCAAGCAGTCCATAAATTTGCTGATGTTCATCGTGTTACACTGCTGCAGTCATTACACTTGGGTTATCCTGCTGTCAGGCGGTTCCCCAGTCGGCCTGAGTTCCAAAGTCTTGGTCCGGCGTCGATTGCTGTCACCTCCTCCCTGTTGTCAGTGCGACAGGGATATATAAGATGCAGCCGAAGCCATTTTTTCAGTCTTTCTTGCCGCGCGGTGCCCGAAGCAAAAGCAGTTCGCAAGTGCCTGTCGGCCGTCTCCTGAGATTTTCATTCCGAATCCAGAAACAAAGTCTTCTACAAAGCTAAGTACCCCGTTGGGGAAACTTTTTCTTGCCTCAGACCGATGTCAGTAAAAGTTAATAACTGTATTTCTTGTGGGAAGCAAATACCTCATAAGGATTTCCATTCCTATTGTATCCCATGCCTAGGCCCAGACAATAATGTCACTGGTTGTCGGTTTTGTGCTAGGTTTAACAAGCGCAAAATTAAACGTCGGTTTGATTTTGCTCAACATTATTTTGGTAGAAAATTCAATTATACCATGCTGTCGGAACTTCCAACGACTGGAATACACAAAAAGTGCAAAGACAAGGCCAGTCGCCGGTTCTCCGGTTTTCAGCGAGGCGCCTTCGCAGCCCCTGACGACCGCTTCTGTAGAACCACAGGCCACCTCTGACTCCCACGTGGAGATGGCTGGGCCTTCGGACGCACAAGTTATTCAGCCTACTGAGACTAACCTTTCAGAAGGATCCGGAGTAGCTGAGTAACCCACAGTTTCAGAGGGTGTCTTCAGACCTACTCAGTTAAGCATTAAACCCTCAGCTAAGTCTAAGCCTCCTTTAAAAACAAAGAAACCAATACAGCATTCTCCAGGACAGGCCTCCATGCCTAAGAAACAAATGCTCAAAATGGCCGAAGACCTTATCACTCTGATCAGGGAGTCCCATCCCCTTCCTGATAAAAGGCCTAGACAGGATGCAGACTATGGCTTATCCGACCAGGTGTCCATCTCTTGTGATTCATCCTCAGACCTAGGATACTCTTTACCCCCTTATGAGGATTCTGATGCTGAGGAATCAATTCCATCAGCCTCACTGCCTGAGGACTACTCCTTTGGGGAAACCCTACATACCATGAGGGAGCATTTCCACTGGGAAGGCCAGGATTACTCAGAATCCAAGAAAAGGCTCAGAGACTTCCTTTTATTACCTCAACACAGACCCCTTGCTATTCCGCCAGTGTTTGATATTGTGGATGATGTGTACACTGAATCCAGCTTAAATCCTGATTCCTTACCTCCAGCCCCTGTTAAACCTGACAGATACTACAGAGTCCCTGACTCACATAAATTTCTGTATAAAAGCCCTGTAGCTATCCCTGAAACTATTTCTCAGGGACCCAAAGGAGTTAAGGCCTCATCACCCAAGAATCCAGTCCCCTCTGACAGAGATTCCAGAGCACTAGACAGATGGGGAAAGAAAGTATATACGTCTGCAACTTTAGCAATGAGAGCCTTAAATTGCCAGTTTCACATGCTAAAATATCAGTTAAAACAGAAAATGCTTCCAGAATCAGATCCTCCTAATTTTAAAGAAATGCAGGATTTATTGCATGCAGCTGAACAAGTGGGAAAGCATACTTTGCAATGTGGTTTTGATTCTCTAGAGGCCTCCTGCAGAGCAGCAGATGTCCTTCATGGATGCATCTGCAGTCATAACAAGTGGGTTGTCCTGTCGTCAGGCAGCCCTGCAGTCGGCCGGATTCCAAAGTCCGGGTCCGGCTTCGGCTGATGTCGCACTCCACCCGACGTCATCTCTGTTGGTCTTCGGGTATAAAAGCATCAGCCGACGCCATTTTCCTCAGTCTTTCTTGCCGCTGGCTCAAGCAGAAGCTGTTCGCAAGTGCCGGTCGGTCGGATCCAGAGATTACTTCTACGAATACTACCAAGACTTCTAAAGCTAAGTACCCGTTGGGGACTCTTTCTTGCCTCAGCCGATGTCAGAAAAAGTTAACAATTGTTTAACCTGTGGGAAACAAATACCTCATAAAGATTTCCACTCTTACTGTCTGCCTTGTTTAGGCCCAGCCCACGACGTAGCAGCCTGTTCGGCCTGTGCCTCTTTCAACCGACAACGCTTAGGCGTCGGTCGGAGTTTGCAGAACAGTTTTTCGGTACTGATTTTGCGTACATTATGCCGCCGGATCCTCCGACTACCCAATCTACCAAAACGCAAAGATAAAGACCGACACTCGCGGTCCGCGTTTCGGCGAAACCACGGTAAAGCAAACGAGTGTCTCGGTTTCGGCAACCGAGAAAACTGATCAAAGTACAGCTGAACCTATTCTTACAACTGAGGCCCCTGCTACAACTCTTGAATCGACCTCAGAAATTGTACCCACTACGGTGGTTGACTTATCAGACACCATCCCCTTGGATGTCTCTACCCCAGCACGTGGTGCTGCTAGGCCTCCAGCAGCCATGTCCATTAAGGCCTTCGCCAGGGCTAAAGCAGCCAAGTCTACTAAATCAGTGCCTGTTAAACCCCCCACATCCAGGCCCTCTTCTAGTTCTCAAATGCTTTCTTTGGCAGAAGATTTAATTTCTTTAATTAGAGGATCTCAATCTCACCCAGACAGGGCCTCTCAGCCCCAGAGAAGAGACCTAGGGCAGAGCCCCTGAGCCAGTGTCTTCTGATGATTCTGCTGATGAATCAGACATAACTGACCAGCCAGAGGCTCCCTTCTCCAATTTTGAAGATTCTGATGCTGAAGAATCCATTCCAGCTGCTTCCCCACCAGAAGAATTCTCCTTTGGGGAAACCTTGCATGCCATGCGAGAACAGTTCCAATGGCAGCAACAGGATTTTTCAGACTCCAGAAAAGACTTAGGACCTTTCTGCACCTCCCACAGCACAGGCCCTTGGCTATACCTCCTGTTCTCTGTGGTGGATGATGCTTTCAATGATGTTTGCTCCGCTCCAGACTCTTTACCCCAGCCCCTGCCAAACCAGACAGATTTTACAGGGTGCCAGATACTCATCACCACCTTTACAAGGCCCCTCTTGCAGACCCAGAAACTATATCCCAGGGTCCCAAGGCAGTAGCGACCACAGCTAAAACCCTATTCCTTCTGAAAGGGAAGCAAGGTCATTAGACAGATGGGGTAAAAGGTCTACACTTCAGCTACTCTCTCAGCTAGAGCTTTAAACTGTCAGTTTCACATGATACAATACCAAGAGTTTATGCTTGATCAGTTAACTAAAAAACTAACCACTGATGAATCTCTTGATAAGAAATATGTATTAGAGATGGTAAATAACATACAACAAGTTAGCAACCATTCCTTAAAATGTGGCTATGATGCACTGGAGGCTTCATTTAGATCAGCCATGACAGGCACAGTGATAAGAAGGCATGCATGGCTAAAGGAACAAGCTTTACCGGATCATGTTAAAGCTAAGTTGCTAGATGCTCCTATGGACAAGACAAGTTTGTTTGGTACACCTGCCCAGCAGGTTATGAAGAAAATGGAAGAAAAGGCAAAATCTGTACAGAAAAACAAAAAGAACTTCCTCTTTACTTCTTGGCACTAACAAAACTGAACAAGTTAACAGCAAGAAAAGTTCTGCAGGCCTTGGGCTTCATGGCATCATGCATAATCTTGGTCCCATTTGCCAGACTACATATGAGGAAACTACAGTGGTACCTAAAGAATTTATGGTCCCAACACAGACACAGTCTAGAAACAGAAATCTCACTAATTCCATGCTTAAAACAGGAGTTCCTATGGTGGGCTCAGGCATGCCAGTCAAACCCAGGCCTACCCTTTCGCAGATGTCAACCAAGCCAGACCATCACAACAGACGCTTCAGACCTAGGATGGGGGCCCACATGCTGGACAAATGCGCAAGGATTGTGGACACAGGATCAACTTCACCTACACATCAATCTAAAAGAAATGCTGGCAGTAAAACTGGCAATCCAAAAGTTCAAACCATTCCTCAAAGAGGGCCAGTTGATGATAAGGACAGACAACACCACAGTCATGTGGTACATCAACAAACAGGGAGGCACTCATTCATACCCCTATGCAGAATGACCTTGGAGCTGTGGACCCTGGCACTGCTACAACATTCAGTTACAGGCAATATTTGTACCGGGGAAAGACAATACTCTAGCAGACATATTAAGCAGAACCACTTCGGATGCCCACGAATGGAAGCTGCACCCGGACATCTTCAAGACCATCTCAAAGAAATGGGGAATGCCACAGATAGACCTATTCGCATCACCTCTCAATCACCAGCTCAAAAAATTCTGCACAAGGACATTCCACCCACTAGCATGGAAAGTGGACTCACTCTCCTTCAACTGGAAAGGCCTAACAGCATATGCATTCCCACCTCTTCCTTTGATACACAAGGTACTACTAAAAATCAAGGAAGAACGTCCAAGGATAATCCTGATAGCTCCAAACTGGCCAAGACAACACTGGTACCCACTACTGAAGAGCATGTCTCGCAACAATATGTGGCCAATACCCCTGATGCCTTTGATGTTAACTCAGAACAACTACAGCATCATACATCCAAACCTAAAACGCTGCAACTGACTGCATGGAACATCACATAGCAGCAGCTAATCCAGAACTTTCCCAAAGAGTTAAAGACATTATTCTTGAAGCACGCAGACCTTCAACAAGAAGGAACTATGCTGGAAAATGGAAAAGGTTTGTCATTTGGAGTACGGAAAGAGGAAAAGATGTGTCAAACATAGATATGCCTAACATTCTGGAGTATCTGGCGAACTTCTTCATTCAGGCCTGTCCTACTCCTCCATCAAGATACATGCATCAGCTATTTCAGCAGAATACAGCTTTGATCCACCTGTTTTTTCGCACGCGTTGCTCAGGCAGTTCCTCAGAGGAATCAAGAATGTAAAACCTCCAAGGAAACCACCATTACCAGCTTGGGATTTAAACTTTGTGCTAGAAAAGTTGACACTATCACCCTTTGAACCAGCAGCAACAGCAGACCTACAACACCTGTCATGGAAAACTGCTTTCCTACTGGCAATTACTTCAGCAAGGAGGGTTTCAGAACTACAGGCCTTAATGGCAGTGCAACCCTTCCTAATCTTCCACCAAGATAGAGTGTCCATGAGGACTAATCCTACATTTATGCCCAAGGTGGTATCCAGAGTATCTTTAAACCAGGCAATCCACCTACCTACCTTCTTTCCCAACCCACAAAACAGAGGGGAAAGAATACTGCATACCTTGGATGTACATAGACAGCTACGCTACTACTTGGACAGAACAAAAAATAGTAGAAAGACTGACCAACTTTTTGTAGCCTATGCAACAGGAAGAGAAGGAAAAGCTATTTCCAAACAGACAATCTCCAAATGGATAGGAAATTGCATACGATACTGTTACTCCTTCCATGGAAAACCAATTCCACAGAACATAAGACCTCATTCTACAAGGGCAACAGCCACTACCACAGCCTTCTTACGAGGAGTGGCAACCAAAGACATTATTGAGGCGGCTACTTGGACCTCCGTGCATACATTTGCCAAGCATTATAATTTGCCTCTATATTCCAGATCCCGAGCAGGATTTGCCACTGCTGTACTGCAAGGGATCCTAAACACACCATAATCTACTTTTATCCTCCTCCCCTAGTTGGCTATGGTATTCTACCCACTTGTTATGACTGCAGATGCATCCATGAAGGACATAGTACAGTTTTGTACCTACCATAAATGTAGATGTCCGAACTGGATAGCATCTGCAGTCAGGATTACCCTCCCGCCTTCCTTCTGTGGTACTCCTAGGGTGTTTACCCTCCTAATAGCTAGCTGTTGGGGGGGAGTCTTTTATGGTGTATTTGTTTGTATATATGTGCATATATGCTTATTTTTTGTGTTTACCTCTATCTATTTGGAAACATTGGCATCTATCCAAATTTTAGCCTGCAAGAGGGCTACTGGCATCTGGGGCAAGAAACACTGAGGAAAATGGCGTCGGCTGATGCTTTTATACCCGAAGACCAACAGAGATGACGTCGGGTGGAGTGCGACATCAGCCGAAGCCGGACCCGGACTTTGGAATCCGGCCGACTGCAGGGCTGCCTGACGACAGGACAACCCACTTGTTATGACTGCAGATGCTATCCAGTTCGGACATCTACATTTATGGTAGGTACAAAACTGTACTTTACAGGCTCTGTCATTAGAAGACATGCTTGGTTAAAAGAACATACGTTACCAGATCATGTTAAAGCAAAATTATTGGATGCACGTTTGCAGCAGGATGTGTTATTTGGAGTTAAGGCAGAAGAGGTATTAAAGAAAATGGAGGATAAGGCAAAATCTATGCAAACGGTGAAGGATTTCTTACAGGTTCAGCCTTCTAGATTTAGCAGAAATTGGCCAACTAAGAATTAGTCCTTTCCAATTACAGACAGACTTCGAAGGGGAAGATACAGACGTCCAAGAGGTAGAGGTCAAACACAAGGTCCTTATAGGCCTTGACAATGGATTGTATCAGGCCAGAAAGAAGGGGAAGACAGGCCCCAACCATAAAAAAGCAGCTCCAATGACTTCCCACTACAGCTGCCAAACCAATCCCTCTTGGCAGCCCCCTTCGGAGGAAAACTGGCACTCTTCTACCACAATTGGCAAATGATCACCAAAGACAAATGGGTTCTCAACATTGTATTTCAAGGTTACAGGTTCCACTTTCACACTCTGCCAAGGTTAAAAGGAATGCCAAATATGCTACTAAATCAATGGACAGAGGCTCAAAAACAAATTACAACATTCATGGATATGAGAGCTATTCAAAAGGTACCATCACAGGAGCAAGGACAAGGATTTTACTCAAGACTTTTTCTGGTACCCAGAAAGGACAAAGCCTGGAGGCCCATTCTGGATCTTTCATCTCTAAACACTTACCTGGATGTTCCGAAATTCAAAATGTTGACATTACAGCAGCTTCTTCCCATGCTGGGCAAGAAAGCTTGGCTCGTGACTTTTGACCTCAAAGAGGCATACCTGCATGTCCCTATCAGACAAAACTGCAGAAGATACCTCAGATTCATAGCTGGTTCAATGCACTATCAATTCTCTGCACTGCCCTTTGGCTTATCTACTGTGCCCAGGGTCTTCACAAAGTGCCTGGCACCAGTAATTGCATTTTGCAGACAGAAAGGAATTCAAATTTATCCGTACCTGGACGACTGCCTGATTCAAGCAGAGAGCAAGGACATTCTTCTAAAGCATCTGGCGTTTGTAACAAAGTTACTAAGTTGCCTGGGGTACACAGTAAGCAAAAAGAAATCAAAACTAGTGCCCTCACAAGAGATTATATTCCTGGGTGCCAGCTTGAACACAACAGCCCAGATGGCTTATCTCACGCCAGACAAGCAAAGACAACTGACTCAGTACTTTCAATTGATGGCAACAAAGACCCAACTCCCTGCAAGAAAAATTCTGCAGGCCTTGGGTTACATGGCATCCTGCATACTACTAATTCTATACACCAAACTGCATATGAGGAAACTACAATGGTACCTAAAGAATGTATGGTCTCAACACTGTCAAAGTTTGGGCTCAAGCTTGTCACCTCAACAAGGGACAGCCTTTTACACAACCCACAGCCAGGCAAACACTGACAACAGATGCATCGGATTATGCCTGGGGGGCACACATGGCAGGCAGATGTATTCATGGCATGTGGCCCGCAGAACAAAGGCATCTTCACATCAATCAAAAAGAAATGCTGGCTGTGCAAAATGCCCTTATAGCTTTCAAGGACCTGCTGTATCCAGGACAACTATTGATAAAGACAGACAACACCACAGCTATGTGGTACATAAACAAGCAAGGGGGCACTCACTCCTACCCCCTATGCAGACAGGCCATGACCTTGTGGAACACAGCTATAAACCTTCAAGTTCATCTGCAAGCACAATTCCTGCCAGGAGAGAAAAATACACTGGCAGACGACTTGAGCAGAAACAGCATGGATCCCCACGAATGGGAATTAAATCCACAAATATTAAGAATGATAACAGAAATGGTGGAGTCCGGACATAGATCTGTTTGCATCCCCAATAAACTGCCAGCTACAGAAATTCTGCACAAGGAGTTACCGTCCACAAGCATGGAAAGTGGATGCCATCTCATTCAGCTGGGAGAACCTTCAAGTATATGCTTTCCCACCACTACCTCTCCTGCCAAAGGTACTCATAAAAGCCAGGCAAGAAGAGCCAAAGATGATCCTGATTGCACCAGACTGACCACGCCAGCACTGATACCCAATCTTAAGGAGCTTAGCACAAGAACCACCCTGGATTTTGCCTCAAATCCCACATCTGCTGACTCAGCACAACAATCAAAAACTACACAGCCAGCTAAAGACCTTAAACCTAGCTGCATGGAAGATTCCTTAGTCAAGCAAGCAATGCCTCTCTCCAAAGCTGTTATGGATGTCATTCTGGAAGCCAGAAGGCCAAGTACCAGGAAAGTCTATTCGGATAAATGGAAGAGATTCTGTGCCTGGAACCAAGCTCACAGCCTTGACCTTCTTGTCCCAAACATTCCTCAGATACTACAATACTTAACTGAGATGCTGGACAAAGGCCTCTCCTTCTCATCCATCAAGATCCACGCCTCTGCCATCTCTGCTCATTAGAACACGGATCCACCAATTTTCTCTAATCCTCTGTTAAAACAGTACCTCGGGGGGGGGGATAAAAACATAAGACTGCCCCGTAGAGCACCTACTCCAACTTGGGACCTCAACTTTGTTTTAGAAAAACTAACTTTACCTCCTTTTGAGCCAGCTAACACAGCAGAATTAAAATATATATCTTGGAAAATGGCTCTGCTCCTGGCAATAACATCAGCACAAAGAGTTTCAGAATTACATGCACTAATGGCAGTGGAAACTTCCCTCATTTTCCACCAGGACAGGGTGTCTTTAATAGCTAACCCTACGTTTATGCCAAAGGTGGTATCCAGTGTGGCTCTAAACCAAGCTATTTACCTGCCAACTTTTTATCCTAAACCACAGAATAAAGGGGAGAGACTACTGCACTCTTCGGACATTCACAGGCAGTCACGCTTCTACTTGGACAAAACCAAAGCTTTCAGAAAATATTGGTAGCATATGCTGCAGGAGCACAGGGAAAAGCCATTTCAAAACAGACTATTTCAAAATGGATAGGACATTGTATACGTTTCTGCCTCACATACCATGGAAAACCTGTACCTAGCAGCATTAGATCTCACTCCACCAGGGCAACAGCCACTTCAACTGCCTACCTCAGGGGAGTACCTATCAAGGATATTTTGGAAGCAGCAACTTGGAGTTCTGTACATACCTTCACCAAGCATTACCGTCTGCCTCTATACTTTAAATCCAGAGCTGGCTTCGCCACTGCAGTACTGCAGGGCCTTATAGCCACCCTACCTCAGCTTTGGGATTCTACCCAAGTGTAATGACTGCAGCAGTGTAACATGATGAACATAGTACTGATGTCCTTCAAGGATGCATCTGCAGTCATCACATATGGGTTGTCCTGCCTCAGGCAGCCCTTCGGTCGGCCAGATTCCAAAGTTTGGGTCCGGCGTCGGCTGATGTCGCCCCTTCCCCGACGTCACAACGCCTGGGGTATAAAAGCGTCAGCCGACGCCATCTTCCTCAGTCTTTCTTGCCGCGTGGTGCCCGAAGCAGAAGCAGTTCGCAGATGCCGGTCGGCCAGCTCCTGTAATTTCGCTATCCGAAGACTTCAAAAGCTAAGTACCCCGTTGAGGACTCTTTCTTGCCTCAGCCGATGTCAGAAAAAGTTAATAATTGTTTAACTTGTGGGAAACAAACACCTCATAAGGATTTCCACTCTTATTGTCTTCCTTGCTTAGGCCCAGACCACGACGTCTCGGCCGGCTCTGCCTGCGCTTCCTTCAACCGACGCACACTTAGACGTCGGTCGAAGTTCGCAGAAGAGTTTTTTGGGGATAGTTTTGCTTACAAAATGCCGTCGGAAACCCCAACATCGCATTTAATTACGAAGCGGAAAGACAAGGTCCGACACACGCGGGCCGCGGTTTTGGCTGAAACCTCGGCTAGGCCTACCGCGAGTGTCTCGGTCTCGGCTGATACAGAGTCCTTGGAACTTCCGAACCCTGAAATAATACAACCGACAGCCTCGGTCCCGGAGGCTCCTACCGAGTCGGTTACAGAATTGCCTTCCGAAACTGTTGTATTGGAATCTTCCAACACCATACCTTTAGATAAAGCTACACCAGCACATGGTGCAGCCAGGCCTCCTGCATCCATATCTATTAAGGCCTTCACCAGGGCTAAAGCTGCAAAACACACTAAAGCCATGCCTCCCAGAGTAATTCCTCAGGGACCTTCTTCTAGTTCACAGATTTTAACTTTAGCAGAGGACCTGATCTCCTTAATTAGGGGCTCTCAGCCTCATCCGGACAGGGGCTCCCAACCCCCTCTAGACAAAAGGCCCAGGATGGATTCCCCTAATCCCCTTTCCTCAGAGGAGGCCTCTGTTGGCTGGGATCACTCAGACTACCAGGAGGAGGCTTATTCGGCCTATGAGGATTCGGATGCAGAGGAATCTATTCCCTCAGCCTCTCCTCCTGAAGAGCTTTCCTTTGGGGAGACCCTTCACACTATGAGAGAGCATTTCAAATGGCAGGGCCAGGAATATTCTGATTCCAGGAAAAGACTAAGAACTTTTCTTCATTTACCTCAGCATAGACCTTTGGCTATTCCTCCTGTTTTAAATGTGATTGATGATGTATATTCTGACTCTAGTATGACCCCTGACACTCTGCCTCCGGCCCCTGTTAAGCCTGATAGGTATTACAGGGTCCCGGACACACATAATTTTCTTTATAAGGCCCACTCTGCTGACCCTGAAACTATTTCACAGGGCCCTAAAGGGGTTGCAGCTGTTACTACTAAGAACCCACTCCCCTCTGCAAAGGAATCCAGGGCATTAGAGAGATGGGGTAAAAAAGTGTATACTTCTGCCACTCTTGCTATGAGGGCATTAAATTGTCAATTTCACATGATACAGTATCAAGAGTATTTGTTGGAAGAAATGCATAAGAAATTGTCTTCTTCTGAACCCCTTGACCGTAAATCCCTTCAGGATCTGGTACATAATTCCCAGCAGGTTAGCAACCATTTCTTGCAGTGTGGTTATGATGCATTGGAAGCTTCATGTAGGTCAGCAATGACAGGTGTTGTCATACGCAGGCATGCTTGACTGAAGGAACAATCCCTGCCAGAACATGTTAAAGCTAAGCTTTTGGATGCTCCACTGGAAAAGCAGAAGTTATTTGGTTCCACTGCTCAAGACGTCCTAAAGAAATTTGAGGAAAAGGCAAAATCTGTACAAATAATTAAGGATTTTCTTCAAGTCCAACCACCTAGATTCAGCAGAAACTGGCCTTCCAAGAATTGGTCCTTTCCGGACACAGAAAGATTTCAAAGGGGCAGAAACTGGCGTGCCAGAGGTAGAGGCCAAGCTAGGGGCTCCTACAGAGGCCGTCAATGGCAACCTCCAATCCAGATGGGCAGTTCAGGATCTGCAACTGCTGCACAAGGACAAACTCAATGACTCTGCTTTGACTCCGCCAACCAGGGCTCAATTAGAAGCACCTTTGGGCGAAAAGCTTTCTTTATTCTCAAGAAATTGGCACAACATTACAAGAGACAAATGGACACTCCAAATAATAGACAATGGATACAGGTTCCATTTCCACACATTGCCAAAAAGAAAAGGCATTCCAGGTCTGCCACCAAATCAAAGGACAGAGGCTTTGAAACAAATCTCAGACTTACTACAAATGAAAGCCATAGAAAAAGTTCCTATTTCAGAACAAGGCCAAGGATTTTACTCCAGACTATTCCTTGTTCCAAGAAAAGAGCATCAATGGAGACCTATTCTTGACTTGTCCGTACTGAATACTTATCTCATTGTGCCAAAATTCAAAATGCTGACTCTACAGCAACTCCTTCCCATGCTGGGCAAGGGGTCTTGGCTGGTTACTCTAGACCTCAAGGAGGCATACCTGCATGTCCCTATCAGACAAAGTTGCAGAAGATACCTCAGATTTCTTGCAGGGTCAGAGCATTATCAATTCTCAGCATTGCCCTTTGGCTTATCTACTGCTTCAGAGTATTCACGAAATGCCTGGCATCAGTAGTAGCACACTGCAGACTCCAGGGCAGTCAAATCTACCCATATCTGGACGACTGCCTTATACAAGTGGACAACCAACAAACTCTGATAAAGGACTTAAATTATGCCATCAATCTTCTACAGGCCTTGGGATATACAGTCAACATGCACAAATCAAGACTTGTTCCATCCCAAAGAATAACCTTTCTGGGTGCGGATCTAGATACAACCACCCAAATGGCTTATCTCACAGAAGAAAAACAAAGTCAACTACCGGATTACTTCAAGAATCTGACAAGACAAACTCAGCTGACTGCAAGGAAAATCCTGCAGGCCCTGGGTTACATGGCATCCTGTATTCTTTTGATTCCACAAGCAAGGCTACATATGAGAAAGCTACAGTGGTACCTAAGGAGTTTATGGACTCAGCACAGTCACAGTTTGGAAACTTTAATCCCACTCATCCCATGCCTTCACAAGGAATTTCTGTGGTGGGCTCAGGCCAGCCAGTCCAACAGAGGGCTGCCCTTCACAAAGCCAAAAACCTCCCAAATCAGACCTAGGTTGGGGAGCACACATGGAGGGCAGAGGTATCCAAGGACAGTGGTCACGAAAGGAGCTGCGCATGCACATAAATCAAAAAGAAATGCTAGCAGTGATACATGCAATCGCGGCCTTCAAACTCTTTCTGCATCAAGGCCATCTACTAATAAGGACAGACAACACCACAGTTATGTGGTACATAAACAAGCAAGGAGGTACCCATTCTTACCCTCTGTGCAGACTGGCAATGAATCTATGGGATCTTTCCTTGAAACTCAATATACAGCTACAAGCTCAGTTTGTACCAGGGAAGGACAATATACTGGCGGACAGCCTAAGCAGAAATATCATGGATGCACACGAATGGATGCTGCACACAGACATTTTCCAACAGATAACACAATCTTGGGGGAGCCCGGACATAGATCTATTTGCATCCCCCCACAATCATCAACTAAAGAAATTCTGCTCAAGGACATACCACCCACAAGCATGGAAAGTGGACGCCCTCTCTTTCAGCTGGAGAAATCTGACAGTGTATGCATTTCCTCCTATTCCATTAATGACCAAGGTGTTACTGAAGATCAGGGCAGAGCAGCCAAAAGTGATCCTGATAGCTCCGGACTGGCCAAGACAGCACTGGTACCCACTGCTAAGGAGCTTGTCACGTACGAAGCCATGGCCCCTACCTCTATGGTCACTTCTACTGACACAGCACAGCTACAAAACTCTACATTCCAACCTGAAAACATTGCAACTAACAGCGTGGAGAATACCTTGACTCCTCCTCAGGAAAAGCTATCCCAGAGAGTAAAGAATATTATTCTGGAAGCTCTCTGCCCTTCCACAAGGAAGGCATATTCAGCAAAATGGAAAAGATTTCTCATCTGGAACACCACAAAGGGCCTAGATGCGACAATGATGAACATGGCACATATCCTGGAATATTTGGCAGAAATGTTCCACAATGGACTGTCTTACTCTTCTATTAAGATTCATGCTTCAGCAATTTCAGCAGAGTACAATACTGATCCTCCTGTCTTTTCTCATCCTCTCCTAAGACAGTTTCTAAGGGGAATCAAAAACATCAAACCTCCTAGGAAACCTCCTCTACCTGCTTGGGACCTTAACTACGTGTTGGAAAAACTAACACTGCCTCCATTTGAACCAGCAGCATCTGCAGATCTACAGTACCTCTCATGGAAGACTGCTTTCCTTCTGGCAATAACCTCAGCAAGAAGAGTTTCGGAATTGCAGGCTCTGATGGCAGTTCAGCCATTTATTATTTTCCATCAGGATAGAGTTTCATTAAGAACTAATCCTACTTTTATGCCAAAGGTGGTATCCAGGGTTTCATTGAATCAAACTATTCACTTGCCTGCAAGAGACAAACTGGGTACTTAGAACAAACTGAATTCACGAAAAAAGATCCAACGTGTCACAGAAGACTTAAACACACACAATTTATTCAAGTAAACGTAAAGCGCTTTTCGTCGCTCAATGTTTGAGCAACTTCCTCAGACAATCAACACTTGATTTAATTAAATATTTATATATACACTCACGTCACTAACAATACTATCATTAAGTGCCAATTAACAATTTAAAGCTACAGTATAAAAGAATAATAAATAAATAACTTGAAGCAGCCATACAATATGTATTAAAGTGTGTGTGTGTGGGTATACACTATTTAAAAATATGTATATATGTATATGTTGAATTACTAAAAACACCTAATTAAATCACTCAACCCGCAAATAATTAATCCAAGCCTAAGGATATAAAAAACAATGTTAGAAAAGGTATGAAATACTAAAATACAGGCTTGCAAAGTAAATTGTCAGTAAAAATAAAAATAAACATTTCATGCAAGTCTTAAAATTGTATACAATAAAAGAAAAATAAAGCAGAACACAACCTGTACTAAATATATGTAGCATGTCAAAAAAGTTATTGTTATGGAATATATATAAGTGAATGATTTATATGTATTTAATATTGTACGAAAAATGTGTGTATACACATGTATATAAAAATGTTGTATAAAGGTGTATAGAAATGTAGAAGTATATATATATATATGTATATATATTAATTATTTGTTAAAAGTCTTATTGTGCTTCTCAAATAAGAATATGAAATATATAATATACACCTTGAAATAATCTCATAAATAATTAATACAATATTTTAAAGTTAACTGAAAATACAAGTGAAAACTAGGAAAATACATAGAAATAAATATATAAATAAATAAATATAAATGTATGTATGATATTCATCTATATACAAATTGAAACTTCAATACAAATTATACTGTATTAAAAAATTCTGTATTAAAAAATGGTTCTGGAAAGTAACTGTATTTATATTTGTTATTTCCTATTCAGACTCCTTAATTTTAATAAGCAACTAATATTGCAATGGTCGTTCAAACCTGGATAAACAAAAGCATTTATACGCCATTGCCAAGTTAGTTCTCGCTCTTCTAGAAGTAAGTTATATGGGCCACCTCTGAGATTTGTCTGGATCTGGTCCAGTGCCATAAATTTAAAATTATGGCCCGAGTTACTTAAAATATGTTTAAATAAAGCATTCTCAACTTTTTTATTTTGTATAGCATATGTGTGTTCATAAACTCTTTCTTTAAACTGCCTACCTTGCCTACCTTCTTCCCAAATCCACAAAACAAAGGGGAGAAACTGCTGCACACCCTGGACATTCACCGACAGTTGCGCTACTACTTGGACAGAACTAAAGGTTTCAGAAAAACTGACCAGCTGCTGGTAGCATATGCTGCTGGTACTCAAGGAAAAGCAATTTCCAAACAGACAATTTCAAAATGGATAGGAAATTGCATCCGCTTTTGTTACTCATTTCATGGAAAGATTGTACCAGCTAACATTAGACCTCATTCTACGAGAGCAACAGCCACCTCCACAGCATTCTTAAGAGGGGTGGCTACAAAAGACGTTTTAGAAGCTGCCACATGGAGCTCCATGCATACATTTGCCAAGCATTACAATTTACCTTTATATTCCAGATCCAGAGCAGGCTTTGCTACGGCTGTCCTGCAGGGTATCTTAGCTACACCATCCTTTTCCTAGTACCTCCACCCCCAGATTGGCTATGGTATTCTACCCATATGTGATGACTGCAGATGCATCCTTGAAGGACATAGTACAGATGTCCTTCATGGATGCATCTGCAGTCATAACAAGTGGGTTGTCCTGTCGTCAGGCAGCCCTGCAGTCGGCCGGATTCCAAAGTCCGGGTCCGGCTTCGGCTGATGTCGCACTCCACCCGACGTCATCTCTGTTGGTCTTGGGTATAAAGCATCAGCCGACGCCATTTTCCTCAGTCTTTCTTGCCGCGCCGAAGCAGAAGCTGTTCGCAAGTGCCGGTCGGTCGGATCCAGAGATTACTTCTACCGAATACTACTTTGAAGACTTCTAAAGCTAAGTACCCCGTTGGGGACTCTTTCTTGCCTCAGCCGATGTCAGAAAAAGTTAACAATTGTTTAACCTGTGGGAAACAAATACCTCATAAAGATTTCCACTCTTACTGTCTGCCTTGTTTAGGCCCAGCCCACGACGTAGCAGCCTGTTCGGCCTGTGCCTCTTTCAACCGACGAACGCTTAGGCGTCGGTCGGAGTTTGCAGAACAGTTTTTCGGTACTGATTTTGCGTACATTATGCCGACGGATCCACCGACTACCCAATCTACCAAAAGCGCAAAGATAAAGACCGACACTCGCGGTCCGCGGTTTCGGCGAAACCACGGTAAAGCAAACCGCGAGTGTCTCGGATTCCGGCGAAACCGAGAAAACTGATCAAAGTACAGCTGAACCTATTCTTACAACTGAGGCCCCTGCTACAACTCTTGAATCGACCTCAGAAATTGTACCCACTACGGTGGTTGACTTATCAGACACCATCCCCTTGGATGTCTCTACCCCAGCACGTGGTGCTGCTAGGCCTCCAGCAGCCATGTCCATTAAGGCCTTCGCCAGGGCTAAAGCAGCCAAGACTACTAAATCAGTGCCTGTTAAACCCCCACATCCAGGCCCTCTTCTAGTTCTCAAATGCTTTCTTTGGCAGAAGATTTAATTTCTTTAATTAGAGGATCTCAATCTCACCCAGACAGGGCCTCTCAGCCCCAGAGAAGAGACCCACGGCAGAGCCCCTGAGCCAGTGTCTTCTGATGATTCTGCTGATGAATCAGACATAACTGACCAGCCAGAGGCTCCCTTCTCCAATTTTGAAGATTCTGATGCTGAAGAATCCATTCCAGCTGCTTCCCCACCAGAAGAATTCTCCTTTGGGAAACCTTGCATGCCATGCGAGAACAGTTCCAATGGCAGCAACAGGATTTTTCAGACTCCAGAAAAGACTTAGGACCTTTCTGCACCTCCCACAGCACAGGCCCTTGGCTATACCTCCTGTTCTCTCTGTGGTGGATGATGCTTTTAATGATGTTTGCTCCGCTCCAGACTCTTTACCCCCAGCCCCTGCCAAACCAGACAGATTTTACAGGGTGCCAGATACTCATCACCACCTTTACAAGGCCCCTCTTGCAGACCCAGAAACTATATCCCAGGGTCCCAAGGCAGTAGCCGCGACCACAGCTAAAAACCCTATTCCTTCTGAAAGGGAAGCAAGGTCATTAGACAGATGGGGTAAAAAGGTCTACACTTCAGCTACTCTCTCAGCTAGAGCTTTAAACTGTCAGTTTCACATGATACAATACCAAGAGTTTATGCTTGATCAGTTAACTAAAAAACTAACCACTGATGAATCTCTTGATAAGAAATATGTATCAGAGATGGTAAATAACATACAACAAGTTAGCAACCATTCCTTAAAATGTGGCTATGATGCACTGGAGGCTTCATTTAGATCAGCCATGGCAGGCACAGTGATAAGAAGGCATGCATGGCTAAAGGAACAAGCTTTACCGGATCATGTTAAAGCTAAGTTGCTAGATGCTCCTATGGACAAGACAAGTTTGTTTGGTACACCTGCCCAGCAGGTTATGAAGAAAATGGAAGAAAAGGCAAAATCTGTTCAAACTGTCAAAGATTTCTTGCAGGTTCAACCCCCAAGGTTTAGCAGGAACTGGCCTGCCAAAAATTGGTCCTTTCCTGACTCCACAAAATTTCAAAGGGGCAGGAATAGGCGTTCCAGAGGCAGAAACCAATCCAGAGGAGGGGCCTACAGAGGGCGACAGTGGCAAGGTAACAACAGAGGCACAGACACAGCCACTGCCACTACATCAGCACAACCACAGTGACTTAATCCTAACTCCGCCTACCAGGGAACAAATAGCAGTTCCTCTAGGCGGAAAGTTAACCTTATTTTCAAAGAACTGGCACTACATAACAAAAGACAAGTGGATTTTACAAACCATAGATCAAGGTTACGGTTTCACTTCCACACTCTACCAGTCAAAGAGGAATGCCAAATCTACCTCCAAATCAAAAAACAGAGGCTCTACGCCAGATAATGGAGTTAGCAAACATGAGAGCTGTGGAAAGAGTGCCAACAGCAGAACAAGGAAAGGGTTCTATTCCAGACTATTCCTAGTTCCAAGAAAGGAAAAAGTTGGAGACCAATTCTCGACCTGTCCACCTTAAATACATACATCATTGTCCCAAAATTCAAAATGCTGACCCTACAGCAACTTCTTCCCATGCTGGGCAAGGAGTCTTGGCTGGTAACTCTAGATCTCAAGGAGGCATACCTGCACGTCCCCATTCGACCAATCTGCAGAAGATACCTCAGATTTCTTGCAGGATCAGAGCACTATCAATTCTCAGCATTGCCCTTTGGCTTATCTACTGCCCAGAGTATTCACAAAATGCCTGGCATCAGTAATCGCCCATTGCAGACTACAGGAATTCAAATTTACCCATACCTGGACGACTGCCTACTACAAGGGGACAACAAAAGCAAGCTGACAACAGATTTACAAAGGGTCATTTACTTGCTACAAGGACTGGGATACACAGTCAATTTACAAAAGTCAAGGCTGATACCATCCCAAACAAGGACATTCTTGGGCGCGGAATTGGACACAGTACAACAAATGGCATTCCTGACTACAGAAAAACAAAAAGAACTTCCTCTTTACTTCTTGGCACTAACAAAACTGAACAAGTTAACAGCAAGAAAAGTTCTGCAGGCCTTGGGCTTCATGGCATCATGCATAATCTTGGTCCCATTTGCCAGACTACATATGAGGAAACTACAGTGGTACCTAAAGAATTTATGGTCCCAACACAGACACAGTCTAGAAACAGAAATCCCACTAATTCCATGCTTAAAACAGGAGTTCCTATGGTGGGCTCAGGCATGCCAGTCAAACCCAGGCCTACCCTTTCGCAGATGTCAACCAAGCCAGACCATCACAACAGACGCTTCAGACCTAGGATGGGGGCCCACATGCTGGACAAATGCGTGCAAGGATTGTGGACACAGGATCAACTTCACCTACACATCAATCTAAAAGAAATGCTGGCAGTAAAACTGGCAATCCAAAAGTTCAAACCATTCCTCAAAGAGGGCCAGTTGATGATAAGGACAGACAACACCACAGTCATGTGGTACATCAACAAACAGGGAGGCACTCATTCATACCCCTATGCAGAATGACCTTGGAGCTGTGGACCCTGGCACTCAGCTACAACATTCAGTTACAGGCAATATTTGTACCGGGAAAGACAATACTCTAGTAGACATATTAAGCAGAACCACCGGATGCCCACGAATGGAAGCTGCACCCGGACATCTTCAAGACCATCTCAAAGAAATGGGGAATGCCACAGATAGACCTATTCGCATCACCTCTCAATCACCAGCTCAAAAATTCTGCACAAGGACATTCCACCCACTAGCATGGAAAGTGGACTCACTCTCCTTCAACTGGAAAGGCCTAACAGCATATGCATTCCCACCTCTTCCTTTGATACACAAGGTACTACTAAAAATCAAGGAAGAACGTCCAAGGATAATCCTGATAGCTCCAAACTGGCCAAGACAACACTGGTACCCACTACTGAAGAGCATGTCTCGGAACAATATGTGGCCAATACCCTGATGCCTTTGATGTTAACTCAGAACAACTACAGCATCATACATCCAAACCTAAAACGCTGCAACTGACTGCATGGAACATCACATAGCAGCAGCTAATCCAGAACTTTCCCAAAGAGTTAAAGACATTATTCTTGAAGCACGCAGACCTTCAACAAGAAGGAACTATGCTGGAAAATGGAAAAGGTTTGTCATTTGGAGTACGGAAAGAGGAAAAGATGTGTCAAACATAGATATGCCTAACATTCTGGAGTATCTGGCGAACTTCTTCATTCAGGCCTGTCCTACTCCTCCATCAAGATACATGCATCAGCTATTTCAGCAGAATACAGCTTTGATCCACCTGTTTTTCGCACCTTTGCTCAGGCAGTTCCTCAGAGGAATCAAGAATGTAAAACCTCCAAGGAAACCACCATTACCAGCTTGGGATTTAAACTTTGTGCTAGAAAAGTTGACACTATCACCCTTTGAACCAGCAGCAACAGCAGACCTACAACACCTGTCATGGAAAACTGCTTTCCTACTGGCAATTACTTCAGCAAGGAGGGTTTCAGAACTACAGGCCTTAATGGCAGTGCAACCCTTCCTAATCTTCCACCAAGATAGAGTGTCCATGAGGACTAATCCTACATTTATGCCCAAGGTGGTATCCAGAGTATCTTTAAACCAGGCAATCCACCTACCTACCTTCTTTCCCAACCCACAAAACAGAGGGAAAGAATACTGCATACCTTGGATGTACATAGACAGCTACGCTACTACTTGGACAGAACAAAAATAGCAGAAAGACTGACCAACTTTTGTAGCCTATGCAACAGGAAGGGAAGGAAAAGCTATTTCCAAACAGACAATCTCCAAATGGATAGGAAATTGCATACGATACTGTTACTCCTTCCATGGAAAACCAATTCCACAGAACATAAGACCTCATTCTACAAGGGCAACAGCCACTACCACAGCCTTCTTACGAGGAGTGGCAACCAAAGACATTATTGAGGCGGCTACTTGGACCTCCGTGCATACATTTGCCAAGCATTATAATTTGCCTCTATATTCCAGATCCCGAGCAGGATTTGCCACTGCTGTACTGCAAGGGATCCTAAACACACCATAATCTACTTTTATCCTCCTCCCTAGTTGGCTATGGTATTCTACCCACTTGTTATGACTGCAGATGCATCCATGAAGGACATAGTACAGTTTTGTACCTACCATAAATGTAGATGTCCGAACTGGATAGCATCTGCAGTCAGGATTACCCTCCGCCTTCCCTCTGTGGTACTCCTAGGGTGTTTACCCTCCTAATAGCTAGCTGTTGGGGGGGAGTCTTTTATGGTGTATTTGTTTGTATATATGTACATATATGCTTATTTTTGTGTTTACCTCTATCTATTTGGAAACATTGGCATCTATCCAAATTTTAGCCTGCAAGAGGGCTACTGGCATCTGGGGCAAGAAACACTGAGGAAAATGGCGTCGGCTGATGCTTTTATACCCGAAGACCAACAGAGATGACGTCGGGTGGAGTGCGACATCAGCCGAAGCCGGACCCGGACTTTGGAATCCGGCCGACTGCAGGGCTGCCTGACGACAGGACAACCCACTTGTTATGACTGCAGATGCTATCCAGTTCGGACATCTACATTTATGGTAGGTACAAAACTGTACTTTTTGTACCTACCATAAATGTAGATGTCTGATGGTATGCATCTGCAGTCAGGTTTACCCTCCCTCCTTCCCCTCTGTGGTACTCCTAGGGTGCTTACCTCTCTATTAGCTAGCTGGGGGATCTATTATGGTGTATTTGTTTATATATATATATATATATATTTGCAAATGTTTGGATTCTTTACTGCTTTTTTCCAAATTTAGCCTTCCTAAAGGGCACCTGGCATCTGGGGCAAGAAAAACTGAGGAAGATGGCGTCGGCTGATGCTTTTATACCCCAGGCTTTGTGATGTCGGGGAAGGGGCGACATCAGCCGACGCCGGACCCAGACTTTGGAATCCGGCCGACCGAAGGGCTGCCTGATGCAGGACAGCCCATATGTGATGACTGCAGATGCATACCTATCGGGACATCTACATTTATGGTAGGTACAAAACTGTACTTTTTGTACCTACCATAAATGTAGATGTTCGAGTGTATACACTGCTGCAGTCCAGGTTACCATCCCTCCTTCCTCTCTTACTTGCTGGTACGTACCTATGTCTTCTACCCTTACTACCTATGGGGAGTATTTGCTGGTAGCTGTAAGTTGTTTTTTGCTTTTCTTATGTATGTTTTATTTGCAATTGGAATTGTCTACCTATTTGGAGGCACCTGACATCTGGGGCAAGAAAAACTGAAGAAAATGGCGTTGGCTGCATCTTATATACCCCTGTCACACTGACGACTGGGAGGAGGCGACAGCAACCGACGCCGGACCAAGACTTTGGAACTCAGGCCAGCTGGGGAACCGCCTGACAGCAGGATAACCCAAGTGTAATAACTGCAGCAGTGTATACACTCGAACATCTACATTTATGGTAGGTACAAAACTGTACTTTTTTTTTCACAAGTTTCTCTAACAAGGGTGAATATACCTTACATTTGTTAAATGTTCATCACCAGTTGTATTTTTTACTTATGCCGCACTAGACCTTTCAGGAAGTCTGATCAGCTGTTTGCTTTATTTTTCAAACCCAAATTGTGACAGGCACTCCCCAAAGTATTCGTTCAAGCCTGGCCCTGTACCAATTCTAACTGCCATAATAGTTCTTTTTTCTCTAAATATTAACCCCATGGATCACCCCTAGGGTTTGTATTAATTCCATCTATGGCCATATACTTAAACATGTGGCTTGGAAATGCTGTAACGTGTCTAGTCAAGGCATTACAGTCTGTCTTTTTCCTGTTTTCGTCATGTAGAAATGTGATGGCCATGCACAAGCCAAGCTTTCTTTTTCTGCAGAGCCTGAGACTACCGTTGATATGATAATGAACAGTAGGCTCAATGATTAGAGTTCCATTTTCTCATTCTTGACTTCTAGACGTCAGTGATCTTGCTTGTAGTTGTTATTCCTCTCTTAATAGATTCTGCCATAGTAAAACTAGCCAGGATGATAGATTTTCTAAACTTAAGCTTGTCAAGGTGATGTAGTTGGTTGCGAATGTTATGATGGGTGCAGATGTCTACCAAGTACAAACACCTATTATTTATTTGTTATCAGTGGCAATCCCTTTGGAGTTCAGCATATTAATGAATGGAGTGCAACATTCAAATCCCCTAGCAAGAAGGTAGCTTGTGGGATTCTCCCATCTAAAATAATTCTACTTGGAATTACATTTTTCATATTCATGTAGGATTCAAAACCAGATGATGTTAAGTTGTCAATCTCGCCTTCATTCTTGCTGGATGGGTTCGGAGCCGATCCTCGGCTCCGACTCAGCCACTCTAAAAGCTCGAGAGCTAGTTCCACCGGCTCGAGGCTCCCCTATATCCCACAATGCTAGGCGGTAACTCCTCAGATCTCGTTTGCCGCTACGCGATCGAGGTGCTTTTTTCAACCGGCTCAGGTTAGTTGAATCTTTTGACAGTTTTAGTCAGTCAGACCCCCCTTTAAGTTAGCTCCCTTTTATAAGTTTAAATAGTTAAATACTTTTAATCCCCTTTTAGTTATTTTTTCACTAGTTTACCTTTCCCTTGGGCTTTAGGCCCACTCCCTCCCTCCCTTGGTAGTTGGAGTGTCTGTGTTTTTGTAGGGAAATTTTAGTTTAAAACTTTATAAGTTAAAATTTAAAGTTTTATTTTTAGAGGTGTAATCGGTGTGTGTGTGTGTTTGGGATTACACTTTTACTTCTCTTTGGACATGTCCAAAGAATCAAAGGTCTCAGGCTTCAAGAAGTGTGACTCATGCTGTCAGAAGATGTCTCTGACAGACGGTCACACCTCTTGTGTTTACTGCCTGGGACCTTTGCACCTGCAGGACTCATGTGCTGTTTGCCATGGCTTCAGCCCTAGAGTCCTGCAGGAGCAAAAAAATAAATTAATTCTAAGAGGCTTATTAAAGCCTGAAGGTCCCTCCACTCAGTCATCGGGGAGACCCTCTAAGTCCTCCAGACCTTCGGCTCCAGCCTCTGAGCCGACTTCTGGGGGCTCTAAGTCCATTCGAACATCGGCTCCGGCCGGAGCCGATGAATCTCGAATTCATGTATCTACGATGTCCTTGGCTCCGGCTGGAGCTGAGGAAGACATAACTGAGTCGGCTCCGATCAAGTTGTCGGAGCCGACAACTAAGAAGAGGTCCCGTTCTCCATCTATCGGCTCCGTTCATTCGGCTCCAGCATCATCCTTGCTGTCTGAACGGAGCCATAGATCCCACTCTTCTAGGTCTTCCAGGTTATCGGACCACGACCTTCAGAGAGTAGTGAGTCGACTTCTTAAGTCCGAGGCACTAGCCCAAATGCTTCAAAGTCCGACTCAACAGTCGAAGACTATCCCCTCCACTCAAAATATTCCTCCTCTGACTCTTTTGAGTTCGGAGTCGGGGCGGTTCGGACCCGAGACTGTGGTGGCGTCGGAACCGATACCTTTGTCTTCGGTTCCGTTGTCGGCTCTGATGTCTTCCTTGGAAGAATCTCGGCGCCGGACTTCCCTCGTCGGCTCCGAGGGGGCGAGTGGCATCGGACCCTTGTCCGACCCCGCTCTCCCTCTCGGTGCTTCGGCGCTGGTGAGTTCGACTCCATCGGCCTCGGAACCATCACTGTCGGTGCCGCGGGAGGTTTTCAGTTTTTCGGAACAGAGACCTCTGGCTCTGCCTGACAGGGGTGCCTTTGAGGTCATGAGGAGCGTGTTGGAACCAGGTTCCAATCCACAGTCGGCTCCTTCTGCCCTTCCCTCCATGGTGCCTCCGGTGATTTCTACTCACTCTCTTGTCCCCGACCGTAGAGAGCCAGCTCCTCAAGTTTCCCCTGTGGGGATCTCCTCCTCTTCCGAGGCCTCTCCTGACCCTGTAGGAGAGCCACCTAGGAAGAGGCAGTGTAAGAGGAAGCACATTGACTCCCCTGAGTCTGTCACCTCTGACACTGATTTAGAGGATTCTGAAGGTTCCCCTCGTTTCCCCTCTGAAGATGTCTCCTTTGCAGACATCCTTGAAATCTTAAAACAGAGGGGGAATTGGCCAGCCCTCAACCCTTCAGAGGGTGAATCAGTGTACCTTGAGGCGTTTGGCTCTCGCCCTTCCACATCCTGGGTGTCCCCTCCCTTTGCCCCCTTATGCAAGTGGTGGCAAAGAAGGCTTGGGCAGCTCCTGACTCAGTGGAACCCACCCCCAGGAGACCATCTAAGTTCATCACGGCCCCCAGGGATAAAGAATTTCTGACCAAAGGTGTCTCTGTTGATGCTATGGTGGTGGCTGCAGCTACCAAGAAGGAGTTAGCTGATCCTTCGGTACCTGTTCATCCTCCTAACAAGGAGTCTAGGTCGATGGACAGGTACGGGAAGCGGATGTTCTCGTCAGCGACCTTTACAATGAGATCGCTGAATTACCTGTGTCATTTTACTCGACTTCAGAGAGACTTACTCAAGGAAGCGAGTGAAATGCTGAAGGACCCAACAGCTGCGGGTTTTCAGGATAGGATGAACTCTCAGCTGGCTACCCTTAATTCTATAACCAACTCCTCCATGCGCCTCCTTTCATATGCGGCTGATGGATCAAGTAGAGCGGCAGGTACAGGTGTAGCCTTGCGTAGGCACGCCTGGATGCGGCTTTGTAACTTTGCGGATCCCTTTAAGGCGTCCTTCACTAATTCCCCCTTTGATGGATCATCCCTCTTTGGTCCTCAAGTGAAGGAAACCTTGACTAGGTGCGAGACTGATGGCAAAACTCTTTCTGCCGTCGGAGTCCGTTTTTCTACTCCTTCTAGACCTTACCCCAAAGGTCAGAAGGGGGGAAAGATGTGGTTCCGTAAACAATTTCAAGGAGACTTGCCTGACGCACAGAGTCGATTCCCCTCTAGAGGCAGAGGGGGGAACAACAATGGTAGACGCCGTCCCAGAGGCAGAGGGGGCCCGCAGAATCAGGGCAGTCGAGAATCCTTTTCCAACAAGCCCTTTCAGCATCCCTGAGGTGTTGCCCGACTGTCCACCTTCGGAGGCAGTCGGGGGAAGGTTGTCACTGTACCCAAAAGCCTGGCTATCCCTAACTCAAGACAAGTGGGTACAGTCTATCATTTCCGAAGGCTACAGAATCCCTTTTCTTTTCATTCCGAAGCTGTCCAAAAAATCCCTTCCAGACGTTCCACCCAGTCAAAGGGAGCAAGCAGCATTCGAAATTTCAAAGCTGCTCGCAAAAAGAGTCATTGAACCAGTGCCAGCAGACCAAGTAGGATCCGGAACCTACTACAAATTATTTTTGGTTCCAAAGAAAACAGGGGACTGGAGACCCATTTTGGATCTCAGCAACAACAAAGTTCCGGATGGTCACGCTGCAGTCCATTCTCCCCCTTTTGGAGCGGGACAGCTGGATGTGCTCTATAGATCTCCAGGATGCGTACTATCACATCAAGATGAATCGACGCTCCAGGAGGTTTCTCCGCTTCAGGCTGGGAACCAGTCATTTTCAATTCAGAGCCCTGCCCTTTGGTCTCACTACAGCCCTCCGAGTGTTTACCAAATGCATGGCAGTGGTAGCTTCTCATCTGAGACGTCAAGGATTCCAGGTGTTTCCTTATTTAGACGACTGGCTCCTTACAGCCCTCACCAGGCATCTTTTACTCCTCGCCAGAGACTACACCTTTCGCACATGTCAGGCACTAGGCATCTCAGTAAACTACGAAAAGTCTGTCTTGTCGCCTTGTCGTGTTATTACTTTCATAGGCGCAAATCTAGACACAGTCAAGATGTCAGCCAGACTCACAGAGCAGAGGATAGCAGACATTCACAAACAGGTCTTTCTTCTTTTACAGAACAGCAAAGTCAAAGCCAGACAGATCCTGAAAGTCTTGGGGATTATGGCGGCGGCCATCCCTCTCCTACCATTAGCTCGCTTCCACATGAGGATTTTGCAATGGATGCTCTTCACACAATGGTCTTACCAAAGCCTTCCAATGTCCCATCCTATTCGGATAACTCAATCGTGCAAGAGTCATCTCTCTTGGTGGATCACATCCCCTCAGCTCCTCCTAGGGAGACCTTTTGTCCCTCCCCCTCCGGTTGCTACAGTCACAACGGACGCCTCCCTGATCGGGTGGGGGGGGCATTTCCAGGGCAGGACAGTCCAGGGCATGTGGCAACCATTCGAGTGCCACTTGCACATAAACGTCCTAGAGATGAGAGCAGTGCTTCTAGCGTTGCAAGCCCTACAAGACTCTCTTCCCAAGGGAACTATAGCAATCCAAACAGACAACATGTTTGTAGTGTGGTACATCAACAAACAAGGCGGAACCAGGTCTTACCCCCTATGTCGAGAGGCACTCAGACTATGGCAATGGGCAATTTCTTCTCAGCGATTTCTGTTAGCAACGCACATCCCCGGGAAGTCCAATGTGATTGCGGACAAATTGAGCAGAGCTATTCTTATGCCTCACAAGTGGTCTCTGAACAATTCAGTGTTGGAGAAAGTTTTTCGAAAGTGGGGCAGGCCTTGCTGCGACCTTTTCGCTACTCCCCAAAACAGCAAGTGCGACGATTTTTTCACCCTCTTTCCTCAACCAGGCCATCCCAGCAGAGACGCTCTAGTGCACGTTTGGCCCCGGGGACTTCTCTATGCCTTTCCTCCCTTCCCACTGATATCTCAGCTGATACAGAAAGCCATCGCTCAGGAAGCTTCTATGATCCTCATTGCCCCTTACTGGCCTCGACAAATTTGGTTCCCCTTTCTCCACCGTTATCTGTTGGAACAACCTTGGCATCTGGACCCAGTTCCAGACCTCTTGACCCATCAGTCGGGTCAGTTGCACCACTCCCTTCCTTCTCTGAACCTCACAGCTTGGTTCCTCCAATTCCGTCCTTAGCCAGGCTTCCCTTGATATCTCAGTTAGAGATATCTTGATTGCCTCTCATAAATCTTCCACTCGGAAGATTTATCATAGCAAATGGAAACGTTTTTCCCATTGGGCGCAGTCAAAGAATATAGATCCTTTCACTGCTTCTATTCAAACAGTTCTAGACTTTCTAGCCAAACTTTTCCATGCAGGTTCGTCCCCATCTACCATTAGAGTTCAATTGACTGCTATCTCCAACTTTCATATTGGAGTCTCAGAGTCCTCTATCATGTCCCTCAAACTCTGCAAGGCCTTTTTAAAGGGAATCTTTCTACTCACGCCACCCATCAGAGACCCTCCTCCTCAATGGGATCTCAACTTGGTTCTGGCATCCTTAATTCTTCCTCCCTTTGAACCTGCGGCTTCATGTTCTATAAAATTACTTTCGTGGAAGACACTCTTTTTAGTAGCTATCACCTCAGCTAGAAGAGTCTCTGAACTTCATGCTCTGTGTAGTTGACCCCCTTATCTAGTATTTCATAAAGACAGGGTGTCCTTGCGTACTAACCCGTCTTTTTTGCCCAAAGTAGTTCATTGGCAAATTTGAATCAAACCGTTGAGCTCCCTGTTTTCTTCCCAAATTATTCTAATAGGTCAGAACAAAAGTTACACTGTTTGGATATTCATCGTCAACTTGGGTACTATTTAGACAGGACCAAACAATTCAGGAAATCTGACCAACTGTTTGTTTCTTATGCAGAAGGTAGAATGGGCCTTCCAGTTTCTAAAGTCTCTCTCTCTAGATGGCTCACTTCATTGATTACTCTAGTGTATGAGATAAGACACCAACGGTTGCCATCCAAACCCAGGGCTCATTCAACTAGAGCTTTAGCCACTTCTGTAGCTTTCCAAGATAGGCTGCCTATTGATTCGATTTGTTCTGCAGCTACTTGAGCTTCTCCTCATACCTTCATTTCTCATTATAAGTTGGACTTGGTCTCTAGAGACCGAGCCAACTTTGGTTCCACTGTACTCAAGAGTCTGTTCCGATAGGCCACCCGGGACAAGGTGCTAGGGACGCGGTCCCATCCAGCAAGAATGAAGGCGAGATTGACAACTTAACATTTAGAAGTTATGTACATACCATAACGTTCCATGTTAGTTGTCTTCTTCTCGCCTTCTTTCTTGCATCCCACCCTCCTTCCCCCTAGCCAGGACAGACCTAGAAGAGTTTTCTTCTTTGTTCCTTATGGAATTTTATTGCTGGCCTTAGCTTCAAATGAGATCTGAGGAGTTACCGCCTAGCATTGTGGGATATAGGGGAGCCTCGAGCCGGTGGAACTAGCTCTCGAGCTTTTAGAGTGGCCGAGTCAGAGCCGATGATCAGCTCCGAACCCATCCAGCAAGAAAGAAGGTGAGAAGAAGGCAACTAACATGGAACGTTATGGTATGTACATAACTTCTAATTTTCATACCTGTTACAGCACCTGCCACAAGGTTGCCATCTTTTCAAATGCCCGAAATTATTATTTTTTTTTATTAGAAACATGAGATTTCACAGGACAAACCATGTCCACAATCAGTGCAAAGGCCTGGACTTCACTTTTTTGCCAAAATAAAAACTCATTGTTGTATAATTTTTATTTTTTATATTGCTTTATGTAATATTTATGCGTCTCAGATACAAAGTAACTATTTTATGCTGCTATTAAACGAAACTTGGAACATATTTTTTTCCTGAAATCTCAGGATATTTGACATTTTTCATGTTTTATCCCCCCACTGGACGCAACTGCTCAAATGGGGGAAGTCCTGTGTAAAGAGGGGCAGGTGGTAACCCTAACATGCCACTGTAGCTCCCTGATTCTGATGTTCTAGTCTGTATGCATTAGTGGCAGAAGTCCTTCCCAACAAGTTAAAATAGTGTTGAAATTGCTGCTGACTGATATTAGTTGTTGAGTCTTTTGGCTTTTCCCGGTTAGGGGTCGCCACAGCGGAACTCCGGTCTGATATTAGTACTGAACAGTAAATGTTCTTTCTCACCTTCTTTGTATTTCTTTACCAAGCTTTTGCTACACTGATCTTTCCAGTCTGTAATTAGTTTTATCATTATAGTACTAGCCAACTTTCAAAGCTTGGCTGCACGATAGTTAACTTGCAACTGTATAGAGGTTTTATTGCATCATTTATGTACTTCTCCATTTTCCTTTTGAGAAGCTTCTGTAATTCTATATCTAGCCTATACTGTACAGAGGACCAGAGTGCTTTGTCTTGGACCGCATTGCAGAAATAATTGAAGTTTAAAATATAAGATGATTATTACTGATGTTACTGAGACCTTCCACCCTACAAATATTTCAGTTATATTTCTTTGGATAGCTGTAATTAAATGTGTCTTATGGCAGACGGAAGGTGGTGCTTAATATAGAAACTCCTTCTTTCCCTTGTGGTACATTTGCTGGAAATTACCAAAATGAGGATTTGGCTTCAGTAGATGGAGGAATGACTGTGGGTGGCCATGATGGTGCAGCGGTTAGCGTTGTTGCCTCACAGCAAGAGGTTCTCTGTTTCGATCCTCGGCTGGGGTGCTTTCTTTGCGGAGTCTGCATGTCCTCCCTGTGGCCATGTGGGTTTCCTCTGGGTGCTCCGTTTTCCTCCTAAAGACATGCTGTAGGTGGATTGGACACTCTAAATTGGCTCTAGGTGTGAGTGTGTGCGTGTGTGTGCCTTCTGTGGAAGGTTGGGCGTCGGGCTGGCAACTCAACACTGTAAAACTCCACTGCCAGTCGTGAGTGGACAGGTGATCCGCTGTGGAGACCCCTAACCGGGAAAAGCCGAAAGAAGAAGAAGATGGAAGAATGACTGTGTCTGCAGTTTTGAATTTGTTGCCAATCTACTTCTGACCAGCAGAGGAACAGCATTGCTGCTGCTTATATAGAGAGTCCTTCTCTGCTTGAGATCTGAAGAAGCGTACATGGAGTACGCGAAAGCGCTCATCTTTTGTTGTTGTCAAAATAAATGTGATTTTCTATTTTTCGTGGTGGTCGAGATCCTGTTTTGTTCTACTGCTCTCTGCTGTAGGAGGAAGAGGATACAGTTGTATTTGAGCCCAGCTTTTGAGAATTCGGGTTAAGGGTAATGAAGAATACCAGGGGAATAAAAGCTACCTAATGCAAAAATATTTTCCTGCATTTTTTTAAGCAGCCACCATTTTATATCTTGGTCTAGCCTCTGTTTATATTCCTTTAAATCAATAGTTTTACAAAGTATTTTATCAGCTTTCAATAACATTCCATTTTTTTTCTTATTACAGACCTCAAGGGAAGTGAAGATTGCTGGTGCAATTGGACCATGCATATCCTTAAATACCAGAGGACCCTGTGTGTCTGAAAATGTAAGTTCATGGAAACTGAAAATTATTTAAGAAGTGCAAGTAAGGTAATGATTGCATGAATAAAAAAAGCTTAGTGTTGAGTACATGATTAGTGCTTGTATTATAGTACTGTATTGTTCTACCACTTCATTATTGGGATCTGTTAGAATGACGTAAACTGTATTGAATTAGACAACTTAGTATTCTTTGGACTGGATGTACTAACATTGTTAAAGCGTGATAATTAAATTACAGATGAGTCTGGTAATTAGTAATATACTCTGATGCGTGTTTCTTTCTCCTAAGAACAGTTAGAACATGTTAGTTGTGTACACAGGACAGAAAATTAGATCACGTGAGAACTCAGAATTTACATGATTGGTTGAAGAGAGACCAGTCACTGGAAAGAATCGGCATCACTTCTGTGGTGCTGTGAGAGACTACTTCTAACAAGATCTGGTTCATAGGTAGGTACTACGCTGGTCATAGGTAGGTACTACGCTGTCTGCCCGAGGGCATTTATAAGCCTAGCCAGAGTGTGTCGGCTTTCACCGCCCCATTGATTAATTAACTGAGCCTCTTTCAAGCAGAGCCAATGAAGTAATCCCAGGGGTGTATTTTCTGTTACCCATCCACTCGTCAAGGTTTCTCTTGAAGAGTGTTAGTGAGGGCCTCTGCCTAGTGCAGTTAGGAATTTTGTTCCAAAGCATGGGGAGTCTCTGTGACATGAATCTATCCCTCCAGCATGTTCTATTTGTTGTGGCGAGGTTTAGCTCACAAGAGCACGTGGCTCGTAATGACTTGGATTTCTTTAGGTGGATAATGTCCATCAATTCTGAGATTGACATGGCTTTGTAAGTCAGGCAGAGATCACCTCTGAATAAGCGATATGCCACTGAGTACAGCCGGAGTTTTTTCAGTCGGGCTGCATAGGACATATGTCTGAGGCCAGTAATCCTCTTGGTGAGGTACTTTTGTGGTCTTTCCAGCTTTTGGAAGTGTCTTGTGAGGTACATCCCAAATGGGGCATTGTATTCTATGATGGGTCTGATGAGTGATGAGTAGAGGGGCACCGTAACCTCTTTATTTCTAGATGCGAACCCTTTAGTAATTAGATGGGCCACATAGAAGGATTTCCTAACTACTTTGGCAATATGATTGTCAAAGGAGAGATTACTATCTACCTGGGTCCCCCGATCTCTTATTACTTCTTCTGTATTAAGAGGGCTGCCAGCTATGTGGTAATTTGTGGATGTTTTATTTTTCCCAAATGGGATGACTATGCATTTTTTGGCATTTAGCTTGAGGCCATGAATTTGACACCAGATGTCCGTCTCAGTAAGGCCCTTTTGGAGGATGTCCGTGTCAGCCGGAGAGTCAATTATGGCTCCCAGTTTGCAGTCATCGGCGAACTTGGTTAGCCATAGTCCTCCTGTGTTTGTCTGTACTTCTGAGAAGTATATGCTGAACAGTAGAGGGTACCAGGACTGAGCATTGCGGGACACCACTTCTGACTGTTTTAGAGTCGGACCTGGAGCCCGCTATTCTTACCGTGTCAGTTCTGTCTGTAAGCCAGTTGGCAACCCATCTTGTGACGTAGGGGTTTATGTTCAGGCTAGTGAGTTTTTCTGTAATACCCGAGTGGGGAATGGTGTCAAAAGCCTTGGCGAGGTCAAGGTAGGTTGTGTGAACCACCTTTCCCTCGTCTATGGCCTTGGTGACTGTCTCAAAGAAGTCAGCCAGGTTTAGTAGGCATGATCTGCCCTTAACAAAGCCGAACTGGGTTAGGTCAAGTGTTTGGAGGTTCCCACTGTCTTTGTTAATGAGTTCCATGATAATGTGCTCCATAGCCTTGCAGACCAGACCAGGCTAGTCGGGCTTATGGGGTGATAGTTACCAGGGTCAGTTGTGGCCCCTCCTTTGTGGAGCGGAATAACCGTTGCTGTACGCTATTCTGTGGGCACGTAGCCTGTGGAGAGGCTGAGGTTGAACAGCATGTTTAGGTGGAGGGTTAGTTCATTCTGTAGTTCGTACAAGACACAGCCTGGGACACCATCTGGCCCCACTGATGCTGTGTTTTTGGCTTTTGAAAGGGCTGTCTTCACCTGTGCATCTGTGATTTCCAGGGCACTACACTTTACCGGTATTGTTGTGGGCCCTTTTGGGGGTGAGGTTTCCACTGAATCTGTCTTCCAGGATGTTGGCAATATCAGTAGGTTCAGTATATTTTGTGCTATTTTGCACTAGCTTAGTGCATATCTGCGAGTTGCCACTTAGATTCTTAACATAGCTAAAGAAGGCTTTGTGGTTATCTTTTGAATCCTTGGCTATTTTTCTTTCGAAGTTAGCCTAGGATGATTTCATGAGAGACCTTAGTTTCTTACTGTTACTGATCACGAATGTCTTTCCTTCTTGGGATTTGCTTTTTTCCTGAACTAGTTTTCTCCTTCTATTGTATGGCCTGTTTATGACAGGGGTCCACCAGACTGGTTCCTTCTCTTAGAGGAGTGAGTATTGGTTTTGTTAGTGATGGCATGATCCATGCATCCTTGCAGGTGTTTATAGAGTGCATTTGTAAAGGTTTCTGCATCTTGGGCAGCATTATCCTTTAGCGTGGGGGCTGTGAAACTTACCGCCTCTGTCTTAAGTAAGGTGAAGTTTGCTTTAGAAAAGTTTTTTGCTGTGGTTTCCTTAGTTGGGGGTGGTGGTGAGGTGTGGACATCCAGAGTTGATTAGTTTATGGTCTGATCTAACCAGTGACAGGTTGACCTCAGGTGTGGAACACCTGTCGCCCATGTTGGTGATGACCAGGTCCAATATGTTTTCACCTCTGGTAAGGGGAGTTTACCAGCTGATCCAGGGTGTTTGAGTTGATGAATTCCAGAAAGCGCTGGGCCTGGGAGTTTGTACTTGAGTAATTTTCCCAGTTAATGGTAGGGTAATTGAAATCGCCCAATAATCAGGGTGTTTGGTAGGACCTTCATGTATTCCAGTGTCTCCAGAAAGGCAGAGTGGTGGCCCTGGGTCATGGAGGGTGATCTGTAGCAGGCCACAATTTGCATTGCAGATTTGCCCAATGTTAGTTGCACATGGATGATCTCGGAGGTATCATGCTGCGCCACTAACCTGGAGGTGAAGGTATCCTTGATGAATATGGATACATCCCCTCCTTTTGTGTTTCAGTGGCCAAAACTTGTGGTATGAGTTGTAGCCTGGTAGTGCTGGGGTGCTCTCTGGAGCCTTGAACCAGGTGTGGACATCCTGTGCATCCATGCTGTCTCATTTTCCTTTGTTGAGCTAATGTGAGAGAGGATTTGTACTGTTAGTTGTAGAGTGTAGTATTTAAATGACAGCTTCTATTTATGTTGAGATAATGTCCTGAATTAGTATATTTCCATTTCATAACCTACGTAGAATAATGCTTTATGCCATATTTGATTATCTGTAATAGATAAGGCAGAAGGTGCTATAGTGAATTCAAGCTAACCATAGGAAATCTATCAGCAGTGAAAAAAAAACAAGACAAAATCCAGAACTTGTAACTAACCACAACTGGGTTAATTGCAAATTAGATGCCATTTAATTGGCTGCAGCTGCATTACTGTACATTATTGCCTCATAGCAAAATTGCCTTTGAGCCTTTTACCTGGAAAAAAAAACAATTAGATGTATCAAAGTCATCTGCAGATTAAGCTTGTTTAGATTCTGTGGAACTGATTATACTAAAATTGATTAATGAATTGTTTACACATTCATTTTTCTCTTCTGCAACTAACAACAAAGTTAATGAAAAGCATCACCATTCCATTTGATTGCCTTTCATATTTTCTCCTCTGGTCTTGTGAAAAGTGTAAGTATAACTAGTCATGAATCTTCTGATGTTCATTGTGTTTCACTGTTGCACTCCAAAAAAATGGGTTATCTGGCCCCTGGTAGCCCTCGATCGGCCCGAATACCAAAGGTAAAGGGGATATGACATCGGCTGCCGTCGGTTGTATAGGATGTCAGTATTCTTGATACAAAAGGAGGTAGCCAACGTCACTTACTCAGTCCTCTTTGCCGCAGAGCCCAAAGCAGAAGCCTTTTTGTACAAGTGCTGGTCGGCCGTTTACCTTTTTGTTTTCCAACTGCGAAAGTTGAAGTCATCTGCAGCTAAGTACCCCGTTGGGATCCTCTTTTTCTTGCCTTAACGAATGTCAGAAAAAGTTAATAATTGTCTTGCCTATGGAAAGCTGATTCCCCATAGAGATTTTCATTCTTACTGCAGTATTTGTTTCGTCCTTGACCACTAACTGTGATCTCTGTGCTTCCTTTAATCTGTGTGCTATTCTTCATCGGATTAAGCTTTTAGCTAAGCACTTTGGAGTTTGGCCTAAGTTCATTGGTATGGTGTCTGCTGGTCTTCAGGCTTCGGATGTTCCTAAGAAGCATAAGGACAGAGACTGAGACAGGCTTCAGAGGGACAAATCTACCAACAACATTACGTTGGTCGTCAGTCTGGCGGTAGTAAGTGAGATACCTTTGTAGTCCCTGCAGTCCGTGGATTTACCTCCACGGGCCTCTGGTGAGACCATTTCAGAGTCCTCCATGCCTCCAGCTTCCATTTTGTCTTCTGAGCCTGTGGCTAAGCAGGCTCCAGTTTCCGAGGCCTCGTTTCTGCATTCTGACAGCAGGCACATACCAATGAACTCCTCGGTAGCCAAGCCTCCTAAGTCCTTTCAACTTTCAGGTAAATCCTTTAGTCGCAAGCCTGTGAAAAAACAGGCTCCATCTGCTTCTCATTCCCCTCAGTCTCAGATTGTTAAAATGGCTAATGATCTTTTGACTCTTATTAGGGTCTTACAGCCTCCTCCTTCCAAAAGAGGCAGGGCTTTCTCCCCAGAAGCTTTATCTTTTTCAGGTACTGAAACTTCCAGCATTTCTGCTGATGAAGAGGAAGTTTCTCAGGTTTTTTTCTCCTTTTGAGGATTCTGATGCAGAGGAATCCATTCCTTCTACCTCTCCTCCAGAGGATTATTCTTTTGGTAATACTTTGAATACTCTTAGGGTGCATTTTAAATGGGAAACTCAAGACTACCCTCAGTCTAAGAAAAGGATCAGAGAATTTTTAGATTTGCTTCAGCACAAACCTCTGGCTATTTCCCCCTGTGTTGGACATGGTGGATGATGTTTTTCTGTAAAATTCCTTGACTCCAAACTCTGTTCCTCCTGCTCACATGAAGCCTGACAGGTACTATAGAGTTCCTGATTCTCATTTGTTTCTTTATCGTAACCCTCTGGCTGACCCAGAGGTTATTTCTCAAGGGCCTAAAGGGGTTAAGGCCATTGTTACCAGAAATCCTGTTCCTTCTGATAGAGAATCTAGGAGTCTAGACAGGTGGGGAAAGAAGGTTTATACCTCTGCCACTCTTGCTGTTAGGTCTACCAATTGCCTTTTTCGTATGCTCAAGTATCAGCAGTATACCTTGCATGCTATTAAGGCAAATATTTCCAGTGTGCCTCTCTTGGCGGAGAATAATGATATGTAGGATTTACTTAATTCTGCCAGTCTTAACAAGCATTCTTTACACTGTGGTTTTGACGTTCTTGAAGCTTCCTGCAGAGCTGCAGCTACTGGATCTGTTATTAGGAGGCATGCTTGACTCGGCGAACAGCCCCTTCCAGAGCCTGTCAAGGCTAAGTTTTTAGATGTACCTTTACACAAGGACAGTCTTTTTGGCAGTAAAGCGGAGGAGTGCTCAAGAAGATGGAGGATAAGGCCAAGTCCATGCAAGCAGTTAAAGACTTTCTGCAAGTTCAACCTCCTCGCTTTAGCAGGAGCTACCCTTCTAAGAGTTGGATGTTTCCCGATACCAGCAGACAGAACCATTCTAGGACCAGAGGTTATAAATCTGCTAGGGGACATGGGGCTACCTCTCAAAGGACTAAGTGGCATGCTTCCACTTCTAAATCGGGAAATTCTAAGCTTGCATCTCAGTCCAAGCATTCTCAATGACTTTGACCAACTTCTGCCTGTTCCTGCTTGCCCAGAGTTTCCTTTAGGGGGAAGGTTGGCCATTTTTGCAAAGGTCTGGGCCACCATCATGGACGACAAATGGGTACTCAGAGTTGTATCTCTAGGACACAAGTTTCCTTTCCACACCTTTCCTGTGCACAAAGGATTTCCGGACATTCCTTCAAATCAAAGGGCAGAAGTAGAAAAGCAAATTTTGTGTCTGTTACATCTGGAGGCAATATAATCAGTTCCTGCTCAGCAGGTAGGCCAATGATTCTATTCCAGACTTTTCTTGGTGCCAAAAAAAGAAGGCACCTGGCAGCCTATTCTAGATCTATCCATTCTGAACTCTTTCTTGGTGATTCCAAAGTTCAAAATGTTCATTCTTCATCAGTTGCTACCAGTGTTGGACAAGGACTCCTGGCTGGTAACTTTGGATCTCAAAGAAGCTTATCTGCACATCCCAATCAGGAAAAGCTGCAGGCAGTTCTTTTGCTTCAGAGTGGGCAATCAGCATTATCAATATAAAATAAAACTGAACACCACAACGAAGCAAAAACTTCTGCACAACTGAAGCAAGTCCATAAAAACGTGTAGAATATAAAAAGCTGTGTGCAGATGTTACCCAGGCAGATCCCGATGTTACTATAGCAAACAGCACGAAGTAAAAGTAGCAATTCCTTGTCTCTTCAGACCAAAAGGTAAAACTGCTTCATATAGATCCAAAATCCAATAAGATATTATTCTTCAAATAAACACTAGTCAAAAACTATTGACTGCAGTTTATTGTAGAAACATAAAAACAGGTGAGCGCTTTCGCTTTTCAGCTTTTTCAAACCATAATGCACTCCTAAAAACATGATTCTATATATACTACCAGATAATTAACTAATAAAACAATTAACCTGACAATTAACTGGTTCTCAATGAATATGAAACACATACACATACTAAATGAAAAAATAAAAATGTGGAACCTCCACCATTACTAACTCTGACAACAAAGAGACTGCATCAAACAACAAAGTGTACCTAAAAACATGCAGGATAAGTATAAATATGTATAAAAACAGATCATTGTCATGAATCAATCTAAAAAATCATTAGTTTAGTTAAACAAATTCATACTCTTAAAGCATAGTATATAAATGCTTAAAAAATTCTCTCTTCACTTATATTTATATTATACAAAGAAGTATGTATTAATATTTAAACCTTCTTTTCTTCAGCTTTGGTTTTAATGGAATATTGTCGTTCAGTCCTGGAAAACTGTGAGCCTGTAGCTTAATAATCCAATCTGCCTCTATTTCCTCTGTTCTGTTCCTGATATCTCCTGCTCTAAGGGTGGGTGTATTAATATGCAGAATCATGAATCTAAATTCATGTGTGGGACCTGCTTTTAAGATGTGCTTGGATAATGCATTAACTTCAGATTTAATTTTAATCTGATATATATGTTCTCTAATTCTGTGTTTTAATTTTCTATCTGCTTTACCCACATAGAATGCATTGCATTCCATGCAGGTAGCAAGATAGACCAGATGTTCTGTGTTACATGTTCCATATACTGTGAAGGTGTAAATCCTTGATGTTATAGGGTGTATGAACATATTGGTAGTACTAACATACTTACAAAAATTGCAGTTACCACATTTTATTGTCCCTTTAGAGCTTCTTTACAAAGGTGCTTCCATACTTGAGGAACAGAGCAGTCTATGTAAGTTCTTCTTGTTCTTAAAAATATAGCTAGGTTGATCTCCTACTATTTCTTTAATACTTGGATTAATGGTTAGTATATCCCAATGCTTACTCAGTACATCTCTAATCTGGTTAACATCTTCTGTATAATAAAGGGATACTTTTTGATGTTTCTTATAACATCTCTGGTCTGATTTCTGCTGCCCAGTATAGTATTCTATACCTTTTCTTGAAAAGTAGGGACAGGCCTGATTATCCCTATCTCCATTAACTCTAACAAAACATTAATTGATTTCTGTTCCCTTATAACCTCGTGCTGTTAACCTATCATTTAATTTACTCAATTCATTTTCATATTGATCTTGTATAGGATTTAGCCTTGAAACTCTCACCGCCTGTCCTCGTACAATATTCTTGAAGACATGTGTGGGATGCATACTTTTCCTATTTAATAAGGTGTTCTTATAACATGTCTTCCTGAATACTCCAGTATTAAACCTTCCATCATTTAATCGCTGTAATGATACATCTAGAAAA
This sequence comes from Protopterus annectens, assembly GCF_019279795.1. Classification (NCBI taxonomy): domain Eukaryota; kingdom Metazoa; phylum Chordata; order Ceratodontiformes; family Protopteridae; genus Protopterus; species Protopterus annectens. Next base: position 450,126,541 of record NC_056727.1, read on the forward strand.
GCAATATTATCATAAGAAGATGTCATAGTAAATTTAAGGAAGGGTACCATTGCATTAATTTCCAAAAAGAACTCATTTAACTCTTCTAAAGAGCCATCCCATAGAAAAAACAAATCATCCACAAATCTCCTGTAAAAACGTACATTGTGGATGAATTTGTTTAACAGAAAAAGATTATCTTCTTCCCAAACTGCCATAACTAGGTTGGCGTAGCTATTGGCACAAGAAGTGCCCATAGCTACGCCATCCCTTTGCAGAAATAAGTTTTTCTCAAAGTAGAAAATGTTATTCTCCAAAACTAGACTGAGCATATCACAGACTACCCTCTTTTTATTAAGAGACAAATCTGAGTGCCTATCTAAACATAGTTTAATATATGCAATTCCTATTCCATTTGGTATTTTAGTAAATAAAGATATCACATCCATTGTAACATGACAATTGACTTGATATCTTTTAAACCAACAGCAATTTCATAGAAATCTAAAAGAAAATGTTTGGAGTCCCTTAATATAAACTTGTTTGAATTAACAATGGGTCTCAGAGTTTTCTCTATGTATATGGATAAAAACTCTGTCACCCAACCTTGACCTGAGACTATCGGTCTCATTGGTGGTTGGACGGGGTTCTTATGTATCTTTGGTAGCCCCTGAATGATTGGAATAACAGGAAATTCCACAAACAAAAAATTATATTCAGTGGAGTCTATACATCCCCTATTTTGTAGTTCATCTAACTTCTTATGTACTCTGCAGATACAATCCTTGATTTTAGAATTAGCTATGGGTTGATAATAATTTGTATCTTTCAACATTTCAAACATACTACCATTATATTGTTCTCTATCCATTATAATAATGGGTCCCCCTTTATCTGCAGGTCTAATAGATATGTTCATATCTTCTCTCAAACTCTGTAGTGCAGAGTATTGTTTCTTGGTCAAATTCCTTTTATGTGAGTTAAACTGTTTATTTTCATCAAGATTTAACAAATCTTTCTCAACCATCTTACTAAAGGTGTCTAAGGTTGGATGTAATACAGGGACAAATAAACTTGGCTTCCTAAGATGTACATTATCATCCATTTTCTCAATGCTGTTAGCATACATCATTTGCAACTGAATATTTCTAACAAACATCTTAACATCTAAAATTGTCTCTGTAACATTACTTCTGGTAGAGGGTATAAAGGACAATCCTTTATTCAGAACTTCTACCTCTAATTGACTTAAAGGCCTGTGGGATAAGTTACATATTATGTCATTTTCTCCCACATCCTTTTTATGGTAGGTTCTCTTATATCCATGTTGGTAGCCTTACTCTTTTGCCTTCCCCTGCTCATTGATCTGTTCCTGCCTTTGACTGAGGCTTCTGCTATAGGGAAAGGGCAATGTTTATCAGAGCCTATACCTGTACTATCTTTCAGTATGGCTGTATTCTTACTACGTACAACCATTTGTTCATTAGATTTCCCATGTTCAGCAGTAACTGAAACCATTTCTCCCACTCCACTAGAAACAGTTGTTTTAAGAGTACTGTAATTATGACTGCTTTTAGTTAACATTTCTTGATTAACATTGTCACACCTAGGTGTGGCTACATTATTCTCAGCAGAGGCATTAGTTGTTGTGTTAGTAACAGGTGATTTCAAAACATTTCCATGTGCAAAACCATTACTGTCAGAACTAACAGGTCTTACAATAGGTAACTTAACATTCGAGTTAGGAGCACTATTCGTATTAAATTGTCCATCTCTATTAACTCTCGGCCAAGTAAAAACTTGCCCGTTTGCAAAATCGTGCACATCTCTAATTAGTTTCTGTCTCTTTTGTTCTTTAAGTCTCTTTTCATATAAGAATACAGAATCCAGTAAGCGATCCAAAAGTGGATCAATCACATTATAGGAAAAGTTATTATACAGTTCATTTTGTCTTTTTTCAATGCCTTCCTGCAACCTCTTCTCCTCTGTTAGAAAAAAGTCATTTAACAGCTTCATATAATTTATACTCAAGTCTAAATTCAGCTGCTGCCAGCGGAAAAGTAATTCAGGATATGTATTACCTGTAGTAGGCATTTTGAGAACCCTCAGTCCCCTAGGTATAACTCTTTTCTCGATACAAACTTCAAAATGAAATCATTGCATCTGCAACCTTTTTAATTTCATTAAATCCGACTCCATAGACGCTAATGTTGAATTAACTGTCTCATTGTCAGCGTTACTCAGTTGCACGCCATTCCTGGCGGTTACTAATTCCAGTTCAAAGAACGGATTGACGTCAGAGACTACGCATTGTTGTAGCCTGGAATGTACCACTCTGTTCTCTGACGGTAGGATTATACGGTAATTCAACGGATTCGATTAATTCTTCTGCCATAGTCAACTTGCGGTGTTCAAAACGACAAAAATGTAAATATAAAATAAAACTGAACACCACAACGAAGCAAAAACTTCTGCACAACTGAAGCAAGTCCATAAAAACGTGTAGAATATAAAAAGCTGTGTGCAGATGTTACCCAGGCAGATCCCGATGTTACTATAGCAAACAGCACGAAGTAAAAGTAGCAATTCCTTGTCTCTTCAGACCAAAAGGTAAAACTGCTTCATATAGATCCAAAATCCAATAAGATATTATTCTTCAAATAAACACTAGTCAAAAACTATTGACTGCAGTTTATTGTAGAAACATAAAAACAGGTGAGCGCTTCGCTTTTCAGCTTTTCAAACCATAATGCACTCCTAAAAACATGATTCTATATATACTACCAGATAATTAACTAATAAAACAATTAACCTGACAATTAACTGGTTCTCAATGAATATGAAACACATACACATACTAAATGAAAAAATAAAAATGTGGAACCTCCACCATTACTAACTCTGACAACAAAGAGACTGCATCAAACAACAAAGTGTACCTAAAAACATGCAGGATAAGTATAAATATGTATAAAAACAGATCATTGTCATGAATCAATCTAAAAAATCATTAGTTTAGTTAAACAAATTCATACACTTAAAGCATAGTATATAAATGCTTAAAAATTTCTCTCTTCACTTATATTTATATTATACAAAGAAGTATGTATTAATATTTAAACCTTCTTTTTTTCAGCTTTGGTTTTAATGGAATATTGTCGTTCAGTCCTGGAAAACTGTGAGCCTGTAGCTTAATAATCCAATCTGCCTCTATTTCCTCTGTTCTGTTCCTGATATCTCCTGCTCTAAGGGTGGGTGTATTAATATGCAGAATCATGAATCTAAATTCATGTGTGGGACCTGCTTTTAAGATGTGCTTGGATAATGCATTAACTTCAGATTTAATTTTAATCTGATATATATGTTCTCTAATTCTGTGTTCTGTTTTTATACATATTTATACTTATCCTGCATGTTTTTAGGTACACTTTGTTGTTTGATGCAGTCTCTTTGTTGTCAGAGTTAGTAATGGTGGAGGTTCCACATTTTTATTTTTTCATTTAGTATGTGTATGTGTTTCATATTCATTGAGAACCAGTTAATTGTCAGGTTAATTGTTTTATTAGTTAATTATCTGGTAGTATATATAGAATCATGTTTTTAGGAGTGCATTACGGTTTGAAAAAGCTGAAAAGCGAAAGCGCTCACCTGTTTTTATGTTTCTACAATAAACTGCAGTCAATAGTTTTTGACTAGTGTTTATTTGAAGAATAATATCTTATTGGATTTTGGATCTATATGAAGCAGTTTTACCTTTTGGTCTGAAGAGACAAGGAATTGCTACTTTTACTTCGTGCTGTTTGCTATAGTAACATCGGGATCTGCCTGGGTAACATCTGCACACAGCTTTTTATAATCAGCATTATCAATTCTCTGCGCTGCCCTTTGGCTTATCTACTGCTTCCAGAGTTTTTACAAAGTGCCTGGCTCCAGTCATTGCATTTTGCAGGCAGAGGAAAATTCAGATTTACCCTTACTTGGACGACTGTCTGATTCAAGCAAAGTCTCGGGAACAGCTGTTAAAGAATTTGGAATTTGTAAAGATTCCTCTCTTTCCTCAGTTACACTCTCAATGAGCAAAAGTCAAAAATGGTACCATCAAAGGAGATATAACATTCCTGGGAGCGAGTCTGCACACAGCCACCCAGATGATATATCTCACCCAGGAGAAGCAGACATCTCTTTCAGCTTACTTCAAGGGCTTGGCAAGCCTGTCCCAGCTCCCTGCAAGGAAATACCTGCAAGCTGTGGGATTCATGGCATCTTATATTCTCATGATTCCATATGCAAAGCTGCATATGAGGAAATTGCAATGGTACCTCAAGAGTCTTTGGTGTCAACACACACAGGACCTGGATGTAATTATTCCTCAGCTTCCTTGTCTGCAGAGAGTTTCTATGGTGGGCGACAGCCTGTTTGCAAAACAAGAGCATGCCTTTCCCTCCACTTCCTGCAATTCAAGTTCTGACCAGAGACTCATCTGACTACGCATGGGGAGCTCTGGATGGCACATGCATACAAGGATGTTGGAACGCCCAGCAGATGCATTTGCACATAAACCTGAAGGAATTAATTGTAGTTCACCAGGCCTTACTGGCTTTCAAGCATCTTCTTTCGCCTGGGACTCTGCTAGTCAGAACAGACAGCACCACAGTCATGTGGTACATCAACAAGCAGGGAGGGACTCATTCTTACCCCCTGTGCAGACAGAGCATGATTCTTTGGTCCACAGCAGCATCATTGGGCCTGCATATTCTAGCTCAGTTTCTTCCAGGGAGACTCAATGTTTTGACAGACCAGTTGGGCAGACAAACCCTGGATCCTTACGAGTGGCAGCTGAACAGAACAGTCTTTTACAGCATCATTCAGCATTGGGACACTCCACAGGTAGATCTTTTCTCCTCCCCGGACAACCACCTTCTGCCACTTTTTTGCACTAGACAGTATCACAGCAAAGCCTGGAAAGTGGATGCTCTGTCTTTCCCATAGTCACTTCTTTCAATTTATGCCTTCCCTCCTCTTCCTGTTCTTCCCAGAGTATTGTTGAAGATCAGGGATGAAAGACCAAGGACCATTCTCATAGCTCCAGACTGGCCCAGGCAACATTGGTATCCTCTGCTTCGCAGTCTGTCTTAATTTCCTCCGTGGCATCTTCCTCTGAAACCAGATCTTTTGGTTCAGGAAGGAGGAAAAATTCTGCATCCTTATCTTCAGACTCTACATTTGGCCGCATGGCTCATTGTATAAATCAATCTACTTCTTCTTCCCTTTCCCAGCAGGTGGTTGACGTAGTTCGTGAGGCCAGGAGGCCTAGCACTAGGAAGTCCTATGCTGGCAAATGGGAAAGATTCTGTCATTGGATGCAGGACAAAGGGAAATCTTCTTCTCAGCCTACTCTTCCTCTGGTCTTGGAATACTTGGCTGAATTGCTTCAAAGTGGGCTTTCCTTTTCTTTTGTCAAGATTCATGCTGCAGCTATTTCTGCTTACTGTTCTTTTGAACAGCCCATTTTCTCTCATCCCCTGATGAAAATGTTTCTCAGAGGTGCTAGCAACTTAAAACCTCCCAGAAGGGCACCTACTCCAGCCTGGGACCTTAATTTGGTGTTGGAGAAGCTCACTCTTCCTCCTTTTGAGGCAGCTGCCACTGCAAACTTAAAGTTTCTCTCTTGGAAAACTGCATTCCTTTTGGCTATTTCTTCAGCAAGGAGAGTCTCAGAACTGCAAGCTTTGATGGCCGTGGAGCCTTTTCTCATTTTCCATGCAGATCGTGTCTCCCTGAAGACCATGGTGGTTACTAGCCTGACTCTTAATCAGTCCATACACCTTCCTACATTCTTTCCTAATCCTCAAAATAGAGGTGAAAGGATCCTGCATTCTCTTGATGTACACAGACAGCTCAGATGCTACCTGGACAGGACTAAGGATCTTCGGAAATCAGCTCAGCTATTGGTCAGCTTCGCTCCCGGAGCTCAGGGTAAAGCTATTTCTAAGCAAACCATTTCTAAATGGATTGCACACTGTGTTACCTCGTGTTATTCTTTTCATGGCAAGGTTCCTCCTCAAGGAGTGAGGACACACTCCACAAGAGCAGCCTCCACCTCTGCTGTTTTTTTAAAGGGTGTCCCTACTAACGACATTTTAGAGGCTGCCACATGGTCTTCTGTACACACTTTTACAAAGCATTATAATTTGCCTTTGTTTTCTAGATCCAGGGTGGGGTTTGCCACTGCTGTTCTGCAGGGCATTCTCTCCAGTCCTTGATTGTGTTCTTTCCTCCTCCCTCTTCTCTGGGCTTTGGTAACCAACCCATTGGTTAGGACTGCAACAGTGAAACACGATGAACATAGTACAGTTGTGTACACTTACCATAATTGTAGATGTTCGAGTGTATTCACTGTTGCAGTCCTGGTTTCCCTCCCTCCTTCCCCCTGTTTTGGTATTCTCCTGCTCTCCTTTCCTAAGGTGCAGGCTTTGTTTGGTTTAGTTTACCAAGGATGCTTTATTTTTTGTCTAAGCATTGTTTACTTGGGGGTTCCTGACATTTGTTGCAAGAAAGACTGAGGAAATGACATCGGCTACCTCCTTTTGTATCAAGGATACTGACGTCCTATACAGCCGATGGCAGCTGACGTCATATCCCTTTACCTTTGGTATTTGGGCAGATAGAGGGCTACCGGGGGCCGGATAACCCATTTTTTAGGACTGCAACCATGAATACACTCTAACATCTACATTTATGGTAAGTGTACACAACTGTGCTTTCAGCCTATTATGTTGAATTCCAAATATATCCATTTTGTATGGATAAAAATATAAAGAACAGATGCCTTTTTTATGCAAATAAGTAAAATAGGAGCCAAGACCCACATAGACATTGTGTTTACTGCATTGGTGGGAAACATAAAGTGCGGCACTGCAATATGTGTCAGCAGTACAGTTCAACAGTCCTCAAACATAGGATGCAGAGATCCCTGATTTGTCTTTCCTACCTGAAAGGTGATGGCATTTGAAAGTACCTAGTGCAGAGACTGCACTTAGAGCCTTTTTTCTTTGCCAGAGCACCATTGTAAGACTACAGAAAAGGAGGACAAAACTTTGGTCAACTCCCTTCTGGAATCGTCTGTTTTAGAAATGGCTTTCCAGTCCCTCAGCTGGCAGTGACTCATTCACACCCTTCTTCTGCTTTAGAGAATAAGGGATTTGGAGGAAGTGCACCCCTGACTCTCATCTAGGGTGATGCCTGTCATGGTGTAGGCACCATCCTCCCTCTCACTTGAACAGCTTGAGCATATTGGACTGGGCACATCAAGGGGAGCAGCCCATTGATTCAGTGGTCATAGATCAGTGGTTGTACTTGGAACCAAGAACTATCTCCCTTTGAGTCCAGCAGGGCTCAACAACCTAAGTTAAGGAGGGACCATTGAGTCTTGCTGGTTCAGGCTGTAGATCTCAAACAGTTGTTCTAAGTCTGTTGGGAGCTATCTATGCAGGTGAAAGAATACACCCTAATTAAACATGGCCTGATGCCAGCACCAGACCTGGTGCAGACCTGTCAGGCACTTGGACAATATTTGGTAGGATCACTCCAAGTGCCAGCTGCCTGTTAGTCTGCATCAGGTGCTCATCTGTCATGCTATGAATCCTTACAAACATCGTCTGTACGTGAACAGAACTGTTGAGGGATTTTGGACTCACTTGTGTAACTTCATAAAAAGAACCAGAGAACTTAGAAGAGAATGTCTATGAGTCAGATAAGAATAATGAATGTTTCCTCCGTACACCCCCCCCCCCCTAGTGGATGAGCCCTGCTTTGTAGAAACATTGAGACTATTTTCCCTAAGTGCACCTCCCCACTGGATGATCCCTGGTGTAAAAAAACATTGAGGTTCTTTCTCTATGAACTGTCTCCTGGCCTCTGTTCATTGCCCCCAACAACAAGTATCTGAAGAAGGAGGAGCCTTTGGTCATCATTTCTGTGGTGCATTATCACAACTGCTGGACATATAGCCTGGTAACAGCTGGAATCCTTGCTCCTGCAATTTCCAAGAATCTGATTGGAATGAGATTTTAAACTAGTACCCTCAAGAGAGATGTTTTTTGTGTTTCACTGTTGCAGTCATCACACTTGGGTTATCTGCCTGCATGTAGCCTTCAGTTGGCCCGAATACCAGAGACTTAGTATTTCTGCGTCAGATGCTGTCACTCCAGGACTGACATCAGGTCGTCAGGGGTATAAAAAGAGGCAGCTGACACCATTACATCAGTCTTTCTTGCCGAGGAGCCTGAAGCAGCAGCAGTTCACAAGTGGGGGTCAGCCGCTACCTGAATTTTCATTTACGGATTTAATAATCCTGAAGTCTTCTAAAGCTAAGTATCCCGTTGGGGATCCTTTTTTTCTTGCTCTAACCGAAGTCAGAAAAAATTAACAATTGTCTTGCCTATGGAAAGCAAATACCTCACAGAAATTTTCATTCTTACTGCGTCACCTGTTTAGGCCCAGACCACGACATCCCTCGCTGTCGGTTTTGTGCCTTATTTAACACCCAAACGATTCGTCGGGCTCTCTTTGTCACTAAATTCTTTCGCTCTCGATCTCCGTATTTTGAAATGGCTTCGGTAAGCCATCCGACTACTGATCTTCCGAAAAAGCGTAAAGATAAAGACAGAGACAGACCGCATAGGTCCAAAACTGCCGATGACGCTTCCATTAAGTTAGTCGCCAGTTTGCCGGTACTCAGCGAGGCGCTTTTGCAGCCCCTGATGCCCACGTCAGTGGATTCGCAGGCCTCTACTGAGACCCATTCGGAGTCCAGTATGCTGCAAGACTTTTTTTCGACAATGGAACGTGTGGATGTCTCTACCTTGGATGGGTCTAGAGCCGCTGAGCAGGCACTGGCTTCTGAGGCAGTTATTCGCTCAACCAATGCTCCACTCAAACCGACGACTTCTTTTTTAACCAAAACTACAGAGTTTCTTAGGCCCAGAGTACGCACTACGCCTAGAAAACCGACGACCAAAGTGCATGCACCTGCTCCCATGCCACAAAAACAAATGCTTAGAATGGCTGAAGACCTTATTATGCTGATTAGGGGAAGTCAGCCTTCCCCTGCTAAGAGACAAGGTGTTCAGTCCCCTTCAGCTTCTACAGACCAGGAGTCCGATGACTCTGAAATTTCTGATTATGAAGACATGCCCTTGTCTGCTTTTGAGGATTCAGATGCAGAGGAATCCATTCCCTCTGCCTCTCTTCCAGAGGATTTTGCTTTTGGTGAAAGCTTGCATACCTTACAAGAGCATTTCCACTGGGAATGCCAAGACTATCCTCAGTCCAAAAAGAGACTCAGAGAATTTCTAGAGTTGCCTCAACACAGGCCCTTAGCAATACTCCATGTCCTGGATGTTGTGGATGATGTTTTTATGGAATCCAGTCTTACTCCTGACATTTTACCCCCTGCCCCTGGGAAACCAGACAGGTACTACAGAGTGCCTGACACTCACAAATTTATTTTCAGGAATCCTACTGCTGACCCAGAGATAATTTCCCAGAGGCCTAAAGGTATCAAGGCTACTACAGCCAAGAATCCCACCCCTTCAGACAGGGATTCCAGAGCTTTGGACAGATGGGGTAAGAAGGTATATACCTCTGTAACTCTTGCTATTAGGGCATTGAATTGTCAGTTTCACATGCTGAAGTACCAGCAACATATTATGGAACTTATTAAACAAAAATTGGCAACATTTCCAAACTGTGCAGAAAATAAAGACTTGCAGGAGCTTATGCACTCTGCAAGCCAAGTCAGCAAGTATACTTTGCAGTCTGGCTTTGACGCCCTAGAAGCATCTTGCCGGGCAGCTGTCACTGGCTCTGTACTGAGAAGACATGTTTGGCTGAAGGAGCAGACCTTGCCAGACCATGTCAAGTCAAAGTTACTAGACGCTCCTTTGAATAAGGAATGTTTGTTTGGCACCAAAGCAGAAGAGGTTATTAAAAAGATGGAAGAAAAAGCAAAGTCTATGCAGACTGTTAAAGAATTCTTACAAATGCAACCCCCTAAATTCAATAGGCATTGCCCTTCCAAACACTGGTCTTTTCCAGCTCCCTCCAGGGCTTCTCAAACCAGACCCAGGGGAAACAGACCACCCAGACTACAGTCTCAGGGTATGCAGAAATCTAAGCAATGGAATGCCCCCACCGTTAAAGCAAGGAGTGGTTAAGACACCTCCTTATGGAAAAAGCTCACAATTACTTCTTTACTCCACTTCCCAGCCCTGCCCAATTGCTTGTGCCCCTAGGAGGAAAAATTGCCCTTCATGCAAAAAACTGGATATCCATCACTCTGGAACAGTGGGTCCTCGACATTGTATCCCAGGGGTAGAAATTTTACTTCCATTCACTGCCACCCCCAACCAGGTTTCCAGACCTTCCTCCAAACCAGTGGGCAGAGGCTCAAAACCAAGTACTTTCCTTACTCGATATCAGAGCAATTCAGCCGATTCCAGTAGAATAGATGGGTCAAGGATTCTACTCTAGACTCTTCCTGGTACCCAGAAAAGAGGGCTCTTGGCACCCAATCCTGGATCTTTCCATTCTCAACACCTTCTTGGTGGTATCAAAATTCAAAATGCTTACCCTGCAACAGCTTCTTCCTATGCCAGCCAAGGATGTCTGGTTAGGCACCCTAGACTTAAAGGAATCCTATCTGCATATCCCCATAAGGGAATCATGCAGGAGGTATCTACATTTCTGGGCAGGGTCTATGCGTTATCAGTTCTCTGCACTTCCCTTTGGCTTATCTACTGGGCCCAGAGTATTCACAAAATGCCTGGCTCCAGCCATTGCACACTGCACGCAGAGAAATATCCAAATTTATCTGTACTTGGATGACTGCCTGTCTCAGGCAAACAGTCAGGAATTGCTACTGCAGCACCTGACATTTGTGAAAAACCTTCTCACCTCCTTGGGGTACACCATTAATGAAAATAAATCAAAACTGGTACCCAGTCAAAAGATTGTTTTCTTGGGAGCAAGCTTGGACACAACTTCTCAGATGGCATTCCTCACCTCAGAAAAACAGGTCTATCTGACAGACTACTTTAAACAAATAGCCATCTGAACCCAGCTATCTGCAAGAAAAATACTGCTAGCCCTAGGGCTCATGGCCTCATGTATACTGCTGATTTCATATGGAAGACTCCATGTGAGGAAACTCCAGTGGTACTTAAAAAGTCTTTAGTGCCAACATTCTCAGGACATGGAAACAGTCATTCCCATCATATCCTGTCTAAGGACAGAGTTCCTCTGGTGGGCAGAAGCATGCAACCACAACAAGGGACTGTCATTTACTCAAACCCAAGCCATCCATACCCTAACCACAGACGCATCAGACTATGTCTAGGGGGCACACATGGATAGAAAAATGTATTCAGGGCCAATGGAGCCCAAGTTAAATTCATCTGCACATCAGCCAAAAAGAGATGCGAGCTGTACAGAATGTCCTGGCAGCTTCCAGATCCCAAATATTTCCAGGACAACTGCTAATAAAAACTGACAACACCACAGTTATGTGGTGCACCAACAAGCAGGGGGGAGCCCATTCCTACCCACTCTGCAGGCTAACCATGGTCCTGTGGAACATGGCCTTGGACATTCAAGTCCATCTGCAAGCTCAATTCCTGCCAGACAAACAAAACTTACTGGCAGACGACTTAAGCAGAAATCCTATACCCACACAAGTGGCAATTGAAGACAGCACCTTCAACCTTCTGATTCAGAATTGGGGGACTCCAGAGGTGGATCTCTTTGCCTCCCCCTACAAGCACCAGCTCAGCAAATTCTGCACCAGGAATCCTCACAGCAGGGCCTGGAAAGTGGATGCCCTATCATTTCAGTGGGTAAATCTCTCAATCTATGCCTTTCCCCCTCTGCCCCTCCTTTCAAGAGTATTACTCAAGATAAAGCAGGAGAGACAAAGGACAATTCTTATTGCCCCAGACTGGCCACATCAGCACTGGTACTCACTCCTGCACAGCCTGACATTGGTGCCACCCTGGCACCTACACCAGAATCTCACCCTTCTCTCTCAGCAGGAGGGACAGACTCTGCATCCACAACTGCAAACCCTAAATCTTGCAGCCTGGCTTACTCCTTAAATCCTACCCCAGCAACTTTAAGCAAACAGGTGCTGGATGTCATTCTTGAAGCGAGAACAACCAGTACAAGAAAATCCTATGCTGATAAGTGTAAAAGGTTCTGCTCATGGATTCAGTCTAAAGTAGAGGACACAACACTGCCATCTCTGCCTCTTATCCTGGATTACCTAGAAGATCTACTCCACAAAGGCCTGTCCTTCTCCTCCATTAAGATACATGCCTCAGCCATTTCTGCTCATTACAATACTGAGCCACCTCTCTTCTCACACGCGCTTATCAAACAGTTCCTGAGAGTTGCAAACAACTTAAGGCCACCAAGGAGAGCACCCACCCCTGCTTGGGACCTTAACTTTGTACTGGAAAAGCTCATGCCCCCCCCCCTTTGAACCTGCTGCATCAGCAGAGTTAAAATTCCTCTATTGAAAAACAGCCTTGCTTCTAGCCATCACTTCAGCTAGAAGAGTGTCTGAGCTGCAAGCACTCATGGCTGTGGAACCCTTCATTATTTTCCATGCGGACAGGGTTTCCCTCAGGACTAAGCCTTCCTTTATGCCCAAAGTGGTGTCCATTGTGGCTCTCAATCAATCCATCCATTTGCCAACCTTCTTCTCTAATCCTCAAAATAAAGGGGAAAGGATCCTGCACTCCTTGGGTGTGCACAGACAGCTCAGATTCTACCTTGTTAGGACTAAGTCCTTCAGAAAATCTGACCAGTTACTAGTCAGCTTTGCAACGGGGGCAGAGGGCAAGCCAATTTCAAAATAAACCATTTCCAAATGGATAGCACACTGCATCCATTTCTGCTACAAGCACCGTGGGAAACCAACCCCTCACGGGGGGGGGGGGGGGGACACATTCCACTAGGGCAACATCTACCTCTACAGCATTTCTCAGGGGAGTCCCTACCAGGGATATCCTGGAGGCTGCTACTTGGAGTTTTGTACACACCTTCACCAAGCATTACTACCTGCCTATCTTTTCCAAATCCAGGTCAGGATTTGCTACAGCAGTCCTGCAAGGCATACTAGCCAGCCCTAATTCTTCTTGACTGCCTCCATCCTTCTTTAGCTTTGGGAAGCCACCCAAGTGTGATGACTGCAACAGTGAAACACAAAGAACATAGTACAGTTGTGTACACTTACCATAAATGTAGATGTTCGAGTGTATTCACTGTTGCAGTCCTGGTTTCCCTCCCTCCAGCCCGTGGTTTTCTCTCACTCTCTCTCTCCTATCTATGGCTATTACTAACCCCTTCTGGGGTATTGGTATTTACTTTTTACTGGTGGTGTGTTCCCCACCATAACCTAGCTCCCTATTTGGGGGGCTCCTAACATTTGGAGCAAGAAAAACTGATGTAATGATGTCGTCTGCATGGTTTTATACCCCTGACGACCTGATGTCAGTCCTGGAGTGACAGCATCTGACGCAGAAATACTAATTCTCTGGTATTCGGGCCAACTCAGGGCTACCTGCAGGCAGATAACCCAAGTGTGATGACTGCAACAGTGAATACACTCTAACATCTGCATTTATGGTAAGTGTACACAACTGTACTTTCTTCATGATTTTCCATGCCTAATACAGGAACAAGTGATCACAGTACTTTGCCACCTTGCTACCTAATAAACCTTCCAATAACTTGGACAGAGTGGGGAAGCTGGGACTTTGATCAATTGCTTGTCTCATCTGTCCATTATCAATCCTTTTTCTGTGAAACAGGCACTGGTAAAGTTTTCTTTCTTCCCAGTGTCTGGTCCCAAGGAGGAAGTGGTCAAGATTCTGCCTGCGTTGTCTATAATGGATAACCTTGTAGACTGTTGTCTACAGCTTAAGCTCATCTATAGTGCTTTCAGATCATACTCTAGAAAGTGCTCCTTTCAGATTTCAAGCAGTCTTTCCAGGTGGCCCCCTTTTTTACCTTTCTCCTCAAAAGGGCTCATAGAGGCTATTTTTAGAAATGATGCATAGGATTTTACTACTTTCTCATATATTCTTTGGTTCTAAAGGGGGCAGGAGTTTCCTTTCCATGCTGGACCTCAGTGACATCAGTGAGTACTTCCAGTACAGTAGGCTGCATGTATTGAGTCACAGGAGTCAGGACATTACTGCTGCAGGATGTCTAGATAGTGTCGCTAGATATGACGGGCACCTTCTGGCACATCACTATCTGGTGCCCACATAAGGGAGTCCTTTGATCCACTGTGGTTGGGCATCACTTTCAGTTCTGAGTGCTGCTGTTTGGGCTTTCCCCTGCACCCAAAGTATTTGCTAGTTTGACTGTGGTGAATGACGCCTTGCCAAGGAAAGGCATGACATGTGTTCCCCTACTTAAATGACTGGCTTCTGGTGGCCTATTTAAGATAATTCCTTGTTGTATTCTTTGTCTAGACACTTCCATGATTGCATTTGCTAGCTGCCCATAAATTGGGAAAATATTGTCTGGTGTATGGACTTGTCACTACAGTGTCCGTCATCCTTGCAAATTGAGAAGGCCCATAGGACAAATTTGGCAGCCTAATTGATGATGCGGTGGATACAGTGGACTGTTAAAGCTTAGATCATCCTACCCTTTCTGGGCTTGATGAGGACCTTGATTTTTAGAGTGCCATTTGCGCACCTAAGGACGTAGGGTTTGCATTAGACTTTGTGGTCCTTGTGGCTGCAGAGTTACCCCTCAGTCATATCATCTGCTGATACTGGATCTCTCTGTCAGAGCCTGGAGTGATGTTTATTCACAGACCACCTTCAGGTGTGTACATGGTGGAAGATTCACTTACTCCTTGCCTGCAAGCCTGCTTATTGTGTGACTCATTAAAAATTAAAATAAAGACCATAGCACAATCTTGTCTTCACCTGGTGGCCAAAAGTGATGTGATTTTAGGCAGTATATGTACCTAATGTTACAGGAAATCCTCCTGGTTCTAGTGTCCTGTTGCTCTGATGCCATCATAGTTTTCTTCAGGACATGACTGTCAGTGTAGACTCTGATCCTGCCAATTCTTCCTTCCAGCAAACAGGCTGTACCAGTGGAAACGTTTTTCCTTGTTTGAACAATATGATTTACTGCATCAGTCAGTCGGTTAGTTTACATCGGTTCTATACTATCTCAGGCACTTACATTATTTAGGCTTAGTTATTCCTTGGTCAAGGTGCATGTTTAAGCTGCTTCTGCCCATCTTTATTCAAACCCACTGATTTGGAAGAGTTGGAAGTTTATTTCTTGAAAAACACATTTCTTGGTAGCTGTTACTTCTGATTACAATATCTCAGAGACCCTGGCATCTATGTGTATGGAACTTTATCAAGGATCAGGTGACCCTTAGGGCATATTTGCAGAAAGTTGTATTAAAACTCTCCTTTTTTGTTAGGAGTGAAATGACCCATCACACCATGAATGTACACCATCAGTTCACCTGTGAAGCTGATATGGAGTTTATGAAATCAGAACAACTGCGCATTTCCTTTACACTGGGGAGGGAAGATCTGTCAGTTGCCATGCAAACTTTTTCCGACTGGATTTGTTAACTGCATTATCTTTTACCATCAAACATCTTGTTGCCCATTGAAAAATGCCACTGTCAGAAGCCTTTCTATCAGATATGTAGCTGCTTTCAGTGCTTGTTCCAAAAATGTCTCCATTATTAACACTTGTGCTGTGCATACTTGGCCATCAGTTCAGACCTTCAGTAAGTATCATTGTGAAAACTATGATTCCAGGAGTCAAGCTTTCTTTGGTACCTCAGTATTTCAGGACTCAGGCTTCTTAGCTCTTCCATTTTGGTCATTTTTTACTACTTGGCATAACCTTGTCAGAGTATCTCTGATAGATGTAAGACATAGGCATCTCACTGAAGTTGGTTTATGAGTGGAATTCTTCTTGGTAGGTCACAACTTCTCTTCTGCTGTCCTCCTGTGCCTGGACAACTTTCAATTCAGCAGATGCTGTTGGAGTTCTCTGTAAATTGGGAGTTATTTCCAAATAGTGTAAATGTCAAATTTTCATTTTTTTATCTGAAGGAATTATGCTACTCAGTAGCAAGGGGGTGGATTATGGTGGGGGGGGGGGGGGTAGGGTGGTGAGCTGACATCATGATAATGTGCAAGTATAGAAATCACATACAACCTGATATCTGGAGCTTTTAAGAAGAAAATCAGTGTCAGTGGCACAACAGCTAGCACACTTACCTTTGGTTCAGAAGGCTATGGGTTCTTTTCCCACGCCAGGTCGATCTTTTTCTGACACTGTAGCAGAACAAGAAGGGTGCTGCACTCCTGAGTGTGCCTTTCTTTGGATGAGACATTAAATCAAGACCCCTTCTGCTTTAATTAATGGTAGCTCAGTTGGATGTAAAAGAACACATGGCAACTATCAAAAAGAGTAGGGGTCCTTTATTTGTATACAAAAATAACTTATTTATGTATGTATTTGACATTTGTTGACTGGGTTTGTCCATCTGAGCTTGCGCCCTTTTTCAGTGGAGGCCTGTGGAGAAAAGCTCCAAAGTTAATATTATACACAAATTATGCAAAAAATAATTAGATTCAGTGGAACAAGTTATAGTCGTCAGACATCTGCAGAACATAAAAATGCACAGGTTAACAAAACAAATCATATAAGTAAGATTTTTCCGAGGGCAAATTGCGCAGGCAAGATGTTCAAAGTACAGAAGCATAAATTTGAGTATAAATTCAAAAATATGTATGATTTACAAAGGATGTTCTGTGGCAGATTGCATTCCAAGAGGAGAAATTATTGAAAACGGGATTTCAAGTAAGTAGTGAGTGTAGAGGAGCATTAAATATTTACATATTTACAAATATTTACATATGTTAAAATATATACATCTACACATCTGTTTACACACATTTATAATTTCCTTTACAGCCATGCTAAATGTTCATCCCTATTAGACTCCCACTCCTTTTTCCATAACCACCATCTGATTTTACTTAATATTGTTGCTAAAATCCATTTACCATTAAACATAATTTCATTTATTCTTTAATTCCATATAACATAAAATAACTGTTTATCTATTCTTTTAACATATCATTTACTTCTATTGTTATAATATCCATAATTAACCATATCCATGTTTATTTTAGCAACTTTTATATTTAAAACAATATTCTTTACAACTTTTTACATTTCAAAAACACAGTTTGGTTTTGTGAAGGGTAGATCATGCTTGCTCAACTTAGTTGACTTCTTTGAGTCAGTCACCAGAGCTATGGATGAAGGCAAGGTGGTTCATACAGCCTACCTTGATCTGGCCATGGCTTTTGATACCATTCCCCACTCAGGAATCATAGAAAAACTCACTAAGTTTGTCATCAACCCCTATATCACTAGGTGGATTGCAAACTGGCTCATAGATAGAACCAGAACCCACAGTGTGAAAGTAGCTGACTCCAAGTTAGACTGCCAACTAGTCATGAGTGGAGTCCCACAGGGTTCGGTCCTGGGTCCTCTCATGTTTGGTATCTACTTCTCTGAAGTCCAGGCCAACACGAAGGGACTCTGGTTGACAAAGTTCACAGGCTATTGCAAGTTGGGAGCTATTATTAACTCCCCAAGTGATGTTGACATCCTACAGAATGGTCTCACTCAGACCAACGACTGGTGTCAGAACCATGGCCTTAAGCTCAATGCCAAAAAATGTGTTGTCAGTCCACTGAACACAGAAGGTGTTATAAGAGATCTGGGAACTCAGGTTGACAGCAACCTCTCTTTTGATCAATACATTGCCACTGTGGTCAGAAAGTCCTGTGTGGCACATCTCATTACTACGGGTTTTGCATCCAGCAAGAAAGAGGTCATTGTCTCCCTCTACTCTTCCCTCATTAGGTCAGTCATCGAGTATAATGAGCCATTTGGCATGTACCTCACTAGACAAATGCAACAGCTGGAAAGGCCGCAGAAGTGCCTCACGAAGAGGATCCTAGGCCTTAAATACATGTCCTACATGGACAGAGTCACAAAACTCCAGCTATTCTCTGTCTCATATCACCTGCTTAGAGGCGATCTTTGCTTGACTTACAAAGCCATGTCTGACCCAACTCTGTTAGAAATGTTACATCTAAAGAAATCCCAATCCCTCCGCACCACATGCTCCAGAGACCTCAACCTCATTACCACAATTAACAGAGCATGCTGGAGGAACAGGTTCATAACCCACAGACTGCCTATGCAATGGAACAGACTTCCCATACATGTCAAGCAGAGCACCTCACTGGCCCTCTTCAAGAGAAATCATGATGAGTGGATGGGAAACAGAAAATTCACCCCGGGTATAACTCCAGTGGCTTTACTCGACAGAAGCACTGGGAACCAAGGTCGGGTGGCACTATGCCAGGGTAATCGTATGGCTAGGCGTGTAAAGGCCCCAGGTCCATTAGCCTAGTACACACCTGTGAACCTATGATGTTAAGTTGTCTCTCTCGAGTTCATTCTTGCTGGTTGGGTTCAGAGCTGATCTTCGGCTCTGACTCGGCCATTTTCTAAAGCTCGAGAGCTACTTACTGGCTCGAGGCCTCCCTATATCCCACAATGCCTGGCACTAGATCCCCAGATCTCGTTTGCTGCTTCAGCTACGAGGTTGCGCTTTACTGGCTCAGGTCGTATTCTTCTTTTTGTAATATTAGCAGTTAAATTTTTAGTGTATATTTCAAGCCTTTCTTTTGTTTAAGTAGAGTAGTACTGTTAGATTAGTCTTAGTATTCCTGTGTTTCTGCCCTTTAGAAAACTCGTTTTACTTAGAGAGTTTCTCCCCTCCCCCCTCTATCTCCCTAAGTAGGCCATTTAAATTAGAGGCTATCCCCTTCCCTTTTTAATCCTTTTGCCAGTAGGAAGTAGTGTTTAGCCTTTGTAGTTTAAGATAAAATTCTCTTAGTTTTATTCATTTTTTGTGTAAAGATGTGGGACTAGTGTGTGTGTGTGTGTGTGTGACTGTGTGTGTTTCTTTGCACTAGTCTAATATTCCTCTATTGGTATCTCTTTTTCTTTACCATGTCAAAGGATACCAAGGTATCAGGGTTCAAGAAATGTGACTCGTGCTGTCAGAAAATGCCTCTGACAGATGGTCACACTTCTTGTGTTTATTGTTTGGGTGCCCTACACCTGCAGGACTCTTGCTCGGTATGTCATGCCTTTAGTCCGAGAGTCCTGCAGGAGCGTAGGAACAAGTTGATTCTCAGGGGGTTACTAAAACACGAGGGGTCTCCGGCAAAGTCTCAGCCAGTGAAAACCCCTAAGCCCACCAAGCCGTCGGCTCCCAGTACGGAGCAGTCACCAGGTGGAGCATCTGCTTCCATTTCGGTTCCAGCCGGAACTGAAGTATCTAAATCTCACTCTGCTCCGACCTTGGTGTCGGAGCCGTCAGGGAGCCGTAAGCGATCTAGGTCGCCATCCCTAGAGTCGATTCGCTTGGCTCCGGGGTCGCCTTTGCTACAGTCTGAATGGAGCCATCGGTCCCACTCTTCTCGGTCCTCGAGGCTATCCGATCATGACTTGGAGAGAGTGGTTAGTAGACTCTTCAAATCGCAGGCCCTGGCTAAAATGTTAGCTAGCCCTCCTCATCAGGCTGTGGCTGTTCCTGTTTCTGAAGTAGTTCCTCCTCCGACTCCTCCTGTCAGTTCGGAGCCGGAGCTTGTTGGGGCTCGAATCTTGGAAATGTCGGCGCCGATGCTTCCCCTTTCGACTCCGTCTGCTCTGATTTCTTTAATGGTTCTGTCCTTGGAGGGATCTGGGCTCCGGGACTTCCTCGTTGGCTCCAAGGGGGCGAGTGGCATCGGACCCTTGTCCGACCCCGTTCTCCCTCTCTGAGCCTCGACGCAGGTAAGCTCGGCTCCTACATCGGCTTTGGAGCCGTCCCTTTCGGTGCTGGAGAGGATTCCTGTCTCTTTGGAGTGGGGGCCCTCTTCTCTGCTGGACAGGGGTGCCTTCGAGGTCATGAGGAGCATGCTGACTTCTGAGTCTGCACCTCGATCAATCCCTTCACCTCCTCCCCCCCAGGGTTCCTGCTTCGGTCTCTGCCCCTCCTCCAGACCGCAAGCAAAGGGATCATACGCTCCAGGTCACCCCACTGGGTGTATCTTCCTCTTCTGAGGCCTCCCCTGAGATTTCAGAGGAACCCCCTCGAAAGAGGAAATGTAAGAGGAAACATGTTGACTCCCTTGAGTCTGTCACTTCAGATACTGACTTGGAGGATTCGGAAGGGTCCCCAAGATCCCCCTCTGAGGATGTCTCTTTCTCAGACATCCTTGAGATCCTTAAGCAGAGGGGGAACTGGACTGCCCTTAACCCTTCTGAGGATGAGTCTGTATACTTGGATGCGTTTGGTTCTCACCCCTCCACCTCCTGGGTGTCTCTGCCTTTCGAGCCATTGATGGAAGTAGTGGCTCGGAAGGCGTGGTAAGCCCCGGACACACTGGAACCAACCCCCCGCAGGCCCACTAAGTTTATTACGGCCCCTCAGACTAAACAGTTTTTGACAAAGGGTGTCCCCGTTCATGTCATGGTGGTAGCAGCTGCCACAAAAAGGAGTTGGCTGACACTTCTGTACCTGTCCATCCCCCTAATAAAGAGTCTAGAACGATGGACAGATATGGGAAGTGGATGTTTTCCTCATCGACCTTCTCCATGCAGTCGCTGAATTACTTATGACACTTCACCCGTCTTCAGAGGGATCTCCTCAAGGAGCTAGGAGATACCCTGCAAGATCCATCAGCTGCGGGGGCTCAAGACAAGATTAACTCCCAGCTGGCGACTCCTAATTCAATCGTCAAATCCTCCATGCGGCTAATTTCATATGCGGCTGATGGGCCGAGTAGGGCCACTGGCACAGGCGTGGCTTTGAGAAGACATGCCTGGATGCGGTTATGTAACTTCGCTGATCCCTTCAAGGCGTCTTTCACCAACACCCCTTTTTATGGTTCGGCTCTGTTTGGACCTTAGGTGAAAGATACCCTTACCAGATGTGAGCAGGAAGGCAAGACTCTCTCTGCCGTGGGAGTCCGTTTTTCCACTCCCTCTAGACCATACTCTAAAGGTCAGAAGAGTGGAAAGATGTGGTTCAGGAAACCCCAGGGAACCGTGCCTGACACACGTGGTGAGTTTCCCTCCAGAGGTAGAGGGGGGAACAACAATAGACGCCGCCCGTGGGGCAGAGGGGGTCTGCAGAATCGGGGCAGTAGAGAATCCTTCTCTGATAAGCCCTTCCAGCACCCCTGAGGGGCTGCCCGGCTGTCCGCCTTCGGAGGCAGTCGGGGGAAGGTTGTCTCTGTACCCAGAAGCCTGGCGTCTCATCACTCGAGACAGATGGGTACAGTCTATCATATCTGGAGGTTACAATATCCCTTTTGTCTGCACCCCCTTACAATCGAACAACCCCATCCCAGATGTTCCACCCAGTCTAAGGGAACAGGCAGTACAAGAAATTTCAAAACTGCTAAAAAAATGGGCCATCCAACAAGTCCCAGCAGACCAGCAAGGATCCGGAATTTACTCAAAGTTCTTTTTGGTACCAAAAAGACAGGGGACTGGAGACCCATTTTGGATCTCAGCAAACTAAACAAGTCTGTTCAAAGAACGAAGTTCCGGGTGGTCACGCTTCAGTCCCTTCTACCCTTTTTGGGTCCGGACAATTGGATGTGCTCCATAGATCTTCAGGATGCCTACTACCACATCAAAATGGACAGGCGTTCCAGAAGGTTTCTCCTCTTCCGGCTGGGAGCCAGTCATTGCCAGTTCAGAGACCTGCCCTTTGGTCTCACCACAGCCCCCAGGGTGTTCACCAAATGCATGGCAGTGGTTACCGCTCACCTGAGACGGCAAGGATTCCAGGTGTTTCCATATCTAGATGACTGGCTCCTTACTGCTACCACCAGGCATCAATTGCTGAGAGCCAGGGATTATACCATCCAAACATGTTCCAACTTAGGTATCTCAATACATTTCGAAAAGTCTGCATTGTCGTCTTGTCAGTCTTTAACCTTTATAGGCGCAAGATTAAATACGAAAGATCTGTCTGCAAGACTTCCAATAGACAGAGTGGCAGACATCCGCCGACACATACAGGTATTATTAGGATGCAGAAAGATTCAGGCCAGATTCGTTCTAAAAACCTTGGGTCTCATGGCAGCAGTGATCATATTAGTTCCCCTGGCTCGCTTTCACATGAGGATTCTCCAGTGGATGCTTTTCACCCAGTGGTCCTTTCAACAACTCCCTTTGTCTCACAAGATATTAATCACACAGTCGTGCAAAGACCACTTGGCTTGGTGGATGGTCTCCTCATCAGTACCCCAGGGCAGACCATTTGTCCTTCCTCCTCCTCCAGTTGCCACGGTGACCACGGATGCCTCCCTGATCGGTGGGGGGGGGCATTTTCAGGGCAGGACTGTCCAGGGCACCTGGCAACCCCATGAGTACCACTTGCACATAAATGTCTTGGAGATGAGGGCAGTGCTTTTAGCGTTGCAAGCTCTTCAGAACTCTCTACCCACTGGGACCATTGCGATTCAGACAGACAATATGTCTGTAGTATGGTACATCAACAAGCAGGGCGGTACCAAGTCATATCCCTTATGTCAAGAAGCACTCAGACTATGGCAGTGGGCGATCCCTCTCAACGGTTTGACAGCAACGCACATCCCTGGGAAGTCCAACGTCATAGTGAACAGGCTAAGCAGAGCTATTCTCATGCCTCACGAGTGGTTTCTCAATCGGACAGTAGCGGACAAAATCTTCCGCAAATGGGGTCAGCCTTGCTGCGACCTTTTCGCAACTCCTCTCAACAGCAAGTGCGACAATTTCTTCACTCTCTTCCCTCTTCCCGGACACTTCCTCAGAGACGCTCTAGTTCACGATTGGCCCCAGGGACTTCTGTATGCATTCCCACCCTTTCACCTAATTCCCAAACTAATTCAGAAAGCTACTGTGCTGAGTTGCAGGATGATCTTCATTGCCACCTACTGGCCTCGACAAATCTGGTTCCCATTCCTGGATCGTCACCTTCTAGAGCAGCCTTGGAATCTGGACCCAGTTCCAGACCACCTGATCCATCAGTTGGGCAGGCTGCATCAATCTCTTCAGTCTCTGAACCTCACTGCTTGGTTGCTCCACTTCCAACCTTAGCCAGGCTTCCCAGTATTTCCAATTCAGTGCGTGAGATTATCCTTTCTTCGCACAAACCTACAACCAGGAAGACTTATGCTAGTAAGTGGAAATGTTTCTCTTTCTGGGCAGAGGCTAGAAATGTAGATCCTTTCACGGCCCCTGTCCATAACGTTCTAGACTTTTTAGCAGAACTTTTTCAAGCGGGCTCCTCTTCTGCCACCATTAGAGTTCAATTAGCGGCAAACTCTAATTTCCATACGGGCCTGTCAGAAACCAGCATTATGTCCTATAAACTTTGCAAAGCCTTTCTTAAAGGAACAATCTTGCTCAGGCCTCCAGTGAGAGATCCCCCGACTCCGTGGGACTTGAATTTGATCCTAGCTTCCTTGATACTGCCTCCTTTTGAACCGGCAGCTTCCTGTTCCTTGAAATTGCTTTCTTGGAAAACCCTCTTTTTGGTAGCCATTACTTCAGCGAGGAGAGTTTCTGAACTTCAAGCCCTATGTGTTCGTCCTCCTTACCTAATTTTCCATAAGGATAGGGTTTCACTCAGGACTAATCCTTCGTTCCTTCCTAAGGTCCCCTCTGAAAATAATTTGAATCAATCCATTGATCTGCCAGTTTTTTTTTTCCAAATTATTCCAACAAGGCTGAACACAAATTACACCAGTTGGACGTTCATAGGCAATTACGTTTCTATTTGCATAGGACTGAGCAAATAAGGAAATCAGACCAACTCTTCCTGTCCTATGCGGAGGGTAAGCGGGGTCGACCAGTGTCTAAAGTAACCTTATCCAGGTGGTTGTCTTCTATTATTACCCTTGTTTATCAGTTGAGAAATAAAGAACTCCTTGCTAAACCTAAAGGCCACTCTACTAGGGCTTTAGCTACGTCGGTAGCCTTTCAAGCAAGACTACCAATGGAAGCCATTTGTGCGGCGGCCACATGGGCTATCCCTCATACCTTCATTTCACATTATAAATTGGATGTGGTCTCTAGGAGTAGAGCTGATTTTGGTTCCACTGTGCTCAAGAGTCTGTTCCGATGAGCCACCCAGGACTAAGGTGCTAGGGACGCTGTCTCAACCAGCAAGAATGAAGGTGAGAGAGACAACTTAACATTAAGAAGTTATGTACCTACCATAACGTTCCATGTTAGTTGTCTTCTTCTCACCTTCTTTTTGCGTCCCACCCTCCATCCCCCTAGCCTAGATGGACCACGAAGAGTTCTCCTAACGAGTCTTGTCACTGGCTGAGCCTTAACCGATTTATGTCCTCTACCTTTTCTTTAGCCCTATAGCTGAAGTCTTGCTATTGGGATGGTTGTCCTCTTGTATTGTGATGGTGTTAGGCCTTCCAAACAAGATCTGGGGATCTAGCACCAGGCATTGTGGGATATAGGGAGGCCTTGAGCCAGTTAGTAGCTCTCGAGCTTTAGAAAATGGCCGAGTCGGAGCCGAAGATCGGCTCCGAACCCAACCAGCAAGAAAGAAGACGAGAAGAAGACTAACATGGAACGTTATGGTAGGTACATTACTTCTTATTCTGTTATTTTTTTCTTGACAATGTAAATATATTTTATCACCTTTCTGTTTATATGGAATATTTCCTTTTACTGGCAATTTATTTATTACCACTCTCCACAAAAAAAAAAAAAATCTTGACAGTCTATTTTCTGATTACACCATTTGCTTCTTATTTTGCAGCTTTATTTTATCTGTTACATTTTCCCATGGTGTTGTATAGTAATGTTTTGTCATTACATTCTTATACCATACTTTTCTACGTCATCAGTTTTTATTTTCCATAAAAATGTTTTTCTTGGTAACATTGTATTTCTTCATTTATGCACTCTGTTTCTACTCTTTTTACCATACCCCCAAATTTACCATACTTACAGTTTTATTAGTAATCTCTCATCTTTTTCATTTATACACTTTAATATGCTCTACAAAGTTAATGAAGCAGTGTATACCACTGGGTTAATTAACCTAAAACCTCCTTCTTTATTTACATACATACAAAACTCCTATTTTTACTGGGTTTAATCTAGAACCCCATCTAAATGAAAAAAAAAATTGTCTACAATAATTCCTTTTCAAATACTGTTGGCAACATAAATACACTTGCTAAGTATACTATTTTCCCATCAGTACTGAATTTATCAAATAAGCTTTTTTTCTGAATAATAATGTATAGGTTCTTCAGAAAAGATGTTTCTTTCTTTCTTCTATTGTTTTTTTTCCCCATTGAATTCTATTTACATCTTTATTACCAAATTTCATACCTAACACATAAATGTCATTCATTTGAGAAATATATACCCCAATCTTTACTACATCAGCTAAACCTTTGCTTTTCTCTTTATTTACAACCATCCCTATCATCTCTAGGCACTTATTCGCGTTAAGTTATTACTTTTATCCAGATTTTGTTTTATGCAGTTGTTATAATGTCATCTGCATATCTTAACTTAACTGAAATTATTAACCCTTCAGGTGTTACATATCCTGCCTCTTTAATTTTGTAATTAATTTCACATACTGTCTCATTCATAACTAATGTAAAGAGTGTACAGATCATTGGACACTCATGTCTTACACCACTCTTCATATGTATTGGCTTAACCAGCCATTTACAAGTACTTTTGCTTTATTAGTACTATATGCTGATATACATAATTTCCTAACTTTTCACTTATATTCTTTCATTATTACCCATAAGATTTCTTGTCCAGTTGTGTCAAATTCCTTAAGGTTTCCTATCATGATTTTTGCTTCTTCTTTTCTGTTCATAATATCATCCACAATGTCTCTCTCATCAGTAATTCCTGACAGCCCTTCTCCTTTATCCTATATATGTTGTCTTCCATAATTTCCATTTTAGTTTCAAATCTCTTTTATATTATTTTCATAAAGATCTTATAATCACTATTATTCAATATTTATTGATTTCCATTTTTTAAATTTTCTTCTGTCTTCCTTCTTCCATATGAATTTAACTTAGGGACACAAGTGGACAGTGGTCTCATCTTCGATAACCACATCACCACAACAGTCAGGAAATTCTTCCATGTGGCACACCTCATCACTAAGGGTTTTTCATCCAGAAAAAGGAGGTCATTGTCCCACTGTACACATCCCTCATTAGACCCATTATAGAGTACAACACCCCATTTGGTATGTACCTCACAAGACATCTGCAACAGCTGGAAACGCCGCAGAAATACCTCACTAAAAGAATCACAGGCCTAAAGCAGATGCCCTATGCTGACCATCTAAAAAAAACTCCAGCTATACTCTGTGGCATATCGTTTACTCAGAGGCGATCTCTGCTTAACATACAAGGCCATGTCAAACCCTGAGCTGTTGGACATGCTACACTTAAAGAAATCCCAATCCCTCAGAGCCACATGCTTCAGGAATATAAACCTTGTCATCACAATGAACAAAACATGCTGGAGGGATAGGTTCCTGACCCAGAGACTCCCCATACTCTGGAATAGACTGCCCATACCTGTCAAGCAGAGCGCCTCCTTGGCCCTCTTCAAAAGGAACCTTGACGACTGGATGGGAGATAGGAAATTCACCCCAGTGATCACGTCAGTCGCCTTCCTAGACAGGGATCCAGTAAATATTGTGGGAAGAAATATCCAGGGAATTATGGCTAGGCTTGTATAGGTCATAGGGCCGGTAGCCTAGTAACAACCTGTGAACCTATAATTCTTTATACATAAAACCTTCATTTAACCATTCATTCAAAATCTTTAAGGGATTGGCAAAAAAATATTTTTTTAATTTTTATACATTTCATACCCTATTCCATCTGGGCCTGCAGTTGAATCTATATTTGTCCTAATACTTTATCAAGCTCATTTAAAGAAATCTCCTTTTTCAACTCAGTATTCTCTTTTTTTTGTTAACTTTTTTACTTTCCATGTTTTTTCACTACTTTTGTTTCTTTAAACATTTCTTATATATTGTATTACACTATTCATAATCTTTTCCTGAGTTTTTTCTATTTCTCCTTTTGCATTTTTTATCTCTCATTACACTATCATCTTCCTTTACTAATCTGCTTAAGTAACACGAGACTTCTCCTTTTCATTGTAAAAAATATCTTTGCTTAATGTAACAATTCTTGTATTTTTTCTTGGTTTCTTTCATATAGTTTTTTTTTCTGTCAAAGTACTTTCTGCCGTTCGGTTCTAAATCTTCTAATGCATCATTGTATATGATGCATATTTTTGTTGCTCTACCTTTTTCACATAATATATTTTTTTTATATTCCTTAAATGTCATCTACCATTCAGATCAATGTTTGTAAAATGGTCTAACAGTAATATGATATTTCCATAACTGTATTACTAATCTATGTCCTTTTTCATTCCATGCTTTCTCATTTATCCCATTTATTCCTTTGCCTATTTTATGTAGTCCTTGTTTTCTTTTATCTCTAGCCATATTGCATGATAATCAGAAAATCCTGATGTTCTTCATGTTTCACTGTTGCAGTCATTACATTTGGGTTATCCTGCTGGCAGGTTGCCCTCAGCCGGACTGAATTCCAAAGTCTTGGGTCCTGCGTCGGTTGCTGTCGCCTCTTCCCTGACGTCAGGTCGTCAGGGGTATAAACGATGCAGCCAACGCCATTTTATTTAGTCTTTCATGCCGCTCGGTGCCCGAAGCAGATGTTCATCATGTTTCACTGCTGCAGTCATTACACTTGGGTTATCCTGCCGTCAGGCGGTCCCGCAGTCGGCCAGAGTTCTAAAGTCTTGGTCCGGTGTCAGTTGCTGTCGCTTCTTCCCTGACGTGCGCCAGGGGTATATAAGATGCAGCCAATGCCATTTTCTCCAGTCTTTCTTGCCGAGCGGTGCCCGAAGCAAAAGCAGTTCGCAAGTGCCGGTCGGCCGACTCCTGAGATTTCAATTCGAATTTCAGAACCAAAGTCTTCAATAAAGCTCAAGTACCCCGTTGGGGAAATTTTTTCTTGATTCAGACCGATGTCAGTAAAAGTTAATAGTTGTATTTCTTGTGGGAAGCAATTACCTCATAAGGATTTTCATTCTTACTGTATTCCATGCCTAGGCCCAGACCACGACGTCACCATTTGTCGGTTTTGTGCTAGATTTAACAAACGGACTATTAAATGTCGGTTTGATTTTGCTCGCCATTACTTTGGCTGAAGATTTAATTATACCATGCTGTCAGAGCAACCAATGACCAGAATACACAAAAAATGCAAAGGCAATGATAAGGACAGGCATCCGACGCCCAAAACTGACGATGAAGCCTCCTCTTAGCCAGTCGCCGGTTCTCAGTGAGGCACTTTCGCAGCCCCTGACACCCGCTACCTCAGAGCCACAGGCCGCCTCCAACTCCCACGTGGAGATGTCTAGGTCTCTGGATACTCAAGGTGTTGGGCCTACAGAAAATAACCCTTCAGATGGGTCCGGAGCCGCTGAGCAGGCATTGGCTTCTGAGGGTGTATTCAGACCTTCACAACTTACCATAAAAACCACAGCCAAGTCTAAAACTCCATTAAAGACAAAGAAGCAAGTACAGCATTCCCCCTGACAGACCTCCATGCCTAAAAATCAGATGCTCAAAATGGCTGAAGACTTAATTACTCTGATCAGGGGTACCCATCCCCCTCCTGATAAAAGGCCTAGGCAGGATACAGACTATGATTCCTCAGACCAGGTTTCCATATATTCTGATTCCTCTTCAGACCAGGGATACTCTTTACTCTGTTGCCGAAGAATCAATTCCTTCAGCCTCTCCTCCTGAGGATTATTCTTTTGGGGAAACTTTACATACCATGAGGGAGCATTTCCATTGGGAGGGCCAGGATTACTCAGAATCCAAGAAAAGGCTCAGAGACTTTCTTTTATTGCCTCAGCACAGGCCCCTTGCTATTCCGCCAGTGTTAGATATTGTGGATGATGTGTTCTCTGAATGAGTCCCTGACTCTCACAAATTTCTTTATAAAAACCCTGTTGCTGACCCAGAAACTATTTCCCAGGGTCCCAAAGGGGTAAAGGCTTCCACGGCTAAAAATCCAGTTCCCTCTGACAGGGATTCTAGAGCATTAGACAGATGGGGAAGAAAGTTTACACTTCTGCAACTTTGGCAGTGAGAGCTTTAAATTGCCAGTTTCACATGCTTAAATATCAACAATATTTAATGTCTCTGTTAAAACAGAAAATGATTACAAGTTCAGAGCATCCTGACTATAAAGAAATGCAGGATTTATTGCATGCAGCTGAACAAGTGGGAAAACATACTCTGCAATGTGGTTTTGATTCATTAGAGGCTTCTTGTAGAGCAGCAGTTACAGGATCTGTGATTCAAAGGCATGCTTGGTTAAAAGAACAAGGTTTACCAGATCATGTTAAGGCAAAATTATTGGATGCCCCTTTACAGCAGGATATTTTATTTGGTGTTAAGGCAGAAGAGGTATTAAAGAAAATGGAGGATAAGGCAAAATCTATGCAAACAGTGAAGGATTTCTTACAGGTACAGCCACCTCGATTTAGCAGAAATTGGCCTTCAAAGAATTGGTCCTTTCCAGTGTCAGACAGACCACAAAGAGGCAGATACAGACACCCAAGAGGCAGATCTCAGCCCCAAGGCTCTTACAGATCACGACAGTGGGGTGCTTCAACCCCAAAAGGAGGTGAAGACAAGTCACAACCTTACAGGAAACAGTCCCAATGATTTCCCCCTTCGAGTGCCAAGCACTTACCTTTTGGCAGCTCCCTTAGGGGGAAAGCTAGCACTTTTTTTCTCAAAATTGGCAAACAATCACCCAAGACAAATGGGATGTCTTTCAAGGATGCATCTGCAGTCATCACATATGGGTTGTCCTGCCTCAGACAGCCCTTCGGTCGGCCAGATTCCAAAGTCTGGGTCCGGCGTCGGCTGATGTCGCCCTTTCCCCGACGTCAGAGCGCCTGGGGTATAAAAGCGTCAGCCGATGCCATCTTCCTCAGCCTTTCTTGCCGCGTGGTGCCCGAAGCAGAAGCAGTTCGCAAGTGCCGGTCGGCCAGCTCCTGTAATTCAGCTACCGAAGACTTCAAAAAGCTAAGTACCCCGTTGGGGACTCTTTCTTGCCTCAGCCGATGTCAGATAAAATTAATAATTGCTTAACTTGTGGGAAACAAATACCTCATAAGGATTTCCACTCTTACTGCCTCCCCTGCCTAGGCCCAGACCATGACGTCTCGGCCTGTTCAGCCTGTGCTTCCTTCAACCGACTCACTCTTAGTCGTCGGGCGGAGTTTGCAGAGGAATTTTTGGGGGCTAGTTTTGCTTACAATATGCCGTCGGAGACTCCGACTTCCCATTTAATTAAGAAACGGAAGGCCAAGGACCGACACGCGGGCCGCGGTTTCGGCTGAAACCACGGCCAGGCCTACCGCGAGTGTCTCGGTCTCGGCTGAAACAGAGTCCTTGGTACTTCCATCCACCGAAACCGCTCAACCGACAACCTCGGCCCCGGAGGCCCCTGCTGAGTCGGTTATTGAATTTCCTTCAGAAACTGGTGTTTTGGAAACTTCTGACACCATTCCTCTAGACAAAACTACACCAGCACGTGGTGCAGCCAGGCCTCCTGCATCCATGTCCATAAAGGCATTCACCAGGGCTAAAGCTGCTAAACACACAAAAACTATGCCTCCCAGGGTTATTCCTCAGGGACCCACTACAGGTTCACAGATTCTAAGTTTAGCAGAGGACCTAATTTCCTTAATTAGGGCAGCCCCATCCGGACCGGGGTTTCTCAACCTCCTCCAGACAAAAGGCCCAGGGTTGAGCCCTCTGATCCCCACTCCTCAGAGGAGGCCTCTGATGGCTCTGCTCTCTCGGACTACCAGGAGGAGGCCTTTTCGGCCTACGAGGATTCTGATGCAGAGGAATCTATCCCCTCGGCCTCCCCTCCTGAGGAACTTTCCTTCGGGGAGACCCTGCACACTATGAGAGAGCATTTCAAATGGCAGGGCCAGGAATTCTCTGATTCCAGGAAGAGATTAAGAACTTTTCTGCATTTACCTCAGCATAGACCTTTGGCTATTCCTCCTGTTTTGAATGTCATTGATGATGTGTACTCTGAGTCTAGAATAACCCCTGACACTCTTCCTCCGGCCCCTGTCAAACCTGATAGGTACTACAGGGTCCCGGACTCTCATCACTTTCTTTACAAAGCCCACTCTGCAGACCCAGAAACTATTTCCCAGGGCCCTAAAGGGGTTGCAGCTGCCACAGCTAAAAATCCACTCCCCTCTGAAAGGGAGTCCAGGGCTTTAGAGAGATGGGGTAAAAAAGTGTATACTTCAGCTACTCTTTCTATGAGGGCATTAAATTGTCAATTTCATATGATACAGTACCAAGAGTATTTGTTAGATGAATTGCATAAGAAACTGTCTTCTCGAACCCCTAGATCGCAAATCACTTCAGGATCTGGTACATATCTCCCAGCAGGTTAGCAGCCATTTCTTACAGTGTGGTTATGATGCATTGGAAGCTTCATGTAGGTCAGCTATGACTGGTGCAGTCATATGTAGGCATACTTGGCTGAAGGAGCAATCTCTGCCAGACCATGTTAAAGCTAAGCTTCTGGATGCTCCACTGGAAAAGCAAAAGTTATTTGGCTCCACTGCTCAGGAGGTCTTAAAGAAATTTGAGGAAAAGGCAAAATCTGTACAAACAGTCAAAGATTTTCTACAAGTCCAACCGCCAAGATTCAGCAGAAATTGGCCTGCCAAAAATTGGTCCCTTCCGGACACAGAAAGATTTCAGAGAGGCAAGAACAGGCGTGCCAGAGGTAGAGGGCAAGCTAGAGGCTCCTACAGAGGACGTCAATGGCAGCCTCCCAAACAAAGAGGTAGTGCAGGACCTACAACTGCTGCACAAGGACAGAATCAATGACTTCACTTTGACTCCGCCGACCAGGGCTCAATTAGAAGCACCTTTGGGCGGAAAGCTTTCTTTATTCTCAGAAAATTGGCACAGTATTACAAGAGACAAATGGACACTGCAAATAATAGACAAAGGATACAGGTTCCATTTTCACACATTACCAAACAGAAAAGGCATGCCAGACCTGCCACCAAATCAAAGGGCAGAGGCTTTGAAACAAATCTCCAGCTTAATGCAAATGAAAGCTATAGAAAAGGTTCCTTTTTCAGAACAAGGCCAAGGATTTTATTCCAGACTATTCCTTGTTCCAAGAAAAGAAAAACAATGGAGGCCTATTCTCGACTTGTCCGCACTGAGTACTTATCTCATTGTGCCAAAATTCAAAATGCTGACTCTAGAGCAACTCCTTCCCATGCTGGGCAAGGGGTCTTGGCTGGTAACTCTGGACCTCAAGGAGGCATACCTGCATGTCCCTATCGGACAAAGTTGCAGAAGACACCTCAGATTTCTTGCAGGTTCAGAGCATTATCAATTCTCAGCATTGCCCTTTGGCTTATCTACTGCGCCCAGAGTATTCACGAAATGCCTGGCATCAGTAATTGCACACTGCAGACTTCAGGGGATTCAAATTTACCCATATTTGGACGACTTCCTTATACAAGCGGACAGCCAACAAACTTTGGTAAAGCATTTGAATTATGCCATCCACCTACTTCAGGCCTTGGGATATACAGTCAACATTCACAAATCAAGACTTGTTCCATCCCAAAGAATAACTTTTCTGGGTGCGGATCTAGACACAACCACCCAAATGGCTTTTCTCACAGAAGAAAAACAAAGACAACTGCCAGATTATTTCAAGAACCTGACAAGACAAACTCAGCTGACTGCAAGGAAAATCCTGCAGGCCCTGGGTTACATGGCATCTTGCATTCTTCTGATTCCACAAGCAAGGCTGCATATGAGGAAACTACAATGGTACCTAAGAAGTTTATGGACTCAGCACAGTCACAGCTTAGAAGCTTTGATCCCACTCATTCCATGCCTCCAAAAGGAATTTCTGTGGTGGGCTCAAGCAAGCCAGGCAAACAGGGGTCTGCCCTTCAGCAAACCAATAGCCAGCCAAACCATTACAACGGACGCTTCAGACCACGGTTGGGGAGCACACATGGAGGGCAGATGTATTCAAGGACTATGGTCACAAAAGGAGCAACGCATGCACATAAACCAAAAGGAAATGCTGGCAGTGATGCATGCAATCGAGGCCTTCAAACTCTTCCTGCATCAAGGCCACCTGTTAATAAGGACAGACAACACCACAGTTATGTGGTACATAAACAAACAAGGAGGTACCCATTCCTACCCTCTTTGCAGACTGGCAATGAATCTATGGGAACTTTCCCTGAAACTCAATATAGAGCTGCAATCACAGTTTGTGCCAGGAAAAGACAATATACTGGCGGACAGCCTAAGCAGAAATATCACGGATGCACACGAATGGATGCTGCACCCAGGCATCTTCTTTCAGATAACACAATCATGGGGGAGGACGGACATAGATCTTTTTGCCTCACACCACAATCATCAGCTGACGAAATTCTGCTCAAGGACATACCACCCACAAGCATGGAAAGTGGATGCCCTCTCTTTCAGCTGGAGAACTCTAACAGTGTATGCATTCCCACCTCTTCCATTAATGACCAAGGTCTTACTGAAGATCAGGACAGAGCAGCCAAAAGTGATTCTGATAGCTCCGGACTGGCCAAGACAGCACTGGTACCCGCTGTTAAAGAGCATGTCACGCACGAAACCGTGGCCTCTTCATCAATGGCCACTTCTCCTGACACAGCACAATTACAAAACTCTGCATTCCAACCTGAAAACCTTGAAACTAACAGCCTGGAGAATACCTTGACTCCTTCCCAGGATAAGCTATCCAAGAGAGTAAAGGATATCATCATGGAAGCTTGCCGGCCTTCCACAAGAAAGGCATATTCAGCAAAATGGAAAAGATTTCACACTTGGAGCACCACAAAGGGCCTAGAAGCTTTGGCCAGCTAACAACTTGGTTATATTCAACTGGACGTATAAGAGAATTTAAGTACCTTTATCTGCACTTTTTAAAAAAAAAAATACAGTATTTAATTTGATTTAAGCTGTGTATGAAGGAGTGTTGAAGGAATACTGAAGTTATTCTGCTCTTCAGTAACTTGAACTGAAGCTAGTGTTGGCTGAATTTTGTTATTTGCTAGTAATTACAGGTGTGGGGGTAGCCACATTCTTTGATTTCCTGTCCTTGCATATTTAACTGCTGTATTGTGAAATAATTCCTGCTTTAAAATCTCAGCTTTGGCCAGCTAACAACTTGGTTATATTCAACTGGACGTATAAGAGAATTTAAGTACCTTTATCTGCACTTTTTAAAAAAAAAATACAGTATTTAATTTGATTTAAGCTGCGTATGAAGGAGTGTTGAAGGAATACTGAAGTTATTCTGCTCTTCAGTAACTTGAACTGAAGCTAGTGTTGGCTGAATTTTGTTATTTGCTAGTAATTACAGGTGTAGGGTAGCCACATTCTTTGATTTCCTGTCCTTGCATATTTAACTGCTGTATTGTGAAATAATTCCTGCTTTAAAATCTCAGCTTTGGCCAGCTAACAACTTGGTTATATTCAACTGGACGTATAAGAGAATTTAAGTACCTTTATCTGCACTTTTTAAAAAAAAAATACAGTATTTAATTTGATTTAAGCTGTGTATGAAGGAGTGTTGAAGGAATACTGAAGTTATTCTGCTCTTCAGTTATTCCCACCCACCCTGTTTTTGTTTTGGTGTTAATCTTAGTGGCATTGAAACTGCCCGCCCCTCAGCCTGCCTCTGGGCCCATCTCATTTGCTCACTCAACTGAGTGCAGTGAGATCATATTCTGATTTCAGGCACTCCTACTGTGTACAAAGAGAGCATCTGGGAAACAGAAAAAAAAAATTAAGCTTATTTCCTGCCTTTTATTGTTAAGTGGTATAGACTATTTGTAGGCTTCTGAGCCCCCAAGCCCTTCTGTGTTTGAGGAAAGCCTTCTAGCTTGTTTTTTTTTTTTCTTATAACTAGCCAGTTTTCTAGTTTCAGCACTCAAATCTGTTTCTTTGATCTCAGCACTTGTTCAGATAAAAAAAAAAAAAAAAAAAAATTCATCTGCTTTCACTGTACTTGTGTTTCTACCTACTTCATTTTACTTTTGCATCATCTTAAAAATACTCAGTTGTATTTATTACTGCTTGGTGTAACTCATTCTAAGCCTTTTGTTTAAACACTTGGGCTTCGGACCAGTTAGTTGTTTTGCACTGAGTGGGTTTGTGGTCTGCACTGTTGTGGCAGAACAGGTAGCTTACATCCTTCTAGGTTGAGAACTGCTGATTGAGGGCTCAGTGTCTGTTATTCTAAAAGTGTATTAATTCTGGTTTAAGCACTTGGGCTTTCAAGCCAGTTATTTTACATTAAGAGGGTTCGTGGTCTGCACTCTTGTGGGAGGAGAGGCTGGACTCTGCCCTTCTGAGCTGGGAATTTCTGGTTAAAGGCTTATAGTGCATGCATATCTGAACTGTTTCTTACTGAAGTTGGTGCCTTGTTTGCTGTGGCATAGACTGGATTCGGGCCTGCTGGATCTAGCTTTGTTTGTGTAACTTGAGCACTAATCCAAACATTCTCTAAAGTATTCAATGGTATTTATTACTGCTTGGTTGTAACTTGATTAAAGTGTAGCTATCATTCTAAGTCTTTTGGATTAAGCACTTGGGCTTCAGACCAGTTGTTTTACATTAGGAAGGTTTGTGGCAAGCACTGTGGTGGCAGGACAGGTAGCTTTCATCCTTCTAAGTTGGGAACTGCTGATTGAGAGCCCAGTGTCCAAGTGTATTAGTTCTGGTTTAGGCACTTGGGCTTCAGGCCAGTTATTTTACATTAAGAAGGTTCGTGGTCTGCACTCTTGTGGGAGAAGAGGCTGGACTCTGCCCTTCTGAGCTGGGAATTTCTGGTTAGAGGTTTATAGTGCCTGAATATTTGAACTGTATCTTACTGAAATTGGTACACCTTGTTTGCTCTAGCATAGACTAGATCCAGGCCTGCTGAATCTAGCTTTGTTTATATGCTTGTTGTTTGTTTGCTTGTTATTTTCCTGGAAGCTAATTCCACCTAATACGCAACTTCTCAGCGCTTCTGTGGATCACTAGTGATATCTGCATTGCTTACTGTACTTATTTCCTTGTTTCACTTGAAAGAAAGTTACTGTTTGTCGCTTTTGCATTTAGTTTCTTGTAACACATTGCACTCAAGTTAGCTGGCACTTGCTCACTAAAGCAATTATATAAGTCAGCACTAAAATTAAAAGCACTACACCCTCACTCCCCACTGGCCCTTGTTTTCAATTAAGGATTTCCCAATATTATTCTAGCATGTCCAAAGGTCAGTTGTCAATCTTCTCTCCGTCCAGCTGGTGAATCTGGGAATCTTGAGGCAATGTTATAACTGCCTCATGTACACAGACAACCCTCTCCTCCTCCCACATAACACAAATACTTGTAGAGATGCAGCTATTTAGCCAAACTGGAGGCTGAGCTCTCTCAACTCAGGACTGGCAAGACCAGACAGGAGGAGAAGGCAACTACACACACCACAAAACCAGCCTCACATAATGCTACCACTCCACTGAATCAAACACATAAACACACAAAGACATACTCAAAGGCTCTGAGTAAAAATTTACCTAAACAGCAGAGGCCTCCAAAGCAGACACCCAAACAACTGCTACCTCAAGACACCCCACAAGCAACACATAAACCACAAAAGCAGTGTGTAAAGCAGTCACAGCCCTTAAGGCCAAATACAACACCAAACATACTTGTCATAGGTGACTCCATAGTCAGACACACTGACGTCCCACTCACCAGGCTGAACAAGGAGAGGGTCACAGTAAGCTGCCTATCGGGCGCTAGAATCCGCCACATAACACAAGCACTCAGGTCACTCCACGGCAAGTACAAATATGACACAGTCATTGTCCATGCTGGTGTGAACGACCTGAGACGCACCTCCCTGGACTACATGAAAAGAGACATAGAGGAGCTCTCTGATTATGTAGCCCAGGCAGGTATGACCCTAACCCTGAGCAGTATCCTTTCTTCACCAAGAATGATGCCACAATATAGAGACAAGATGATCAGCTTTAACAATTGGCTTAATGTCTGGTGTCATTCAAAGGATCCAGTGTCTGTCTGCCTGGGATGACATGCTTGACAAGCCACGCTGTTTCGCAAGGGACGGCTTGCACCTGTCACCCCTGGGATTCCGGATATTGGCTAAGGCTCTTGCCACCCACATAGTGCCGTTTTTAGGCAAGAGTCAAATACTAAACCTACCACCCTAGAAAACAAAATGGGAAGAAACTGAGGGTAATGCTGCTCAATGCCAGAAGTCTAAATCTCAAAATGCACGCACTCGAGGCCCTTCTCAGTATGGAGAACATCGATGTCTGTGCTGTAACTGAAACCTGGTTCAAGGCTCCTGAGAGCACCCCAGCACTATTAGGTTTTACTCATATCATGCCCGCCCCAAAACCCGGACCACACCACAAAAGGAGGGGTGTTTCAATATTCATAAAGGATACCCACACCTCCAGGTTGGTGGCAACGCACAAGCTTCGAAACCATCCAGGTGCAACTAACCATAGGCAAAACTGCTCTACAAATTGTAGCATGCTACAGGCCACCCTCTCAAACTCAGGAACCCCACACAGCCTTCCTGAAGACACTGGAGGGTATAAATGTATCTCCAAACACCATCATATTGGGTGACTTCAACTACCCGAATATAGACTGGGAACATTACTCAAGCCCTAACTTTCTAGCCCAACGGTTCCTGGAGTTCATAAATTCAAATGCCATGGAACAGCTAGTCACTGTTCCCACGAGAGGAGAAAATATACTAGATCTCATTGTCACAAACATGGGGACAAAATGCTCCACACCGAAGTATATCCCTCATTGGTGAGATCTGATGATAAACTAATCTCACTGGAAATCCACATCCCGCCCCACCCCAAACAAAAGACCATAGTGAAGAACTTCTCTAAAGCAAACTTCACACTACTCAAGACTGATGTGGTATCCTTCAAGGCCCCTGAGCCAGTGGAAACCACAACCCAAGCTGCGGAAGCCCTTACAAATGCCTTCTATGAACACCTCCAGGACTGCATGGATCAGGCAATCCCAAATAAAACCAAGACTCTTTCCACAAAGGGCAAACGTCCAGTCTGGTGGACCCCAGCCATCAAGAAAATTTACAATAAGAGGAGAAAGCTATTACATGATAGAACAAAATCCATAAAAGGGAAGTCACCCCTGATCATTATTAGTAAAAAAATACGAGCACTCATAAAATCAACTAAGGCCAATTTTGAGAGAAAAATTGCCATGGATTCAAAGGACAATCATAAGGCCTTTTTCAGCTATGTTAGGGACCTGGGTGGAAACTCCCAGATATGCTCAGAATTAGTCCAAAATGATACAAAAATCACTGAACCCACAGACATTGCCAACATACTGGCAGACAGGTTCAGTGCAAACTTCACCCCCCCTCTCCCCCCATAAAGGAGAGATAACTATCCCAGCCGAGTGTAGCCTCCTGGACATCTCAAATGCGCAGGTGAAAGCTGCTCTCTAAAGCTAAAAACACAGCATCAATGGGACCGGATGGTGTCCCCGGCTGTGTGCTACACGAGCTAAATGAGGAATTAAACCCGCACATAAGACAGCTGTTTAATCTCAGCCTTACCACAGGATACGTGCCCAAGAAGTGGCGTGACGGCAACTGTGGTCCCACTCCACAAAGGCGCCTCTACAGACCCTGGTAATTACCGCCCATAAGCTTAACAAGTCTAGTCTGCAAAGCTATGGAGAGGATCATAATGGAGCTCATAAACAAAGATATAGGGACTTGCAGACATTGGACCCGACCCAGTTTGGCTTTGTCAAGGGAAGATCATGCCTTTTGAACTTGGTCGACTTCTTCAAACAGTCACCAAGGCCATTGATGAGGGAAAGGCAGTCCATACAGCCTACCTTGACCTTGCAAGGCTTTCGACACAATACCCCACTCGGGTATTGTAGAAAAACTTACCAGCTTAAATGTAAACCCATATGTCACAAGATGGGTTGCAAACTGGCTTAAGGACAGAACCCACAGGGTTAGAGTTGCTGGAGCTATGTCAGACTCCAAGCCGGTCACAAGTGGTGTCCCACAGGGCTCGGTCCTTGGCCCCCTATTGTTTGGCATCTACTTCTCAGAAGTACAGGCCAACATGGGAGGACTTTGGCTGACAAAGTTTGCAGACGACTGCAAACTGGGCGCCATAGTGGAAAGTGCATCGGACACGGATATCCTTCAGAAGGGACTCACGGAAACAGATAGCTGGTGCCAGAGCCATGGCCTGAAGTTACAACAACAATGAA
This sequence comes from Protopterus annectens, assembly GCF_019279795.1. Lineage (NCBI taxonomy): Eukaryota > Metazoa > Chordata > Ceratodontiformes > Protopteridae > Protopterus > Protopterus annectens. The sequence goes on from NC_056727.1 coordinate 450,166,214, forward strand.
GAAAAATGTCCTCTTGCAACTAATAAATCCAAGTAATGCACAAGCACATGCAAAGCAGGACACTGGATACCAATACAGATTGTTCACTTTATTTCCACAACCAAACGAAGATGCAAGAAAGTTGGTTAAGCGCTTTCATCTAGGATACTAGACTTCTTCAGAAGTCTAGTATCCTAGATGAAAGCGCTTAACCAACTTTCTTGCATCTTCGTTTTGTTGTGGAAATAAAGTGAACAATCTGTATTGGTATCCAGTGTCCTGCTTTCGGTGCATGGCCTGAAGTTAAACGCCAAAAAATGTATAGTCATACCCTTCGGGAAAAACAAGGTAACCCCAAGCTACCATATAGGTGGCAATCCACTAAGCACAGAAGAGGTTATCAGGGACCTGGAGACCCAGGTTGACAGTGGCCTTTCTTTTGACACTCACATTGCTAAAGTGGTTAGAAAGACCTTCTACATTGCCCACCTGATCATGAAGGGATTCACATCCAGATCTAGTGAGGTCATTGTTCCCCTGTACTCTTCACTTATCAGACCAATGATCGAGTACAATGCCCCATTCGGGATGTATCTCACCCGATATCTGCAGCAATTGGAGAGACCCCAAAAGTTCCTCACCAAAAGGATAAAGGACTCCAAAATCTGTCATATGCTGCCAGATTGAAGAAACTCAAGCTCTATTCAGTCGCATACCGCCTGCTCAGAGGTGACATGTGCCTCACATACAAGCCCATGTCGAACCCCGGATTACTGGACACGCTCCACCTCAAAAATCCAAATCCACCAAAACCACTAGAGCAAGCAACTTAAACCTTAGCACTAATATAAATAGGACGTGCTGGAGGGATAGATTTATCACCCAGAGACTCCCTATGCTGTGGAATAGAATCCCGGTCCATGTGAGGCAGAGCACCTCGCTGACTCTGTTCAAGAGAAATCTAGACCTGTGGATGGGAGATCGTAGGTTTACCCCGGGAATCATCTCTGTGTCACTGCTGGACAGAGGCACAACAAACTAATGGGCACAGTATTTTTTCATGTAAGGGGTGGCGTAAGCCACAAAAATTTGGGCTAGGCTTATAAATGCCTTAGGGCAGATAGCCTAGTATAAACCTATGAACCTATGAACCTATGAACATGTCACATATTCTGGAATACTTGGCAGAAATGCTCCACAATGGCCTGTCTTACTCTTCCATTAAAATTCATGCTTCAGCAATTTCAGCAGAGTACAATACTGATCCACCTGTCTTCTCTCATCCTCTCCTAAGACAGTTTCTAAGAGGAATTAAAAACATCAATCCTCCAAGGAAACCACCAGTGCCAACTTGGGACCTTAACTTCGTGTTGGAAAAGCTAACACTGCCTCCCTTTGTACCAGCAGCATCTGCAGAACCACAGTTCCTGTCTTGGAAGACTGCCTTCCTTCTGGCCATAACCTCAGCAAGAAGAGTATCTGAGTTACAGGCCCTCATGGCAGTACAGCCATTTCTTATTTTTCATCAGGACAGAGTTTCATTGAGAACCAATCCTTCATTTATGCCAAAGGTGGTATCCAGGGTCTCATTAAACCAAGCTATTCACCTGCCTACCTTCTTTCCAAATCCACAAAACAAAGGGGAAAAACTTCTGCACACCCTGGACATACACAGGCAGTTGCGCTACTACTTGGACAGAACTAAAAGTTACAGAAAAACTGACCAGCTGTTTGTAGCATATGCTGCTGGTGCACAAGGAAAAGCAATTTCCAAACAGACAATTTCAAAATGGATAGGGAATTGCATTTGTTTTTGTTACTCCTTTCATGGCAAAACTGTGCCAGCTAACATTAGACCTCATTCCACCAGAGCCACAGCCACCTCCACAGCCTTCTTAAGAGGGGTGGCTACCAATGACATTTTAGAAGCTGCTACATGGAGCTCCGTGCATACATTTTCCAAGCATTACAATTTACCTTTATATTCCAGATCCAGAGCAGGCTTTGCTACGGCAGTCCTGCAGGGCATTTTAGCTACACCATCCTTTACATAGATCCTCCACCCCCAGATTGGCTATGGTATTCTACCCATATGTGATGACTGCAGATTCATCCTTGAAGGACATAGTACAGTTTTGTACCTACCATAAATGTAGATGTCCGATAGGTATGCATCTGCAGTCAGGTTTACCCTCCCTCCTTCCCCTCTGTGGTATTCTTGGGTACTTATCCCTCTCATAGCTAGCTGGGGTTATCTATTATGGTGTATTTGTTTTATATATATATATTTATATATATATATATTGATATATATATATATATATATATATATATATATATATATATATATATATATATATTTCTGTGCATGTTTGGAATTTATTGCATTTCTCCAAATTTTGCCTTCCTTAGAGGGCACCTGGCATCTGGGGCAAGAAAAACTGAGGAAGATGGCATCGGCTGATGCTTTTATACCCCAGGCGCTCTGACGTCGGGGAAAGGGCGACATCAGCCGACGCCGGACCCAGACTTTGGAATCCGGCCGACCGAAGGGCTGCCTGAGGCAGGACAACCCATATGTGATGACTGCAGATGCATACCTATCGGACATCTACATTTATGGTAGGTACAAAACTGTACTTTCTGAATATTGTGTCTCAAGGTTACAGGTTCCACTTTCACACTCTACCAAGGCTAAAAGGAATGCCAGACCTCCCACAAAATCAATGGGCAGAGGCACAAAAACAAATTACAGCCCTCATGGACGTGAGAGCTATTCAAAAAGTGCCACAACAGGAACAAGGACAAGGATTTTACTCAAGACTTTTCCTGGTCCCCAGAAAGGACAAAGCCTGGAGACCCATATTAGACCTTTCTACTCTAAATACTTGCCTGGATGTTCCGAAATTCAAAATGTTGACACTACAGCAGCTTCTTCCCATGCTGGGCAAGAAGACTTGGCTTGTTACTTTGGACCTCAAAGAGGCATACCTGCATGTCCCTACCAGACAGAATTGCAGAAGATACCTCAGATTCAAAGCTGGTTCAACACATTACCAATTCTCTGCACTGCCCTTTGGCTTATCTACTGCTCCCAGTGTCTTCACAAAGTGCCTGGCATCAATAATTGCAATTTGCAGACAAAAAGGAATTCAAATATATCCATACCTGGATGACTGCGTTATTCAAGCAGAGAGCAAGGACATTCTTCTAAAGCATCTGGCGTTTGTAAAAAGGTTGCTAATTTGCCTAGGGTACACAGTAAACGAAAAGAAGTCAAAACTAGTGCCCCCACAAGAGATAATATTCCTGGGTGCCAGCTTAAATACAACGGCCCAGATGGCTTATCTCACGCCAGACAAGCAAGGACAGCTGACTCAGTATTTTCAATTGATGGCAACAAAGACCCAACTCGCTGCAAGAAGAATTCTGCAGGCCTTGGGATTCATGGCATCCGGCATACTACTAATTCCATATGCCAGACTGCATATGAGGAAATTACAGTGGTACCTAAAAAGTGTTTGGACTCAACACTGTCACAGTTTGGAAGCAGTAATACCACTAATTTCCTGCCTACAACAGGAGTTTCGATAGTGGGCACAGGCATGTCACCTCAGCAAGGGACAGCCTTTCACTCTACCCACAGCCAGGCAGACTTTAACAACAGATGCTTCGGATTATGCCTTCGGAGCACACATGGCAGGAAAATGTATTCAGGGCAAGTGGACCGCAGACCAAATGCATCTTCACATCAATCAAAAAGAGATGTTGGCTGTACAAAATGCCCTAACAGCTTTCAAAGACCTTCTGCATCCAGGACAACTATTATTAAAGACAGACAACACCACAGTTATGTGGTACATAAACAAGCAAGGGGGCACTCATTCTTACCCCCTATGCTGACAAGCCATAACCTTGTGGAACACAGCTCTAACCTATCAAGTTCATCTACAAGCACAATTCCTGCCAGGAAAGAAAAATACTCTGGCAGACGACTTAAGCAGAAACGTCATGGATCCTCACGAGTAGAAATTAAATCCACAGGTATTCAGCATGATAACGCAGAAATGGGGGTGCCCAGACATAGATCTTTTTGCCTCCCCAATGAATTGCCAACTACAAAAATTCTGCACAAGGACTTATCACACACAAGCATGGAAAGTGGATGCCCTCTCGTTCAGCTGGAAAAGCCTAAAAGTTTATGCCTTCTCACTACTGCCTCTCCTTTCAAAGGTACTTTTAAAAGCCAGACCAGAAAAACCACAGATGATCCTGATTGCCCCAGACTGGCCACGCCAGCACTTGTACCCAATCTTAAAAAACTTGGCTCAAGGCCCACCATGGATTTTACCTCAAACTCCACACCTTCTGACTCAACAAAACAGTCAGATCAAAACCTTAAACCTGGCTGCATGGCAGATTCATTAGTCAGGCAGACAATGCCTCTCTCTAAAGCTGTTATGGATGTCATTTTGGAGGCCAGGAGGCCTAGCACCAGGAAATCTTACTCAGAAATGTGGAAGAGATTCTGTGCCTGGAACCAGGCTCAAAGCTTTGACCCTCTTGTCCCAAATATTCCTCAGATACTACAATACTTAACTGAGATGCTGGACAAAGGACTATCCTTATCATCCATTAAGATCCATGCCTCTGCCATCTCGGCCCATTACAGCACAGATCCTCCTATTTTCTCTCATCCATTGCTAAAACAGTGCCTCAGAGGGGCTAAAAACATAAGACCTCCCCGGAGAGCACCAACACCAACTTGGGACCTCAATTTTGTCTTTGAAAAAATAACTATGTGAAATTGTTCAATCTCGCCGTTTGTTCTTACACACGGGTTCGGAGCCGATCCTCGGCTCCGAGTCGGCCGCATCACTATCTCCGCATCTTCGAGAAAGCTCAAGGCACAGTAATATCCCATGATCCTCAGGTGCCAACCCTCAGATCTAGTTTGCCGCTAGCAGCAGATTGCATTGAGAGGCTCGGGCCAGTATATTTTTTTCTACTTTTCTTAATATATAGTTCTCTTTCTACAGATTTATACTCATTTTTTAGTGTTTAAATAAGTATTATAATATAGGTGTTATTTGGACTAGTTTAGTTAGTTTAGTTAGTTTTAAAAATTCTTTAGTTTAGGCCTTCAGTTTTTTTTCTGTCAGGATTGACAGTATTTAAAAAAAAAAAAGATTTTTTTGCCTTTAACTTCTTCTTTTTTCTATTCTATGTATATATATATATATATATATATATATATCTATATATCTATATATATATATATATATATATATATATATCATAGTGTGCTGTGTGTTTTACATTTTTATATATATATTATATTTAAATATTATTATTATTATATAGGGATTTTTTCTTAAGTGTGCTGTGTTTTTTGGATTTTTCCCTTTTACTTCAAAATGTCAGAAAAGACCAAATCTGGTTTTAAAAGGTGTCAGTGCGGACAGAAGATGTCCATTACTGACAACCACTCATCCTGCGTCTACTGTCTTGGCCCTCTCCACTTGCAGGAAGACTGTTCCATTTGTCATTCCTTTAGTGGGAGGGTCATGCTGGAAAGACGCAGGAAGTTGGTTGACAGAGGGTTGCTTAAACCAGAATTTCAGGAGGCCCTGGACAAGGCTGAGCAGGTATCCAAGTCTTCGAAGGGGTCGAAGTCTTCAAGAGTGTCGGAGCCCAAGTCATCGGCTCCGAGCACCTCTTTTCAGATTCGGACGCCGGCTCCTATGACTTCGGTGCCAGGTGTCGAGAGTTTATCTCTGCACGAGGCTCAGGTCTTGGTGCCGGTATCAGAGGTACCACCGTCTGCTATCCTTCGCTCAGTGACGGCTTTGATCCCTTCGACCCGTTCTTTGAGAACCCTTTCCGACTCCGATGTGGACAGAGTGGTACAGAAGCTTATGGAGAACTCGGCTTTGTCCAAATTAATCGAGGTTTCATCCCAGCTGGTTTCGAAACTCGAGACTATTCCTGTTCCCTCAACACTTCCTCCTCTGAGACCCGTCGAGTCATCGGAGCTAGGAGTCGAAGAACCAATGATTGTAGAGCCCTCGGTGCCGAAGCCTCCAGTAGTGCTATTGACTTCGTTGACCTCGACTCCTTCGGAACCAGCCGGAGAGTCTCGGAGCCGAAGATCTTTCCTAGGTTCCGGGGGGGATAGTCGAACAGAAATATCGGTTCCAATTCTTCCCCTCGGTGCCTCGGCTCAGATCAGTTCGGATCCGTCCTCAGTGTCGGAGCCCGTGGTTCCGATTCCAGAGAAACAACCTCCTTCTTCGGATCGGGTCGGATCTTCGGGTCGGGGCACCAGTGCCTTTGACATCATGAGGAAGGTCTTGTCTGATCAGACACATACTTCTTCAGTATCTTCGTCTCCTTCCCCAAAAGGTCCGCATTCTGCTTCTGTGCCTTCAGCTCTTACCAAGCGTCGAGACCCAATGCCTCAGAAGTCCCCACAGGGCGACTCTGGTTCCTCAGATGCATTCCCAGAAGCTCCCGCTGAGGATGTTCCGAGGAAACGACTGTGCAAGAGCAGGCACATAGATTCCCCCCAGGAATCTCTCACATCTGATACCGATTTAGATGAAACAGAAGGGTCCCCACGGTCCCCCTCTGAGGATGTCTCGTTTGCAGACATTTTGGAAATCCTGAAACAAAGGGGGAACTAGCAAACCTTTACCCCTTCTGTGGATGAATCGGTCTTACTGAAGGCATTTGGGACTCAACCTTCTACCTCCTGGGTGACTCCGCCATTTGACGATCTCATAGATCTAATAGCCCGTAGGGCTTGGGAAACACCCGATACAGTGGAACCAGTCCCTCGTAAACCAAATTAAATACATGACTGCCCCCCAGGACAAAACTTATCTTACAAAAGGGGTTCACGTAGCTACTATGGTGGTGGCGGCAGCCACTAAGAAAGAGATGTCTGAATCATCTTCCTCTGTCCATCCTCCTAATAAGGATTCTAGGACAATGGACAGATATGGGAAGCGCATATTTAGTTTGGCAACTTTTTCCATCTGATCGCTCAACTACCTTACGCATTTCACGTGTTTACAGAGAGATCTCATTAAGGAACTGGGAGAGACTCTCCAGGGACATACAGATGCTGCTCTCGCCGAGAATGTGACAGCGCAACTTAACACCGTAAATTCCATAGTCAACTCATCCATGAGGCTGATTTCATACGCAGCTGAAGGGTCGAGTAGAGCGGCAGCTTCAGCGATCGCCCTGAGAAGGCAATCCTGATTGCGCTTATGCTCCTTTGCGGAAGCCTTTAAGTCTTCCTTTGCCAACGCCCCGTTGATAGTGCCTCCTTGTTTGGGCCCAAAGTAAAGGAGACTCTCATGAGGTGTGAACAAGAAGGGAAAACCCTGTCTGCCGTAGGGGTCCATTTTTCCGTCCCATCTAGACCCTACCCTAAAGGGCAACGAGGAGGAAAAATGTGGTTCCAAAAGACTCTGGGATCTTTTCAGCACACCCAGAGTGACGCCCCCTCCAGAGGTAGAGGAGGGGGAAGAAACGGAAGATGCCGCCCAGCCAGCAGAGGGGTCCGCAAAATCAGGGCGACAGAGAGACTTTCTCTGGAAAGCCCTTCCAGCACTCCTGAGTGCAGGCCCGGCTGTCCTACTCTGGAGGCAGTTGGGGGTCACTTGGCTTTATACCCAGAGGCCTGGCTAAGTCTTGCATCAGATTCTTGGGTAAAAAGCATAGTTACCAGAGGCTACAACGTTCCCTTCATCAAAATGCTTCCCAACTCCAAAAAACTCCCAGACGTTCCACCCAGTCTGCGAGACCAGGCAACCGTAGAGATAGGAAGGTTGTTCGAAAACAGAGTCATCCAACCAGTCCCGGCGGACCAAATAGGATCCGGAACTTACTCAAGGTTCTTTTTAGTTCCAAAGAAAACAGGGGACTGGAGGCCAATTTTAGACCTCAGCAAGTTAAATACCTTTGTGGAAAAGGAAAAGTTCCGGATGGTCACGCTACAGTCAATCCTCCCTTTTCTGCAGAAGGGCGACTGGATGTGCTCTATAGATCTCAAAGACGCATACTACCATATCAAGATGGCCAGGGCGTCCAGAGATCACCTGCGCTTCCGGCAGCGAGTTATTTCCAGTTTCGCGCTCTGCCCTTTGGTCTCACTTCAGCCCCCAGGGTATTCACCAAATGCATGGCAGTAGTAGCGTCTCACTTGAGACAAAGGGGATTCCGGGTGTTTCCTTATCTAGATGACTGGCTCCTATCCGCCACCATCGAGTATCGTCTTCTACAAGCCAGGGATTACACCATCAGTCTTTGCTCTTCACTAGGCATAACGGTGAATTTTGGAAAATCTGTCTTATCACAGTCACAGCGTATCTTATTTATAGGAGCACAGCTAGACACTTCCCTGGCTCAAGTTACTCTCCCCCCACCAAGAATATCAGACCGCAGGCAGCAAATTTCGCTCTTTCTACACAGCAAGAGAGTCCCTGCACGACAAATATTAAGAGTGCTAGGCTTGATGGCAGCCTCCCTTATTGTAGTTCCTTTAGGCAGGATGCACATGAGGATTCTTTAATGGATGCTATTCTCCCAGTGGTCGTATCGACAACTTCCACTGTCTCACGAAATCTTGATCACGAATTTTTGCAAGAAGGCTCTCTTGTGGTGGATACACAGTCAAGAGCTGACACTAGGATGACCGTTTGTATTACCCAGTCCGGTAGCAACTCTAACCACGGACCCTTCCCTGATAGGGTGGGGGGGATTCTTTCAGGGACAAACAGTCCAAGGTCAGTGGTCCAACTTGGAGTACAATCTGCACATTAGTGTTCTAGAGCCGAGGGCAGTGTTTCTAGCATTGCAACACTTTCACAAGTCCTTACCTCAGGGAACAGTAACAGTTCAGACAGATAACATGTCAGTGGTCTGGTACATAAACAAGCAAGGGGGAACCAGATCTTACCCGTTATGCAGAGAGGCCCTCAGAATTTGGCAATGGGCAAAGTCCACTGGACGCTTTCTGATAGCAACGTACATCCCAGGGACTTCCAACATAATCGCAGACAGGTTGAGCAGAGCCATCCTGATGTCCTTCAAGGATGCATCTGCAGTCCTAACATATGGGTTGTCCTGCCTCAGGCGACGTCATAGCTGCTGTGAATTGGGTATAAAGGCATCAGCCGACGCCATTTTCCTCAGTCTTTCTTGCCGCGCGGTGCCCGAAGCAGAAGCTGTTCGCAAGTGCCGGTCGGTCAGATCTAGAGATTTCTACTACCGAAGACTTCTAAAAAGCTAAGTACCCTGTTGGGGACTCTTTCTTGCCTCAGCCGATGTCAGAAAAAGTAAATAATTGTTTAACTTGTGGGAAACAAATACCTCATAAGGATTTCCACTCTTACTGCCTTCCTTGCTTAGGCCCAGACCACGACATATCAGCTTGTCTAGCCTGTGCTTCCTTCAACCGACGGACACTTAGATGTCGTTCGGAGTTTGCAGAGGAGTTTTTTGGTCCCGCTTTTGCTTACAAAATGCTGTCGGAGACTCCGACTTCACAATTAGCTAAAAAGCGTAAGGAAAAGGACCGATACTCGCGGTCCGTGGTTTCGGCCGAAACCACGGTTAAGCCAACCGCGAGTGTCTCGGTTTCGGCTGAAACCGCGTCCTCGGTTCTTCCTTCGGCCGAAAGCTTGCCTCCGATAGCCGAGGTCTCACACAGCATGGCTGAATCTGCTACTGAAATTTCTCCTGCTGTAGCAGGCACCCAGGATTTATCAGATACTATTCCTTTAGACATATCTACTCCTGCACGTGGAGCTGCTAGGCCCCCTGCTTCTATGTCTGTCAAGGCTTTTTCTAGGGCTAAAGCAGCTAAATCTTCTAAGGCCTTGCCTGCTAAAACCCCCTCACACAGGCCTACCTCTAGCTCCCAAATGCTCAGCCTGGCTGAGGATCTCATTTCTTTGGTCAGGGGATCCCAACCTCACCCAGACAGGGCCTCTCAACCCCCTCCAGAGAAGAGGCCTAGAGCAGAGCCCCCGGATCCAGTTTCTACAGACTATTCCTCGGATGATTCAGAAAACTCAAATCCTCCAGAAGGCCCTTATTCTCCATATGAGGATTCTGATGCAGAAGACTCCATTCCTTCTGCCTCTCCTCCTGAGGAATTTTCTTTTGGGGAAACCTTACATGCTATGAGAGAGCAATTTCAATGGCAGGGCCAGGATTTTTCAGATTCAAGGAAAAGGCTAAGGACCTTTTGCATTTACCACAGCATAGGCCTTTAGCCATTCCTCCAGTACTAACAGTTGTGGATGATGCATTTAATGATGCCTGTACTGCCCCTGACTCTCTTCCCCCGGCCCCTGCTAAGCCCAACAGATATTACAGGGTCCCGGACACACACTTTCACTTGTATAAGGCTCCTATTGCAGATCCTGAAACCATTTCACAGGGCCCCAAAGCTGTAGCAGCTGCCTCTGCCAAAAACCCCCTCCCCTCTGAAAGAGAATCTAGAGCATTAGAGAGATGGGGTAAAAAAGTTTATACTTCTGCTACTCTTTCGGCTAGGGCCTTAAACTGTCAATTCCACATGATTCAGTATCAGGAATTTTTGGTAGACCAGCTAAATAAAAAACTGTCCTCTCCTGAACCTATAGACCGTAAGTCCCTTCAGGATTTGGTACATAACACTCAGCAGGTCAGTAATCACTCCTTAAAATGCTGCTATGATGCACTGGAGGCTTCCTTTAGATCAGCTATGACTGGAACAGTGATCAGAAGGCATGCATGGTTAAAAGAACAATCCTTACCAGACCATGTAAAGTCAAAGCTCCTAGATGCTCCCATGGAGAAACAACGTTTGTTTGGCTCCCCTGCACAGCAAGTGCTAAAGAAGGTGGAAGAAAAAGCAAAATCTGTCCAAACAGTCAAGGATTTCTTACAGATGCAGCCTCCGAGGTTTAGTAGAAATTGGCCTTCGAAGAATTGGTCCTTTCCAGACACCTCCAGAGCACAGAGAGGCAGAAATAGGCGCCCAAGAGGCAGAGGTCAATCCAGAGGTGCCTACAGGGGACGTCAATGGCAGACTAACAACCAGAGAACTACTGCCACAGATCCAGCCACTACCACTACCACAGGACAGACACAATGACTTGACTCTGATACCGCCTACCAGGGAACAACTGGAAGCACCCTTAGGCGGAGCCTTATTTTCCGTAAACTGGCATTACATTACAGGAGACAAATGGATTTTACAGACAATAGACAAAGGCTACAGGTTTCACTTCCACACTCTACCAAAAAAGAGAGGAATGCCAAACCTACCACCAAACCAAAAAACAAACGCTCTAGGACAAATCAACCACTTACTAAGGATGAGAGCTATAGAAAAGGTACCGCCTATGGAACAAGGACAAGGATTTTACTCCAGACTTTTCCTGGTACCAAGGAAAGAAAACCAATGGAGGCCTATTCTCGACCTGTCCGCTCTGAACACATACCTCATTGTTCCAAAATTCAAAATGCTGACCCTACAGCAACTTCTTCCCATGCTGGGCAAGGAGTCTTGGCTGGTGACTCTAGATCTCAAGGAGGCATACCTGCACGTCCCTTTACGACCAGATTGCAGAAGATACCTCAGATTTCTTGCAGGATCAGAGCATTATCAATTCTCAGCATTGCCCTTTGGCTTATCTACTGCGTCCAGAGTATTCACGAAATGCCTGGCATCAGTAATTGCTCATTGCAGGCTTCAGGGAATTCAGATTTATCCATACCTGGACGACTGCCTAATACAAGCGGACAACAAGACCAAATTAACAAAAGATTTGGAAAAGGTTATAGAACTACTGCAAGCCCTGGGATACACAGTCAACATGAAAAAGTCAAGGCTGGTACCATCCCAAAGGATAACATTCTTGGGTGCAGAACTGGACACTTCAAATCAAATGGCATTTCTCACAGCAGAAAAGCAAAAGCAACTACCACTCTATTTCATGGCATTAACAACACAGAACCAGCTTACAGCAAGGAAAGTACTGCAAGCCCTGGGTTACATGGCATCCTGCATAATATTGATTCCACATGCCAGACTGCATATGAGGAAGTTGCAATGGTACCTAAGGAATATATGGTCTCAACACAAGCACAGTCTAGAAGCCCAGATTCCAATAATTCCATGCCTGAAACAAGAATTCCTGTGGTGGGCTCAGGCCTGTCAGTTGAACAGAGGACTGCCTTTCCACAAACCTCGCCCAAGCCAGACTATCACCACGGGCGCCTCAGACCTAGGCTGGGGGGCACACATGGTGGACAAGTGTATACAAGGCCTATGGACACAGGACCAGCTGAACCTACACATAAATCAAAAAGAGATGCTGGCTGTGAAACGCAATTCAGACATTCAGACCGTTTCTTCAACAGGGTCATTTGCTGATAAGGATGGACAACACCACAGTCATGTGGTATATCAACAAACAGGGAGGCACACACTCATATCCTCTATGCCGGATGGCAATGGACCTGTGGAATGTGGCCCTGAACCTCAACATTCAGCTCCAGGCCATATTTGTGCCAGGAAAAGAAAATATACTAGCAGACACCTTAAGCAGAACTACCACGGATGCCCACGAATGGATTCTGCATCCAGACATCTTCAAATCCATTACAAAGAGATGGGGGCTACCAGAAATAGACCTGTTCGCATCCCCACACAACCACCAACTGAGGAAATTCTGCACAAGGACATACCACCCACTTGCTTGCAAGGTGGACTCCCTATCCTTCAGTTGGGAAAACCTGACAGCATATGCATTCCCACCTCTTCCTTTGATGCACAAAGTGCTACTGAAGATCAAAGAAGATCACCCAAGGATCATCCTGATAGCTCCAGACTGGCCGAGGCAGCATTGGTACCCGCTACTGAGGAGTATGTCTCGGGCACATGCATGGCCTCTACCTCTAGTTCCTTTACTGCTAACACAGAACAACTTCAAGATCCTACATCCAAACTTGAAAACACTGCAGCTAGCTGCTTGGAATATTACATAAAACAAAATAACCCAGATTTATCTCAGAGGGTTAAAGACATTATCCTGGAGGCTCGCAGACCCTCCACAAGGAAGACTTATTCAGCCAAATGGAAAAGATACCTCATTTGGAGTGCAGCAAAAGGAGAAAATGTATCATTAGCAAACATAGCTAACATCCTGGAATATTTAGCAGAACTTTTCCACAATGGCCTGTCTTACTCCTCCATTAAGATTCATGCATCAGCAATTTCAGCAGAATACAACATGGATCCTCCAGTCTTCTCTCATCCTCTACTCAGGCAGTTTCTGAGAGGAATTAAAATGTAAAGCCTCCAAGGAAGCCACCTTTGCCTACATGGGACCTTAACTTTGTGCTGGAAAAGTTAACACTTCCCCCCCTTCGAACCAGCAGCAACAGCAGAATTACAGTTCTTATCTTGGAAAACTGCTTTCCTGCTTGCAATCATTTCAGCAAGAAGGGTTTCTGAATTACAGGCATTAATGGCAGTACAGCCCTTCCTTATCTTCCATCAGGATAGAGTGTCCTTGAGAACTAACCCTACTTTTATGCCAAAGGTGGTCTCCAGGGTATCATTGAACCAAGCAATCCACCTACCAACATTCTTCCCCAACCCACAGAACGGGGGAAAGACTACTACATACCTTGGATGTGCACAGGCAATTGCGCTACTATCTGGACAGAACCAAGAACAATAGAAAAACTGACCAGCTTCTGGTAGCATATGCAACAGGAATGGAAGGAAGAGCAATTTCAAAACAGACAATCTCAAAATGGATAGGAAATTGCATTAGATTTTGTTACTCTTTTCATGGAAAGACAACTCCAGAAAACATCAGACCTCACTCCACAAGGGCTACAGCCACTACTACAGCTTTCTTACGAGGAGTGGCTACCAAAGACATTTTAGAAGCTGCTACTTGGAGCTCCGTGCATACTTTTGCCAAGCATTATAATCTACCTTTATACTCCAGATCCCAAGCAGGTTTTGCAACTGCTGTTTTGCAAGGGATCTTATCTATACCATAATCATCTTAGTGCCTCCTCCCCCAGTTTGGCTATGGTATTCTACCCATATGTTAGGACTGCAGATGCATCCTTGAAGGACATAGTACAGTTTTGTACCTACCATAAATGTAGATGTCCGAGAGGTATGCATCTGCAGTCAGGATTACCCACCCTCCTTCCCCTCTGTGGTACTCCTAGGGTACTTGCCCATCTTGTAGCTAGCTGGGGGAATCTATTATGGTGTATTTGTTTGTATATATGTATATACATGTTTATTTTTGTTTGCTCTCTACTGTTTGGAACCATTTGCATTTATCCAAATTTAGCCTTCCTAGAGGGCACCTGGTATCTGGGGCAAGAAACACTGAGGAAAATGGCGTCGGCTGATGCCTTTATACCCAATTCACAGCAGCTATGACGTCGGGTGAAGTGCGACATCAGCCGAGGCCAGACCCAGACTTTGGAATCCGGCCGACCGAAGGGCTGCCTGAGGCAGGACAACCCATATGTTAGGACTGCAGATGCATACCTCTCGGACATCTACATTTATGGTAGGTACAAAACTGTACTTTCCCTCACAAGTGGTCCCTCAAACCTCAAGTGGCGGAAGAGATCTTCCGCAGATGGGGCCAGCCTTGCTGCGACCTGTTTGCATCCCCATTGAATGCCAAATGCAGAAGCTACTTTGCCCTGATGTTCATCGTGCATACAGCTGCAGTCATAACAGATGGGTTCTCCTGCCGTCAGGCGGGTCCTTGGTCGGCCGAATTCCAAAGTATAGGTCCGGCGTCGGTTGTCATCGCTTTCTTTCTTGATGTCAGTGCGACAGGGGTACATAAGACACAGCCGATGTCATTTTCTCCAGTCTTTTTTGCCGCGCGGTGCCTGAAGCAGAAGCATTTCGCAAATGCCGGTCGGCCAGCTCCTGAAATTACGAAAATTTGGAAACCGAAGTCTTCTTTAAAGCTAAGTACCCCGTTGGGGAAACTTTTCTTGCCTCAGACCGATGTCAGACAAAGTTAACAATTGTATTTCTTGTGGGAAGCAAATACCGCATAAGGATTTCCATTCCCTCTGTATACCTTGTTTAGGCCCAGACCACGACGTCTTGGGTGGTCGCTTTTGTGCTACTTTCTATAAACGCACTATTAAGCGTCGGGCGGAGTTCGCCCAGCACTTTTTTGGTAAAGCTTTTAATTACAAAATGTCGTCGGAGACTCCGACTACTGTTTTGTCCAAAAAAACGCAAGGACAAAGACCGACACGCGTAGTCCGCAGTCTCCACCGACACCACGCCAAAACCGGCTACACGTGGTCCAGTTATCAGTGAGGCGCCTACGCAGCCCCTGACTATCGACGACACTTCTCTGGCGGTGTCTTCTGTAACCGAGACCGCAGGGTCCTCGGCCCATACCCTGACTACAGCTTCCGAAGCCACTGTGAGTGTTGAGCCTCTTAATGTGGACAGGTCCACTTCCACCCATGGTGTCTTCAGACCTTCATCTTCCTTTTCCATAAAGGCCTTTACTAAGTCTAAATCAGCCATGCATTCCAAGAGGCCTGTTGCACAGGGCCCATCTCCAGGTCCCATGCCTAAAAAGCAGATGCTCAAAATGGCTGAGGATTTAATTACTCTTATCAGGGGTTCCTAACCCCCCCCC
The DNA here is from genome assembly GCF_019279795.1 of Protopterus annectens. Lineage (NCBI taxonomy): Eukaryota > Metazoa > Chordata > Ceratodontiformes > Protopteridae > Protopterus > Protopterus annectens. The sequence continues at coordinate 450,181,918 of NC_056727.1, forward strand.
CCCCCCCGGACAAGAGGCCCAGAGTGAAGGAAGATTCTCCCTCTTCTGACCAGGGCTCCATTATTTCAGAACATTCTGACGAAGAGGAACACTCCTACTCTCCTTTTGAAGATTCTGATGCAGAGCAGTCCATTCCTTCTGTATCCCCCCCCAGAGGATTTTTCTTTCGGGGAAACCTTGCATACCTTAAGGGAACACATCCATTGGGAAGGCCAAGATTTTTTAGATTCCAAGAAAAGGCTTAGGGAATTTCTTTTGCTACCTCAGCACAGACCTCTGGCGATACCTCCTGTCCTGGACATACTTGATGGTGTTTACTCGGAGGCTTGCCTTAATCCGGATTACCTGCCTCCTGCCCCAGTCAAGCCTGATAGGTACTACAGAGTTCCTAACTCACACCAATTTCTTTACAAAAGCCATAATGCTGACCCTGAAACCATTTCTCAAGGCCCCAAGGGAATGAAGGCCTCTACTGCTAAGAATCCATTACCTTCCGAGAGAGAGTCTAGATCCTTAGAAAGGTGGGGAAAAAAGGTATATACCTCGGCCACCCTAGCCATGAGAGCCTTAAATTGTCAGTTCCATATGCTTAAATATCAGCAGTTTCTGTTATCACGAATAAAATGTCACGACCTGAACAACCAGATTTGAAGGAGTTGCAGGATATGATGCAAAGTGCAGAACAAGTGGGTGAACACACCTTACAATGTGGCTATGATGCTCTAGAGGCCTCAAGTAGAGCTGCTGTTACAGGATCAGTCATTCGTAGACATGCCTGGCTTAGGGAACAAACCTTGCCTGATCACGTTAAAACTAAACTACTAGATGCTCCTTTACAAAAGGATGCATTATTTGGTACTAATGCTGAGGAGATACTATGGAAAATGGAAGAAAAAGCTAAATCTATGCAAACTGTCAAAGCTTTTCTACAGGTACAACCACCACGTTTTAGCAGAAATTGGCCTTCAAAAAACTGGTCCTTTCCAGCCACTGACAAGCCCCAAAGAGGTAGATACAGGCGCACAAGGGGCAGAGGACAATCTCAAGGATCATATAGAGGCAGACAATGGCAATCTCCAGCACCAAGAGGTGGCGAAGACAGTGCACAACAATACAGGAAACAAACCCAATGACTTTTCCCTTTGCATGCCAAGCAAGGCTCAGGTGGCAGCACCCTTGGGAGGAAAGTTGGCATTATTTTCAAAAAATTGGCATATTGTCACAAAAGACAAATGGATCCTGGACATTATAAACAGAGGCTACAGATTTCATTTTCACACACTTCCAAAAATGAGAGGCATGCCGAACCTGCCACACAATCAAAGGGCAGAGGCTCAAATACAAATTTCAAAGCTCATGGACATGAAAGCTATTCAAGAGGTACCTACTCACTAACAAGGTCAAGGTTTTTATTCCAGACTATTCCTGGTACCAAGAAAGGGAACCGATTGGAGACCCATTTTGGACTTATCCATCCTAAACACATTTCTACTCGTACCAAAATTCAAGATGCTCACCTTGCAGCAGCTTCTTCCCATGCTGGGCAAGGAGTCTTGGCTGGTAACATTGGACCTCAAGGAGGCATACCTGCATGTCCCAATCAGACAAAGCTGCAGAAGATACCTCAGATTTCTTGCAGGTTCAATCCACTATCAATTCTCTGCATTGCCCTTTGGCTTATCTACTGCGCCCAGAGTAATCACGAAATGCCTGGCATCAGTAATTGCCTACTGCAGACTTCAAGGGATAGAAATTTACCCTTACTTGGACGATTGCCTGATCCAAGCGGACAGCAAACACATACTTCTGGAACATCTGGCTTATGTAACACGGTTATTGAATTCTCTGGGATACACAGTCAACAAAGAGAAATCCAGGCTAACACCATCTGAGAAAATAATTTTCCTGGGTGCCAACTTGGACACAAACACCCAGATGGCCTATCTTACGCCAGAAAAACAGGGGCAACTAACTCAGTACTTCAAGATGCTAGCAAATTGTACCAGGCTAACTGCAAGGAAAATCCTGCAGGCTCTGGGCTTCATGGCATCTTGCATTCTTCTAATCCCATGTGCAAAGTTGCATATGAGGAAACTTCAATGGTTCCTAAAAAACCTATGGTCTCACCACAGCCACAGTTTGGAAACAATAATACCACTAATTCTATGTTTGCAAAAGGAATTTCTATGGTGGGCCCAAGCATGCCAAACAAACACAGGTCTACCATTCTGCAAGCCTCAAGCAAATCAAGTCATCACAACAGACGCCTCAGACTATGCCTGGGGGGCACACATGACAGACAGGTGCATTCAGGGCAAATGGTCCCAAAAGGAAAAGCAACTTCACATCATTCAAAAGGAAATGCTAGCAGTGATAAATGCAATTACAGCTTTCAAGGACCTCCTGCATCCAGGGCACTTATTGATAAGAACAGACAACACCACAGTAATGTGGTACATAAACAAACAAGGAGGAACACATTCATACCCCCTGTGCAGGCTGGCCATGTCACTTTGGAACATGGCTCTGGAATGGCAAATCGAACTTCAAGCACAGTACCTGCCAGGTTTGGAAAACACGCTGGCAGACAATCTAAGCAGAAATATGACAGACCCGCACGAATGGAAGTTGCATCCTCAAGTGTTTACAAAGATAATCCAAGCGTGGGGAAGGCCAGACATAGATCTCTTTGCCTCCCACAGGAGTCATCAATTGACAAAATTCTGCTCAAGGACATTTCATCCAAAGGCCTGGAGAGTGGACGCCCTTTATTTCAGTTGGGCAGCACGGACAGTTTACGCCTTCCCACCTTTGCCTCTACTGCCCAAGGTGCTCTTGAAAGCAAGAGCAGACAGACCGAAGATGATACTGATTGCTCCAGACTGGCCAAGACAACACTGGTACCCACTCCTGAGGAGCTTAACACATTCTCCTCCCTGGACCCTACCTCTAATGCCTCTTCTCCTGACTCAGCACAGCTACAAAACATTTCACAGTCAGCTGAAAACACTCAGTCTGGCTGCATGGAAAATTCCTTAACACCACAACAGACCCTACTCTCCAGGGAGGTGCAGGGTGTCATTTTGGAGGCCAGAAGGCTATCTACTAGAAAAGCTTACTCCGCAAAATGGAAACAGTTTTGCGCTTGGAATGAGAAAAAGGGCCAGGATCCTTGAAAACTGAATTTGCCTCAGATATTACAGTATCTAGCTGAGCTGTTGAACAGTGGACTTTCATTTTCCTCCATCAAAATCCATGCCTCAGCCATTTCTGCAGAATACAACACTGATCCACCCTTATTCTCTCACCCACTCTTAAGGCAGTTCCTCAGAGGGGCTAAGAATATAAGACCTCCAAGGAAACAACCAATACCAGCCTGGGATCTTAATTACATTCTAGAAAAATTAACATTGCCTCCCTTTGAACCAGCTGCCTCAACAGGTCTGCAATATTTGTCCTGGAATACAGCTTTCCTTCTGGCCATTACCTCAGCTCATAGGGTCTCGGAACTACAAGCCCTCATGGCTGTGCAGCCCTTTCTCATCTTCCATCAGGACAGGGTTTCCCTACGAACCAACCCATCATTTATGCCTAAGGTAGTATCCAGGGTAGCTTTAAATCAGGCCATACACTTACCTACCTTTTACCCCAATCCTCAAAACAAAGGGGAAAGGCTGCTACATTCCTTAGACATCCATAGACAGCTACGTTACTATTTGGACAGAACAAAGCCGTTCAGGAAATCAGAACAACTCTTTGTGTCCTATGCTGTAGGAGCTCAAGGGAAGCCAGTTTCCAAACAGACAATTTCAAAATGGATAGGCCACTGCATAAGGTTTTGTTACTCCTTTCATGGTAAATCTGTAACTACAGGCATCAGATCCCACTCCACAAGGGCCACAGCTACCTCTGCAGCCTTCCTCAGAGGAGTCCCTACCAAAGATATTTTGGAGGCAGCCACTTGGAGTTCTGTGCATACCTTCACTAAACACTATCACCTACCGTTATACTCCAAAACTAGAGCAGGCTTTGCCACTGCTGTGTTGCAGGGCATTCTGGCTCCTCCCAGTTCCACCTAGTGCCAACCACCCTGTGCATAGCTTTGGGATTCTACCCATCTGTTATGACTGCAGCTGTATGCACGATGAACATAGTACAGTTTTGTACCTACCATAAATGTAGATGTTCGAGTGCTAATACAGCTGCAGTCCAGGTTTCCCTCCCTCCTTCCCCTCTGGGTACAGACCTAGTGGCTAACTCCTCATCTTACAACCTGATTGGGTTATCCTTCTATGGTGTATTTTCTTGCAACTACTGAATTTTGATTATATTGCATTGCATGACTATATTATATTTTGCCTTCCTTCTAGGGACACCTGACATCTGGGGCAAGAAAGACTGAAGAAAATGGCGTCGGCTGTGTCTTATGTACCCCTGTCGCACTGACATCAGGAAAGAAAGCGACGACAACTGACGCAGGATCTGGACTTTGGAATTTGGCCGACCGACGACCCCGCCTGACGGCAGGAGAACCCATATGATGTCCTTCAAGAATGCAACTGCAGTCATAACATATGGGTTGTCCTGCCTCAGGCAGCCCTCGGTCGGCCGGATTCCAAAGTCTGGGTCCGGCGTCGGCCGGTGTCGCCTCCTGTCCGACGTCAGAACGGCTGGAGTATAAAGGCATCGGCCGACGCCATCTTCCCCAGTCTTTCTTGCCGCGCGGTGCCCGAAGCAGAAGCAGTTCGCAAGTGCCGGTCGGTCAGCTCCTGTGTTTTCAGTACCGAAGTCATCTAAAAGCTAAGTACCCCGTTGGGGAACATTTTTTCTTGCCTCAGCCGATGTCATAACAAATTGAGAAAGTTAATAATTGTTTGTCTTGTGGTAAACAAATACCTCATAAGGACTTCCACTCTTACTGCCTCCCTTGCCTGGGCCCAGACCACGACGTCTCGGCCTGTGCTGCCTGTGCTCGCTTTAATAAACGCACTCTCAGGCGCCGGGCAGAATTTGCCGAAGACTTTTTTGGCAAATCGTTCGCTTATATCATGCCGTCGTAACAACCGACAACACAAATTACCAAAAAACGAAAGGACCGTGACCAACATCCGCGGCCCGCGTCCTCTACCGATATTTCTCCTAAGCCCTCCGCGAGTGCTTTGGTCCCTTCGGAAGTGGTAATTCAACCGCTCCAGGCAGACGACACAGCATTAACATGTCCTTTGGTCCCGGAGACTACACCGGTGCCGGTTATTGATTTCCCTCCAGAAACCGAAGTTCTGGATCTACCCGACACCATTTCCATGGACAAGGTTACTCCTGCACGTGGGGCAGCTAGGCCTCCTGTATCCATGTCCATCAAGGCCTTTGCACGTGCTAAGGCCGCCAGTCAGGCCAAGGCCCATCCTAAACCTTCTGCCCAGGCCCCTTTTTCTGATAAACAGATCATGTCTCTGGCTGCAGATCTTATTTCTCTTATCAGGGGGTCTCAACCTCACCCAGATAGAGGTTCTCATCCGCCTGCAGAGAAAAGACCTAGAACTGAGCAGGCTGACAACCTCTCTTCAGATGAAGCCTCTGGGGATTCTGAACATTCTGATACCCAAGAAGAATCCTTCCAGGCCTATGAGGACTCGGATGCTGAGGAGTCAATTCCCTCTGCCTCTCCTCCAGAGGATTTTTCGTTCGGTGAAGTCCTCCACTCTATGAGGGAACATTTCAAGTGGAGGGTCAGGATTTTTCTGATTCTAGAAAAAGGTTACGTACTTTCCTCAAGCTACCCCAGCACAGACCTTTAGCTATCCCTCCAGTTATGGATGTCCTGGATGATGTTTTCTCCGACTCCAGTGCTAACCCTGATTCTCTCCCTCCTGCTCCTGTCAAGCCAGACAGGTATTACATGGTCCCTGACACTCACAAATACCTCTTTAAGGCCCACTCTGTGGATCTTGAAACTATTTCACAGGGCCCCAAAGGAGTGGCTACTTCCTCAGTCAAGAATCCACTGCCAGCGGATAGGGAAGCAAGGTCCCTGGAGAGATGGGGTAAAAAGGTTTATACTTCTACCACCCTTGCCATGAGGTCACTTAACTGTCTTTTTCATATGTTTCAGTACCAGGATTATTTACTGGATGATTTACAGAAAAAACTAGCCTCTCCTGAGCTAATTGATAGAAAGGCATTGCAGGATCAGGTCCACAACACTCAGCAGGTTAGCAATCATTTTCTTCAGTGTGGTTATGATGCATTGGAGGCTTCATGTAGGGCAGCCATGACAGGGGCTGTTATACGTAGACATGCTTGGTTAAAAGAACAGCCACTGCCAGACCATGTCAAAGTAAAGCTACTTGATGCACCTCTGGAAAAACAGAAGCTTTTTGGTGCTAATGCACAAGATGTGTTGAAGTCCATTGAGGAAAAGGCTAAATCAGTTCAGACAGTCAAAGATTTCCTCCAGGTTCAGCCACCCAGATACAGCAGGAATTGGCCTTCAAAGAATTGGTCCTTTCCAGACTCTGACAAGTTTCAAAGGGGAAAAAACAGGTGTGCTCGAGGTAAAGGGCAATACCAAGGCTCCTACAGGGGCTGCCAATGGCAACCACCAAATCAAAGAAGTGGCGCAGCCACTCCAGCTGCACCACAAGGACAATCACAATGACTTGACTTTCATACCGCCTACCAAGGCTCAAAAAGAAGCACCTTTAGGCGGAAAATTATCCTTATTCTCAAAAAACTGGCATATCTTAACCAAGGACAACTGGATTCTGGATTTAATAGACAAAGGTTACAGATTCCACTTCCATACTTTACCAGTAAGACAAGACATGCCAAACCTGCCACATCATCAAAGGGCAGAGGCACTCATTCAGGTTTCAAAGCTGCTAAAAATAAAAGCAATAGAAAAGGTCCCTTTTCAGGAACAAGGCCAGGGTTTTTATTCAAGACTGTTCCTTGTTCCAAGAAAAGAAAACAAATGGAGGCCTATACTGGACTTGTCTATTTTAAATACTTTTCTCATTGTGCCAAAGTTCAAAATGCTGACGTTACAGCAATTCCTTCCCATGCTGGGCAAGGGGTCTTGGCTGGTCACTCTAGACCTCAAGGAGGCATACCTGCATGTCCCAATCAGACACAGTTGCAGAAGATACCTCAGATTTCTTGCAGGGACAGAGCATTATCAATTCTCAGCATTGCCGTTTGGCTTATCTACTGCGCCCAGAGTGTTCACGAAATGCCTGGCAGTAGTGGCACACTGCAGACTCCAGGGGATTCAAATATACCACTACCTGGATGACTGCCTGATACAAGCAGACAACAAACAAACTTTGATAACAAACTTGGACTATGTCATGCAATTACTACAGGCCTTGGGATACACAGTCAACATTCAAAAATCAAGGCTACTGCCATCCCAACAGATTATTTTCCTAGGAGCCAAACTGGACACAAAAACACAAATGGCCTTTCTCACAGAAGCAAAACAAGAGCAGTTACCAGAGTACTTCAAAGACCTAGCAAAGCTCTCCCAGCTGACTGTAAGGAAAATCCTGCAGGCCCTGGGGTTCATGGCATCTTGCATTCTTCTGATACCTTTGGCAAGACTTCATATGAGAAAGCTGCAATGGTACTTAAAAAGCTTATGGTCCCAACACAGCCAAAGCCTAGAGGACGTAATCCCACTTATTCCATGTCTGCTAAGAGAATTTTTGTGGTGGGCTCAAGCAAGTCAGATAAACAAAGGCATGTCTTTCAACAAACCTCAAGCAGGTCAGATCATTACAACAGATGCCTCGGATCATGGATGGGGGGCGCACATGGAGGACAGATGCATTCAAGGGCAATGGACCCCAAGGGAAAGGCATCTGCACATAAATCAAAAAGAGATGTTGGCAGTGATACGTGCAATCGAAACTTTCGAAAAATCACTTCAGCAAGGACATTTGCTAATAAGGACAGACAACACCACTGTTATGTGGTATATAAACAAGCAGGGAGGCACTCATTCTTATCCCCTCTGCAGATTAACAATGATTCTTTGGGAAAAGTCCCTGAGTCTGAGGATCCACTTGCAATCCCAGTTTGTGCCAGGCAAGGACAATGTTCTGGCGGACAAGCTGAGCAGAAATTTTTTGGATCCGCACGAATGGATGCTGCATCCTCACATCTTCTCACAGATAACAAGGGCATGGGGAAGACCGGACATAGATCTCTTTGCTTCTCACCTGAACCATCACCTGGAAAAGTTCTGTACAAGAACTCACCATCCTCTAGCCTGGAAAACGGATGCTCTCTCCTTCAGCTGGAATTCTCTAACAATTTATGCATTCCCTCCTCTACCACTGATGACCAAGGTGTTACTGAAGATCAAAGCAGAACAACCAACAGGCATTTTGATAGCTCCAGACTGGCCAAGGCAACACTGATACCCATTGCTGCTGAGCATAACTCGGACCAAACCGTGGCCTCTGCCTCTATGGACTCTGCTTCTAACCCAGCACAATTACAGGACTGTTCATCAAAACCTGCAAACATTGCATCTGACAGCCTGGAGGTCACCATAGCTTCTTCCGATATCTCTCTTTCCAAAGTAGTACAAGAGACTTTACTGGAAGCACGCAGACCTTCCACCAGAAAGACTTATTCAGCCAAGTGGAAGAGATTCATCATCTGGAATGCCAACAAGGGTCAGGATGCAACAGTATTGAGCATACCTCAGATATTGGAATACTTGGCAGAAATGTTTCATACTGGTCTCTCATATTCTTCCATAAAGATTCATGCTTCAGCAATCTCAGCAAAATACAATTGTGATCCACCTGTGTTTTTACATCCCTTGCTAAGACAGTTCCTAAGAGGGATAAAGAATATCAAATCTCCCAGAAAACCACCAGTACCTGCATGGGACCTCAATTTCATCTTGGAAAAAATTAACTCTTCCTCCCTTTGAACCAGCAGCATCTTCAGAAATGCAATTTCTCTCCTGGAAAATGGTTTTCCTATTGGCAGTAACATCAGCAAGAAGAGTCTCGGAGATACAGGCACTCATGGCAGTACCTCCCTTTCTCATTTTTCATCAGGACAGAGTCTCTCTAAGAACCAATCCTTCTTTCATGCCAAAAGTAATTTCCAGGGTGTCTCTAAATCAGGCCATTCACCTGCCTACATTCTTCCCTAATCCTCAAAACAAGGGGGAAAAGTTGTTGCATACTTTGGACATACACAGACAACTACGCTACTACTTGGACAGAACAAAGACCACCAGAAAGACTGACCAACTGTTTGTAGCCTATGCTGCTGGAGTTCAAGGAAAAGCAATCTCCAAACAAACATCAAAATGGATTGGACACTGCATCAGATTCTGCTATTCCTTTCATGGAAAAGGTGTGCCAGCCAATATTAGGCCACACTCCACCAGAGCTATAGCCACATCCACAGCTTTCCTAAGAGGGGTGGCTACAAAGGACATTCTAGAGGCTGCTACATGGAGCTCCGTGCATACATTTACCAAGCACTACAACCTGCCTTTATACTCCAGATCCCGAGCAGGCTTTGCTTCGGCAGTCCTGCAGGGCATTTTAGCTACACCATCCCTTTCTTAGTTCCAACCACCCCCAGCTTGGCTATGGTATTCAACCCATATGTTATGACTGCAGTTGCATTCTTGAAGGACATAGTACAGTTTTGTACCTACCATAAATGTAGATGTCCGATAGATATGCAACTGCAGTTGGATTTTCCCTCCCTCCTACCCCTCTGCAACTTTCTTTTTGGGTCCACTACCCCTATTCCTATTAGCTGGGGGTATATTTTATGGTGTATCTGTTTATTACTGTTGTGCATGTCTGGAATTGTTTATCCATTCACCAAATTCAACCTTCCTTGGAGGGCACCTGGGGCAAGAAACACTGAAGAAGATGGCGTCGGCCGATGCCTTTATACTCCAGCCGTTCTGGCGTCGGAGAGGAGGCGACACCGGCCGACGCCGGACTCAGACTTTGGAATCCGGCCGACCGAGGGCTGCCTGAGGCAGGACAACCCATATGTTATGACTGCAGTTGCATATCTATCGGACATCTACATTTATGGTAGGTACAAAACTGTACTTTATGACTGCAGCTGTATTAGCACTCGAACATCTACATTTATGGTAGGTACAAAACTGTACTTTACCCCCTCCAGGGGGTGTCCCCAGGGACGCACTGGTATACGATTGGCCCCCGGGTCTCCTTCGCTTTTCCTCCTGTTTCACTAATTCCCAGGTTTTTGCAGAAAGCCAAACGTCTGGACAGGACCATAATACTAATAGCCCCATTCTGGCCTCGACAAATCTGGTTTCCCTTCCTTCAATCTCATCAAGTGGAGGAACCATGGATGCTGGACCCTGAGCCAGACCTGTTGACGCATTCGTTGGGAGTTCCTCACACCTTTCTCAAGTCCCTCAAACTGACAGCTTGGCTGCTCTGCTTCCCATCTTAGCCAGGTCGGAGTTAGTATCTCCTGCAGTACAACAAATTATTGTATCTTCTCACAAACCATCTGCAAGGAAATTGTACAACAGCAAATGGAACCATTTTGCGCACTGGGCCTCCAAACAAGGTATAGATCCATTCGGGGCTCCAGTACACAAGATACTAGATTTTCTTACCACACTTTTTCAAAAAGGAGCATCAACATCCACTATAAGGGTTCAACTGGCGGCTATATCCAGTTTTCATATTGGCCGTGAAGATGGTTCTCTTATGTCCCACAGGCTTTGTAAAGCCTTCATGAAAGGTACCTTTCACCTCCGTCCCCCCTTTCGTAATCCAATAGCACCTTGGAATCTTAAAAATGCTGTCACAACTCATGTTGCCTCCTTTTGAACCAGCAGCCACAACTCCGTTAAAATTCCTTTCATGGAAAACACTTTTTCTGGTTACCATCACTTCTGCCAGGAGAGTTTCAGAGCTACAGGCTCTATCTATCCGACCCCCATACATGATTTTTCATCCAGATAGAGTAACCTTGCGCACCAATCCGTCCTTCCTTCCGAAGGTTTGTTCGATTCAGAACATCAATCAATCTATCGAACTACCTACCTTCTTTAAAAACCATTCCAATAAGTTAGAATACACATTGCACAAATTGGACGTTCACCGGCAACTAAGATTTTACTTACATAGGACAAAAGAGTACAGAAAGTCAGACCAACTATTTGTGTCATATGCTGACCAAAGGAAAGGACAGGCAGTAACGAAGGTTACCTTATCCAAATGGCTCTCAGATTGCATAAATTTTGTATATGGTGAATCGAAACAGCAACTCCCTTTCAAACCCAGAGCTCATTCTACAAGGGCGATTGCTGCCTCTTCAGCCCATACCGCTCGTTTGCCTTTAGATACCATTTGTGCAGCGGCAACTTGGGCAAAACCACATACTTTTATCGCCCACTATAAACTAGACAAAAGCTCCAGGGACAGGGCGACGTTTGGTTCCACTGTACTCAGGAATGTTCTCCCTTGAGCCACCCAGGAAAAAGGAGCTAGGGACGCTACCCGTGTGTAAGAACAAACGGCGAGATTGAACAATTTCACATTAAGAAGTTATGTTCTTACCATAACATTCCATGTGAATTGTTCATCTCTCCTTTGTTCTTACATTCCCCCCTCCATCCCTCCATCCCCCGTCCTGCGGTCTGGGAGAATGGTTTCAACTGAATTCCTTTTTCAGCCTTTTCTAGATATGGTTAGCATATTATTGTACATTAGTAATGGCATCTTTTCTCCACTATTTGACAGTAGGGTTCCAGACACTGTGTAGTATCGGTTTATATGTGTTCTAGACACAGTTCTAAAAGGGATTCTTCTGGTATAGGAAACTAGATCTGAGGGTTGGCACCTGAGGATCATGGGATATTACTGTGCCTCGAGCTTTCTCGAAGATGCGGAGCTAGTGATGCGGCCGACTCGGAGCCGAGGATCGGCTCCGAACCCGTGTGTAAGAACAAAGGCGAGATGAACAATTCAAATGGAACATTATGGTAAGAACATAACTTCTTATTACCTTCTTTTGAGCCAGCCAGTTCAGCAGAATTAAAATATGTATCATGGAAAACTGCTCTGCTTCTGGCAATAACCTCAGCAGGAAGAGTCTCTGAGTTACAGGCACTAATGGCAGTGGAGCCTTTCATCATTTTTCACCAAGACAGGGTTTCTTTAAGAACAAACCCTTCATTCATGCCTAAGGTGGTATCCAGTGTGGCTCTTAACCAAACTATTCACTTGCCAACTTTTTATCCAAATCCCCAGAATAAAGTGGAGAGACTTCTGCATTCCTTGGACATACACAGACAATTACGTTTCTACTTGAACAATACAAAAGCTTTCAGAAAAACTGAGCAATTGTTTGCAGCATATGCTGCAGGATCACAGGGAAAGGCTATTTCAAAGCAGACCATTTCAAAGTGGATAGGACACTGTATCCGGTTCTGCTACACACAGCATGGGAATCCTGTACCTAGTAACATTAGACCACATTCCACCAGGGCAACAGCCTACCTTAGAGGAGTACCCACCAAAGATATCTTGGAAGCTGCAACTTGGAGTTTAGTGTACACCTTTACCAAGCATTACCACTTGCCTCTTTATTCTAGATCCAGAGCTGGCTTTGCCACTGCAGTGCTGCAGGGCCTCATAGCTACCCCAAATCCTCTATAGAACCAGCCACCCTGACTCAGTTTTGGGATTCAACCCAAGTGTAATGACGGCAGCATTGAAACACGATGAACATAGTACAGTTTTGTACCTACCATAAATGTAGATGTTCGAGTGTCTTCACTGCTGCAGTCCAGGTTACCCACCCACCATCCCCTCTTTCTTAGCTGGGACTTATCTATACCTTTCAACCCTATACTACCTATGTGGTATATTTTCTGGTAACCGAAGGTTTTGTTTTTACCTTTATTGTATGTTTTATTAGCAGTTTGTGTTGCCTACCTATTTGGGGGAACCTGACATCTGGGGCAAGAAAAACTGAAGAAAATGGCTTTGGCTGCATCTTATATACCCCTGGCACACTGACGTCAGGGAAGAAGCAACAGCAACCGACACCGGACCAAGACTTTGGAACTCTGGCTGACTGCGGGACCGCCTGACGGCAGGATAACCCAAGTGTAATGACTGCAGCAGTGAAGACACTCTAACATCTACACTTATGGTAGGTACAAAACTGTACTTTCCCAAGTGCCAGTCGGCCGACTCCTGAGATTTTCATGTTCGAGTTTCAGATCTGAAGTCTTCATTAAAAGCTAAGTACCCCGTTGGGGAAACTTTTTTCTTGCTCCAGACTGATGTCAGAAAAAGGTAATAATTGTATATCTTGTGGGAAGCAAATACCTCATAAGGACTTTCATTCTTACTGTATTCCTTGCCTAGGCTTTGACCAAGACGTTGCTAGTTGTCGGTTTTGTGCTAGATTTAACCAACGCACTATTAAGTGACTGTAAGATCTTGCATTAAGCTATTTTGGGCGAAGATTTAATTATACAATGTTGTTGGATAGCCATCCGACTACCGGAGTTCGTAAAAAATGCAAAGAAAAAGAAAAGGACAGGCAACCGAGGTCCAAAACCGACGACAAAGCTTCTCCTAAGCAAGTCGCCGGTTCTCAGTGAGGTGCTTTCGCAGCCCCTGACGCCTGCTACTTTAGAGTCGCAAGCCGCTACCAGCTCCCACATGGAGCCAGCCAGGCCGCCAGAAACTCAAGTTATTGGAGCCTCGGAAACTATTCCCTCAGATGGGTCCGGAGCCGCTGAGCAGGCATCGGCTTCTGAGGGTGTATTCAGACCTAAACAATTATATATAAAACCTACTTCAAAGACTAAGACACCTTTAAAGGCAAAGAAACAAGTTCACCAGTCACAAGGACAGGCCTCCATGCCCAAAAAATAGATGCTCAAAATGGCCGAAGACTTAATTACCTTAATCAGGGGTTCCCATTCCCCTACTGATAAAAGGCCTAGGCAAGAGACAGACTATGAATCTTCAGATCATCAGATCAGGTTTCCATTTCTTCTGATTCCTCTTCTGATCAGGAATGTTCTCTTTCCCCCTCTGAGGATTCTGATGCTGAAAAATCTATTCCTTCAACTTCTTCTCGTGAGGACTACTCTTTTGGGGAAACCTTGCATACCATGAGGGAGCACTTTCACTGGGAGAGCCAAGACTTTTCAGAATCTAAGAAAAGGCTCAGAGATTTCCTTTTACTACCTCAACACAGGCCTCTAGCTATCCCACCTGTGTTGGACATTGTAGATGATGTGTTCTCGGATTCTAGTCTGACCCCTGACTCTTTACCTCCAACTCCTGTTAAGCCGGACAGATACTACAGCGTCCCTGACTCTCATAAATTTCTTTTCAAAAACTCTTCTGCAGATCCAGAAACTATTTCTCAGGGTCCAAAGGGGGTCAAGGCTTCTACTGTAAAAAATCTTACTCAGAGGGAGTGACACGGATTCCAGGGCTCTGGATAGATGGGGAAAAAAGGTTTACACTTCTCCTACTTTGGCTGTAAGGGCTTTAAATTGCCAGTTTCATATGCTCAAATATCAGCAATATATCATGACACTGCTTAAACAGAAAATTATGGCAAATTCTGAATGTGCAGAAAACAAAGAAATGCAGGATTTATTGCATGCAGCTGAACAAGTTGGAAAGCATACTTTGCAATGTGGGTTTGATTCTCTGGAGGCCTCCTGCAGGGCCGCTGTTACGGGTTCTGTCATTAGGAGGCATGCTTGGTTAAAGGTACAAAATCTGCCTGACCATGTTAAAGCAAAATTATTAGATGTTCCTTTACAACATGATACCTTGTTTGGTGTTAAGGCAGAAGAGGTGTTAAAGAAAATGGAGGACAAAGCTAAATCTATGCAAACGGTCAAGGATTTCTTACAGGTACAGCCACCTAGATTTAGCAGACACTGGCCTACAAAAAAATTGGTCCTTTCCAGTCTCAGACAGACCTCAAAGGGGCTGATCCAGACGCCCTAGAGGCAGATCACAGCCGCAAGGATCGTACAGGTCTAAGCAGTGGAGTGCATCTACCTCCAAAGGTGGAGAGGACAAATCACAATCATACAGGAAACAGTCCCAATGACTTCCCCCTGCCTGCGCCAAGCACTTATCTTCTGGCAGCACCCTTAGGGGGAAAAATAGCACTTTTTTCTCAAAATTGGCACATTATAACCCAGGACAAATGGGTTCTAGACATAGTGTCACAAGGCTACAAGTTTCATTTCCATACTCTGCCAAGGACAAACGGTTGGCCAGACCTGCCAAACAATCAATGGGCAGAGGCTCAAAAACAAGTCACAGCACTCATGGACATGAGGGCTATTCAACAAGTACCACAGCAAGAGCAAGGACAAGGATTTTACTCAAGACTGTTTTTGGTACCCAGAAAGGACAAAGCATGGAGACCAATACTGGACCTATCTATTCTAAACACTTTCCTGAATATACCGAAATTCAAGATGTTGACCTTACAGGAGCTTCTGCCCATGTTGGGCAGCAAGGATTGGCTCATGACTTTAGACCTAAAAGAGACACACCTGCATGTCTCAATCAGACAATCATGCAGAAGATACCTCAGGTTCAAGGCTGGCTCAAAGCATTACCAATTCTCTGCACTGTCCTTTGGCTTATCTACTGCGCCCAGGGTCTTCACAAAGTGCCTGGCACCAGTAATTGCTTACTGCAGACAAACAGGAATACAAATATATCCTTACTTGGACGACTGCCTCATACAAGCAGAGAACAAGGACATTCTACTACAGCATCTGACTTTTGTGATAAAACTCTTAACAGGCCTAGGGTACACAGTCAACAAAAAGAAATCAAAACTAGTACCCTCTCAAGAGATAATATTCCTGGGTGCACGCTTAAATACAACTGCCCAGATGGCTTATCTCACTCCAGACAAACAAAGGCAACTGACTACCTATTTCAATGAAATGGCAACAAAGGCCCAGTTATCTGCAAGAAAATTTCTGCAGGCTTTGGGCTTCATGGCATCTTGCATCTTACTAATTCCATATGCAAGACTGCATATGAGGAAAATTCAGTGGTACCTAAAAGGTGTCTGGACACAACATTGCCACAGCCTGGAAACAATGATTACTCTAATTCCCTGCCTGCAACAGGAATTTCGATGGTGGGCCAAGGCTTGTCACCAAAACAATGGATGGCCATTCTCACTACCCCCAGCCAGGCAGAGCCTAACGACGGATGCATCAAATTTTGCCTGGGGGGCACACATGGCAGGAAAAGGCATTCAGGGCATCTGGTCCACAAACCAAAAGCATCTACATATCCATCAAAAAGAGATGCTAGCTGTTCAAAATGCCCTGACAGCCTTCAAGGACCTACTTCATCCGGGACAATTACTGATAAAGACAGACAACACCACAGTCATGTGGTACATAAACAAGCAGGAGGGCACACATTCTTACCCCTTGTGCAGACTAGCCATGGCTTTATGGGACACAGCATTGACTTACCAAGTTCATCTGCAGGTACAATTCCTGCCAGGAAAGGAAAATACTCTGGCAGACGAACTAAGCAGAAACCTCATGGATCCCCACGAGTGGCACCTGGATCCGCAAGTCTTCAGCATGATAACAATGAAATGGGGACGCCCGGACATAGATCTGTTTGCCTCTCCTCAAAACAATCAACTAAAAAGATTCTGCACAAGGACTTATCACAGGCAAGCTTGGAAAGTGGATGCCTTATCTTTCAATTGGGCAAACCTATCAGTATATGCTTTTCCTCCACTTCCTCTCCTCCCCAAGGTACTCCTAAAGATCAGACAGGAGAAATCAAAAATGATTCAAATGATTCTGATTGCCCAAGACTGGCCACGCCAGTACTGGTATCCGATCTTAAGGAACTCGTCCCAATGTCCAGCCTGGACCTTACCTCAAATACCTCATCTACTGTCCCAGCAAAACAGTCATTCTGCACAGCCAACTCAGGACCCTAAACCTGGCAGCATGGCAGATAATGTAGCCTTACAAACCACACCTCTCAGTAAAGCTGTGATGGATATCATTTTAGAAGCCAGAAGGCCTAGTACTAGAAAATCCTATGCTGGGAAATGGAAGAGATTTTGCACTTGGAACCAAGCTCAAGGAACTGATACAGCTGTCCCAAATATTCCTCAGATTTTGCAATATTTAACTGAGATGCTGGACAAAGGCCCATCTTTTTCATCAATTAAAATCCATGCCTCTGCCATTTCGGCTCATTACAATACAAAGCCACCACTCTTTTCTCATCCTTTATTAAGGCAGTACCTCAGAGGAGCCAAAAACGTAAGGCCTCCAAGGAGAACTCCAATACCTGCATGGGACCTCAATTATGTCTTGGAAAAACTCACCTTACCGCCTTTTGAGCCAGCTGCTACTGCGGACATAAAGTTCTTATCTTGGAAAACAGCTCTGCTCCTAGCAATAACTTCTGCAAGACGAGTTTCCGAGCTACAGGCTCTCATGGCTGGGGAACCCTTTATCATTTTCTATTCTGAGAACCAACCCTACATTAATGCCTAAGGTGGTATTCAGTGTAGCCCTTAACCAAACAATTCATTTGCCAACTTTTTATCCAAATCCACAGAACAAGGGGGAGAAAATTCTGCATTCTTTGGACTTACATAGACAACTTAGATTCTATGTGGACAAAACTAAAGTTTTCAGAAGGACAGAGCAATTACTAGTGGCATATGCCACAGCATCACAAGGAAAGGCTATCTCCAAGCAGACTATTTCAAAGTGGATAGGTCACTGCATTCGTTTCTGCTACTCACAGCATGGCAAACCAGTGCCTAAGGGCATTAGGCTACATTCAACCAGAGCTGCAGCCACTTCTGCAGCCTTTCTCAGGGGAGTACCAACCAAGGACATTTTGGAGGCTGCTACTTGGAGTTCAGTGCATACCTTTACAAAACATTACTATCTGCCTCTTTACTCTAAATCCAGGGCAGGCTTTGCCACTGCAGTTCTGCAGGGCCTCTTAGCCGCTCCTAATGCTGTTTAGCTCCAGCCCCCCAACCATAGCTTTGGGACTCACCCAAATGTAATGACTGCAACAGTGAAACACAAAGAACATAGTACAATTGTGTACACTTACCATAAATGTAGATGTTCGAGTGTATTCACTGTTGCAGTCCAGGTTACCCACCTGCCATTCCCCTTATTTCTGCTGGAACTTATCTTTACTTCTCTAATCTATGCAACCTAGGTGGTGTATTTGCTTATAGATGAAGGTAAAACTTATTTTGGTGCATGTATGTTTTAGTTACATATTTTTGCCTACCTTTTTGGGGACACCAGACATCTGGGGCAAGAAAAATTAAATAAAATGGCGTCGGCTGCATCTTTTATACCCCTGACCACCTGACGTCAGGGAAGAGGCGACAGCAACCGACGCAGGACCCAAGACTTTGGAATTCAGGCTGGCTGAGGGCAACCTGCCAGCAGGATAACCCAAATGTAATGACTGCAACAGTGAATACACTCGAACATCTACATTTATGGTAAGTTTACACAACTGTACTTTTCAACTACCTCCCCTTCTCCTATAAATAAACCTTCTGATACTGTAAAATAATGTATTTCAGTTATATAATACACTTTTTGTAAGTCCATGAATTTTTGCTGGAAATGTTTAACTTGTCACAGGTTATAACCTCTAATATTTTTCTTGTATCACTTCCTTTGTTTTTATGCTTGCCTCTTAAATTTCAATTAAAGTCTCCTATAATTTTAATAATCATATTAATCACTGCATAGTCTAAAATCTGATGAAATAAGCTGTCCTTTTCTTTACAGTTAGTATAAGCATGTAATGTTGTAATTCTATACACCTGTTTTTTTTTCCCATTTTAAATCTGCAATGGTTAATCTTCACATTTTTGCTAAAGTTATATCTAATATCTTTACTGTATGTCTACAGGATATAACTATTCCAGAACATCTCTTATTTCCCAAATTCCAGATTCTTTCCTCTCCATGGTTTCTCTGTTTGTAATCTTTCATTTGTTAAAACGTGTGTGTCTTCTAATATGTCTCCATCACGTGTTGCACTACTCCATAATTCCTATTCTTCTTACTACAGTATTTACACTAACATTTGCAGAAAGCACTCTAAAATTTTTGTTTTCCCTTTTCCATAAATTCATGGTTTCATAAGTTCATAGATAATTACTAGGCTAGCTTTCTTAACAGGCATTTATAAACCTAACCCGTTTCCTTTCCAAAGGTGAGAATCAAACACTGTACCTCGTGTCTGTGAGTCAAACACCTTAACCTTTATATAAATCCCAGATCATTAGCATATTTTCTTTTTCATCCATTTCCTTTTTTTTTGTTCTTTTTTGTACTTATCCCTTTAAATTTTATCCTGTTACCAAGAGAATTGTTTCCTTTTTCTACTTCTCAGTTTGTCTTCTTCATCACTTAGTTCAGAATCCTCTGTATTATTGTTTTCTGATGTAATGCTCTTCTATTTCTACTGCTTATATTTTTTTCTCTGTTTTTCTTCCCTTTTTTCTTAATGTTATTTTCATTTTTGCAGTCCATCCATAAATGTCAAATTTTGTTACATTTATAGCATTTAATTTCACAGTTTTTGCATCCTGTCCCATTTCCCTACAAATAACATTTTCTTTTGTCAGAGTTACTTATCAAATGTGCTTTTCCACAAATGAAACCTGTTTTGGATTATCCCCAGTATTTTATAACACCTCTGTACCTTTCCACATGTATCATTCTTGGAATATGTATACTTTTTTCTCTTTCTATTTTTAACACAGTATTATAATCCCAGCCACCCGTCCGTAAACCCCTTTTGTCATAAACCTTTGCAGTGTCCAGTACTTCTTTACATAAAGCTTTCAAATGTCCTTTCAAAGTCTTTCTACCTCTGTTCGAAATTGTACATGAATCTTCTTTTTTGTTCAAAATTTTACATAAAGCTTCTTTATTATTTCCCTGTTAAATGCTTTTATCACATAAAGATTCCATGGGTTACAGTCCTTTTCTTTTTTCATATTCTCCAAGAAAATTTTCAATTGAAAAACAGTATCAAATATAATGTCACAAAATGTCTCTGTTAATAACAATAAATGCTCTTACCTCATGTGTTTTTACACACAAACTATTAAATTATCTAACACTTCATACCTGCCCATTTCTTTGTCTTCCTTACTGCATTCATCGGTTTTTCATTTTCTTCTGCCTTCTTTTCTGCTAATCCACTTTTGCCTTCTTTTACTTTCTCTGCATATATTTTCTTTTCCATCTCATCACTGTTCCTCAGGATTGTCTTTAGATCCTCCTTTTGTATTTTCTCTCCATACTGTCATCCCATGAAGCATCTCCATAAGATGTTGTCAGTCTTCAGTCATACTTGACTGTTGGGTTCGGTTCCGATCTTTGGAACTGACTCTGCCATTATATCAAGCTCGGGCCAGCCAGAAACTCTCAAGCCAAGGCTACCCATACTGCCTCTCTTCCCTTCACCTCAGATTTTATTTGCCACGTAGAACATCGGATGTGTCAGCCGTTCTCTCAGCTTAGTGCTAAACTTTTTCTTTGATATATATATTTCCATGTATATTTCTCTACTTGTTTAAATTGTTGCTCATTCTCCTTTGTAGTTATTGTTAGTGGTATATTGGTGTGAGTGTTTGTATAAACTTTTCTTTACCTTTTCTGGGTAGTTTCCACTTACCATCATTGATACAGGCCCTTCCCTTCCCTCTACCTCTGGTAATTCTTCAATACTATTGCTGGTGTCTTTATTTTCCTTCTTTCTGTCTATTATCCTCTTGGGGGGTATTGCTGTAGGTACCATTGTTGGCATATTTATTAAAAAAAGCTGTATTCTGTACTCCCTGTTTTTTCTGCTAGTATCTATGTGTGTGTGGGTGTGTCTGTGCATGTACCCTCTTGCTGTTTTTTGAAAGATGGCAGAAAAACAGAAGGGAACCACAGGTTTTAAGCAATGTCAGGACTGTGGCAGAAAGATGCTCAACTCTGATGGGCATCTGTCATGTATTTATTGTTTAGGTGTCCCTCATTTGGAGGTACAACCACCATGTGAACTCTGCAAGGGTTTCAATGCTCGCACCCTTACAGAGAGGAGAAACATTTATTCTCAAGAGGCTGCTAAAATGCCCTTTTAGTGAGGCGTTGTCTGAGGTGGAGACATCTAAGTCTTCTTCCAAGAAAAGGAGCCATTCAGTACATTCGTCCCTTAAGGTACAAGAAACTAAAACTACTAAGACTCAGGTTTCAACTCATCCTTCAGAAACGAGGCCTAAAATATCTAAATCTGCACCGACTCCTGCTCCGGAACTAAAATCTGTTGCATTTCCTATGGTGCCGACCATTATTGAAGGTACCAAAACACCTGCGTCGCTAACCTTATTTGGTACTGATGACCCTCTCGGCACCAACAATAGTCTCTTCAAATATTCTGGTAAAGTCTTCCCCTGTAAAGCAAATTACTGGTCAACAGACCACAGTGCCGAAGGTCGAGAGTACACCCAGGACTAAATACTCCTCATCTACAGATACATTCTTGGGTCAACAATTAAGTCCATTTCTTGAAAGGCCCGAATCTCCCTCGGGGATGTCCTTTTGTTCCACCAGGAGCTTTCAGAGCTAGATGTAGTCAGATTGGTGGATCAGCTCTTGGCTGCCAGAGGCCTTTGCTTCCCCTGCAACCTCTCTCTCCTATCCAGAGACGAGAGTTACTCTCCCAGGACACCCACTTATCTTCCTCCTTCAACCTCTCCACAGTTCTTGGAGCCCACTACTTTGACGTTCCCGGTGCCAGCTACATCTGTACTGATGATGGATCTCATCTTGGTTCCGGAACCGACTCTGTGGTCTGAGGCTCCATCGGAGCCAACCCACAGGACTGTAATTTGGCTACTGGCTCTGGGATCCCCGGATCGGTTCCGATTTTTTCCATGGAGATGTCTATAATTCCTGGTGCGTGGGAGTTACAAGTCCTCTCATGGCTCCTAATGTGGAAGCAGGCTCATCTGAGTGGGGTGTGACCCCGGTTCTGAGGTTGTCTTTCTCAGTTCTGGGTTCCCATCCCTCTTCGGGCAGGCTATTTTCCAGATTATGGATAGAGCCCTTGCCTCGGTAGGCCCACAGTTGGCACCATCCCCATCGGAATGTCACATTTATGTATTCTCTGGCTCACAGCTGTCACAATCTGCTACCTTGGGGCAGCAGTCACAAGAGCAGCAAGATACCCTATTGCAGGCTCCCCCATCTTAGGAGTCCTCCTCAGACCTTCGCCCAGAGAAGCCACCCTGCAAGAGATCATGCAAGAGGAAGCACCTGGATTCTCCAGAAGAATCTGTCACTGAGGATACAGATTTCGATGAAGGGGAGAGGTCCCCTCGGTCACCCCCTGAAGATGTCTCCTTTGGAGACATCCTGCAAATTCTGAAACAGGGGTGATTGGAAGCCCACAAACCCATACTCCGAGGAATCTGTTGTCTTGCAGGCTTTTCGTGCTTGGCCTTCTACTTCTTGGGTGACCCCGCCTCCCGATGAACTGGTTAAACTCATTGTGCAGCGTGTGTGGAAGGCTGCTGATAACATAGAGCCAATTCCCCAGAGACTAGACAATTCTTTCAGTGCCAGAGGACCAGCCCTACTGGTCGAAGGGTCTAGCAGTGTATGCCATGATGGTGGCGGCTGCCGCAAAAAAGGAACTCGCTGAGGAAAGTCCAGCTGTCCATCCTCCAAATCGAGAGTCCCAGACGATGGACAAATTTGGGAAGTGGGTCTTTGCTTCATCGACCTTTGCCATACGGTCCTTGAATTTTTTTGCTACATTTCACACGACTCCAGAGAGATCTGATAACTGAGCTTTCAGAGACCTTAGCAGGAGCATTTCTGACGAGGTCTGGAATAAGGTTGCCTTCCAGCTTGCCACCCTGGAGTCTATCTACAACTTGTCCATGTGGTTTATTGCACATATAGCCAAAGGGACATCCAGGGCAGCAGGTACAGGCATTGCCTTCAGGTGCCATGCTTGGATGCGCTTATGTGACTTTGTGGACCCCTTCAAGTCTTCCTTTATCAGCACTCCTGTTGATGCTACTTCGTTATTTGGCCCAAAAGTCAGAGACACGTTAGCCAGGTGTGAGAAGGACGGAAAGACCCTTTCTGCTGTGGGTGTGCATTTTTCTGCCCCTCAACAACCTTACTCTAGGAGTCAGAGGAGTGGGAAGATGTGGTTCAGAAAGTCCCAAGGGGCTTTTTGGGACACACATGGTGAGTATTCCTCCCAGGGCAGAGGGGGGAACTCTTCGGGAAGATGCCCCTCCTGTGGCAGAGGGGGCCTGCGCAATCAGGGTTCTAGGGATTTTTTTTCTGGAGAATCCTACCAGTGGTCCTGAGCATCAGCCTGATTGCTTACTTCTGGAAGCAGTCAGGGGAAGATTCTCTCTCTGCTCCATTCAGCCTAGCACACAATAACATCAGACTCCTGGGTGCAGACAATAATTACCAGAGGTTACCATATCCCCTTCAGTCTTTATCAAAGACCACAAATGCGAATCCCTGATGTTCCAGCCAGTCAGCGGGATATAGCAGCATTAGAAATTCAAAAGCTCCTTCAAAAAAAGAGTCATCCAAAAAGTCCCACCAGACCATATAGGATCCACATTTTACACAAGATTCTTTTTAGTGCCAAAAAAGACAGAGGACTGGAGGCCAGTCTTGGACCTCAGTGTTCTGAACAAATTTGTACAACAGACAGAATTCTGGATGGTCACGGTTCAGTCTGTTTTCTGGAGAAAGACGATTGGATGTGCTCTATAGATCTTCAGGATGTGTATTACTACATAAAAATGGACAAATGGCTAGGAGTCCGTCATTATCCATTTTGAACATTGCCCGTTGGCCTCACCACAGCCCCCAGGGTGTTCACCAAATGCATGGCAGGGGTAGCAGCTCACTTAAGGCTACAGGGATTCTGTGTGTTTCCATATTTAGATGACTAGCTCCTAACTGCCTCAACGAGGCATCTGCTGCTTTCCGCCTTGGACTCTGTTCTAAAGCTTGCAGAGTTCTTAAGCATCTCAGTAAACAAAGAAAAATCAAAAGTATCCCCCACGCACGACATAGAGTTCATCAGAGCAAGACTAAACACAAAATCCTGCATGGCTGCTCTTCCACTTCACAGACTGGTGAAATTGAGGTTACAAAAGTGATACTCTCTCAAGACAAAGTTTCTGCTCATCTAGTCTTACAGCTCCTTGGGTCCATGGCAGCAACAATCACCTTAGTTCCTCTGGCGAGGTACCACATGACACTGCTTCACTGGCTCATGGCATCACAGTGGTCACTGTTAACCAGTGTCCTATCCTGTCTGCATAACCAACTGATGCAAGCAGTATTTATCTTGGTGGATGAAGCCAGAAGACAACTTATGGAGCTGCCCCTTTTCCCCCTCTCGGCCCAAGGCCATAGTGACCACAAATGCATCCCTGATAGGGTGGGGGTGGGGCATTTTCAGGGCAAGACAGTCCAAGGCACTTGGTCCCCTCAAGAAGCCAATTTGCATATCAGTGTCCTAGAACTGAGGGCAATGCTCTTAGCATTGCAAGCATTCCAATCTGCTCTTCCTTCAGGGACAATTGTTATTCAGTCAGACAATATGTCAGTGGTCTGGTACATCAAGAAACAGGGGGGGACCAGATCCTACCCTCTATCAGGAATCCCTAAGAGTTTGGGCAATGAACCACTTTCTGATAGCAACGCACATTACGGGGAACTCCAAAGTGATTGAGGAGAAACTGAGCAGATACCTTCTCCTGCCTCACAAGTGGTCTCACAATCCCAATGTAACGACGAAGGTCTTTTGTCAATGGTGTCAGCCTTGCTGCGATCTTTTCACCTCTCCCGTAAACTACAAATGCCCTAGTCCCCCCTTGGGAAGGGTCCCTGGGAGATGCTCTTCTCCACGATTGGCCCCTGGGACTTCTTTATGCTTCCCTTCAATCCATCTAATTCCCCAATTTTTGAAGAAAGCCCAATGGTTGAGAAGCAAAGTGATTCTCCTTGCACCTTATTGGCCCCATCACATGTGGTTTCCCTTTCTCTGGCCTCAACTAGTTCACCTTCTGTGGATTCTGGATCCAACTCCAGACCTGTTATCTCATCCGCACGGCCTGGTCCATCCCAATATACAAAGTCTCAAGCTGATGGCTTGGTTTCTCCACTTCCAGTAATTGCCAGGTGAAATAATTTATCTTCCCCAGTACAAACAATACTTTTGGCTTCTCATAAATTGTCCACCAGAAAACTTTATCTTAGTAAATGGAAGAGATTTGTTTTTTTTTTTTTGGTCTGATGAAAAGGGTATTGATCCTTTCTCAGCCTGTATCGATAAGGTCTTGGAATACTTAACCACCTTATTTCAGTTGGGAGCCTCTACTTTTACCATTAGAGTTCATTTAGCTGCCAGTTCAGATATTCATAATGGATTCGATAACCATTCCTTGATGTCTCACTGTCTTTGCCAAACTTTTCTTAAAGGCATTTTACATTTGAAACTGACTTTCAAAGAGCCCATTGCACCTTAGAATTTAACGTCGGTCTTACAATGTTTGGTCCTTCAGCCTTTCGAGCCAGCAACCACCTATGATATCAAGTTTTTATCTTGGAAGACTCTATTCCTAGTAGCCATCAAGTCGGCCAGGAGAATCTCAGAATTGCAGGCTCTGTGTGCAAAACATCCGTATGTCATTTTTCACAAAGAGAGAGTATCACTCAGAACTAATCTAAAGTAGTGTCAGATTCCAATATTATTCAGACCATAGATTTACCAGTCTTCTTGCCAAATTTCTCAAACAAGGGAGAATATTGTTTGCATTTTTGGACATACAGAGACAATTATGTTTTTATTTGGATAGCAAAAATCATTTAGAAAATCAGACCAATTGTTTCTATGATTTTCAGGTACTAGACTGTGCAAACCAGTTTCGAAATTCACTCTGTCAAAATGGTTGAGAGATTGCATTACTTTTATTTATGACCAAAATAAGCTGGACTTGTCAACAAAAGTTAGGGCTTATTCTACCACATCTGTTTCCACTTCAGTAGCCTTTCATTCCAGAGCTTCTATGTATGACATATTTGCAGCTGCAACTCAGGTTTACCCCATACCTTTATCACTCATTACAAATTGGATACTGTCTCCAGGGGAAGAGCATCTTTTGGCTCTATGGTGCTCAGGAATATCCTTCCCTAGGTCCTCCTGGGTCTGAAGTAGCTAGCGACTCTGTTCCAACAGTCAAGTATGAATGAAGATTGACAACATCAGATAAAGAAGTTGTGTTCTTGCCATAACCTTCCATCTGTGTTTATGATCTTCATTCTTGACATCCCACCCTCCTTCCCCCTCCAAGAGACTCCTGGAGGTTCGGAACTAGACCTGAGTTTTCTAATAGGGTTGTTGCTCAGACAAACCTTCCATGATTTTCTACTTTATGGGCAAAACTCGATCTGAGGTGAAGGGAAGAGAGGCAGTATGGGTAGCCTTGGCTTGAGAGTTTTTGGCTGGTGTGAGCTTGATATATAACTGCTGAGTTGGTTCCAAAGATTGGAACTGACCCCAATAGTCAAGAATGAATAAAGATCGACAACATAGATGGAACGTTATGGTAAGAACATAACTTCATTTTCATTTTCAAGCTCGCTGTGCCCCACCATTTCTCTAAGTAATTCATCCCGTAACCCCTCCCAACTGGAACATCCCATAAAACTTCCAACTGGAGGGTTATAATTGTACATCTGTGATTTGCTGAGTCATCTTCATCAAACAAGTTTCTTTGAAACATTTTCTCCGAATCCTGCACACATACTCCAGTCTCTATATTTGCATTGTTCTTCATTTTTTTCACTAGTTCATCTCCTCCTCTCTCTCTTTTTCTCCCTCTCCCTGTTTCTCCAGGTCTCCTCTGTGCCTGGAAAGGAAATGGGAAGTGCTCCTTCAAAATGGTTCCCACTCACTACAGTGTCGAGTAGGGGAAGTTCTCTGATGCCCTGGAAGTTTTCCCCTCATAGTATAAGTACCACCTCAACTCTTCTCTGAAAAGAGGCTACTAACCTAGTGAGAATAACCTGGTTAACAAAATAAATAAAAAAAAATTGAATTGTAACAGAGTAAAGATGAACTCAGTCATAGACCCACGAAGAAAGAGAACATTTGTACACATCAACTGATAGCAGTAAGGACATGAACTTCATAATGTAGCTGCTTACTTTGACCTGCTTGTATCTGCCACTGATTTTGTGTTTGGTCTATTTACTCATTAAGGAGATGTCTGATTTGGTTCTGTGCCCAAAGGGAATTGAAAAATCTAGACGAAGGTTGATCAGTATGTGAAAGTTAGACTTACAGTTCTCCTGAAGGCTTGGAAGGTATAAGAACCACCCTAGTTTCAGGCCTGGAAAAAACAAGTTAAGCCTGAACTGCTTGATTGATAGCAAAATGCTGATGTTTTTCTCCCCAGCCAAGCTTAAAGTGTGACTGCTTCAAAGTATTGTCACTTTGTACATAGTACTAGCCTTCTTCTAAGCAATGGACATGCTGACACACAACTCTCCAAGGTTCTGTCTGTTTTATTTCCATGAAGGATGCTGGGGATAGGCACCAGAGGTTAGTCTTAATTTTGTGGTAGGTTGGCCACTTTTTCTTTCATTCTATTACCATTAGTATAATTGCCAAGTTTCTTTACATATCTGCAGCTTCTGATTTTACTTTAATTTCTGTATTTTAGTAATTGTTATTAAAAGGCATCCATCCATCCACGACCCTCTTTTCCCGTTTTTGCACATGGGGTCAAGGTGTCACTTCAACAGTGTTATACTAAGTTGTAAAAAGGATGCTAGTTTAAAATAATGTTATAATATAGACAGTAGATTTCTAGTACAGAAGTACTTCAGAGTGATTGATTATAGTTTGAAGACCTTGCTACAGTAAGTATGCTGATCATCAGTCCCACTGCTGCAGTGACTCTTAGGTTAATTTTTTTTTTGTCTGCCTAGGAAACAAGCCAGCTTTCAAATTGTTGATGTCTTCAGGACTTTTTTGCCCATACACAGCCTAATAATCCTGACTCAACTTACTAATAATAGCAATAAACTTATAAAGTAGAAACAAACTCAGTCCTACTTTATATCCCAACAAAAATTATATACAGGAGTAGTGGGATGGATGGATGGAGGGTGGGTAGGTGTAGCTACTACAGGAGTGAGAAATTTGAACATAAACTGTTATGGGCAAGTGCAACTTACACAATTGTACTATGTTGATCATTCCTACTGCTGCAGTTGCCCTTAGGCTATACGGGCCCTTTAGTGTTTTTGACATCTTATCCAAGTTTGTTCACCTTGTCAGCACATGTCTGTTCTGGAAGTACTGTGGCACTTTTCTTCCCAGGCCTTGTCTTGAACTGAGCTTCATCCCAGTTAGCCAACCTTGTAAACAGCAACATAATCAGAAAATAAAACAGACAAGCTGTTCAGTGGTAAAAGCTAGTATGATGAAAGCATGACTGGATTTAATAAATACTGAGGTTATCTTTGCATTGCTGTCTTCCCGTTGTAATGCCACTAGTGAGGTCCCCTTAGAGCACTGCCTATAGTTTTGGAAGTCACAGAGACAAAAGAACGTTCTGGTAATAAAAACATGGAATTACAGGGTTACCAAATGGTAAAAGCACATACAGGGTTCTGGGTGTAAGCATAGATGTTGGTCATAAATGCCTTTGAAAAGAAACTAAATGTTCATGTGACTGCTAAATAACAAGCCAGGAGTCACACCGGTGTTCTGTCTACTGCCTTGGAGAGAAGGAATCCTGTCTGAAACAAGGCTACAATTACCTGCACTTCAGTCTGAGCAGTTGAAGGTTTCAGAAGAGAATTTCCTCTCCTACCTCACTAACAGGAAGATGGAGGCAGTTGAGTATTTGTCATATGGAGGTTACTGGAAGGGAGGCATTTGTAACTCCAGGTGTCAAAATGCCAAAGAAATGGAGGGTAGACTGTAGTCGGACCTTCCTGGAAGTTAATCTGTTCAGAAACAACACTCTAGTCCTGCAATTGGCTGGCTCATTCTGTAGTAATGGAGGATTTAGCTTCCAACCATGTTCTGTTTCAGTGGACAACAAGAGGCCAAAGGGTAGGTGCTTCACTGGCTCCCATCTTGGCAAGTGTATCAAAGGTGTAGGCAAACACACACACACACACACACACACACACACACACACACACACACACACACACACACACACACACATTCTGATTTATGGGAGTAGCCTCTTGAGTTGCATGGCCAGAGCTGAGTGGTCATATTCAGGACCAAGGACACCTATCCCCAGGACTCCCTAGACTCAGCAAGGTATACTGACCCAGGTATAGTAGAGTCTCCAGGGTCTTTCCTTATATGGGTTCATGATTCAGCTCTTCAACTCCAGACAGATGTTTAAAGATTGTCGGGACCTGTCCATGTGATTGCAGTATTACACTGTTTGAGAATGTGGTAGCATGCTATTACTGGGCTTGGTGTAGCCCTCTTATGTCCCTGCATTATTTTAGCAGTAGTGCCCCCAAGCACTGGCTTTCTGTCAGCTGATCCGCAGTGCCTGCCTGTTATACACTTGAACCAGCACTTCTGTGTCCTTGTAAACGCTAATGACATAAAATGGGTTATATACTTTACAGTTCACCCACCAGTTTAACATTGTTAACAAAATGTCAGTCTTTCTCAGCGACTTCTTGCAGAGCTACATTTGACATGTCTATTTGCAGTGTATATCTAATGTGATTAATGCTTTACAGTCTGCATTTATTCACTAACTTGACAGTATTCCTAGTCTTCTTCCTGATCATCTCATCGCCCAACACCAGTCTCTGATTCAAGTCCAAGGTGCTCCTGATGTTCATTATTAGAGCATTGCTGTAGTAGCCTAAGCAGTATGGGTTATGTCCTGCCTGGGATGTAAGAGCTAGTCAGCTTTCAAAGCGTTAGGGTACCTTCCATGTGCCCAGATTGTTGAAAGTTCAAACAGATTAGGGGTGGGGGAGTCTTTGGTCTGAGTGTAAGCCCCCCCCCCCCCCCAGCTTTTCTGACACAGAAAAGCACTCCTCTTGCCATTTTTTTGGGATCAGTGGTTGGCTAACATTTCTCCATTTCTGAGCAGATCAGTTCCCTTCTGGGGGAAAAATCTTTCTACGTTTTATTTTTATGACCAAAACCGTACTTTTATCAAAGAACTGTTTGATTTTCGCTAGCTTTTAATGTTTTTGGGACTTTCACATAACATTAATGTTTTCAGTAGAAACAGTGTTTCTTTTTACTGTTTGTGTAAATTTTAGTTTTCATCAAGTTTACACTATTTTCTAATAATTTTCATAAATTATTTAGGGACTAAGGCAAGTGTGTCTTGTGCTTGTCACTATAAAATTTCTGTGAAAACACTACCTTTTTGCTGCTTACCTTTTGCTGACTATTTCTGACATCGCTTGACATATTTCAGACTTCTTTCTTGGCTTAACCATGGAACATCGTATTGTTTTTTTGGTTTGTTCTTCATCTAAACACAAGAAAAAGAAAGAACATTTCTAGACAGCCTTTGCCAGTTCCGCAGACTACATCCTTGCCTGTGCCACAGATTGTTTACCCTGCAGTGACCATTTCAGGTTCCTCAGACCACTCATCTTTTTTCCCTAGTTTCCTCTAGTCTAGTCCCTTCAGCTACCATGGACCAGGGGTGAGGCGTGTCCTCTGTGGGCATTGGAGAACCACTCTTTTCAGCCTCGAAGGAAGGAGCTGGGAATGCTTCCCTGCTTGACCAGAATAAGATGCCTGTTTCCTGGGTTGATGTCCCTGAAATGAGTCATTCTGCTTCTGTTAAACAGAAGCAGAAAGTTAAACATTTGTCTTCCCATGTCTCTGTTATCCTAGATAAGTAAGATTTATTGGGCTTAGGTCACACAGTTAACCATTCACATTCTAGTTTTACTTGTAAGAGAAAAGTAATTGTTTTAGTTTCTGTAGATTCCTGGTGTGATAAACAGGAAATAGAATTAGAGGAAACAATTTGTTTTCTCCTCGGGCAACAGAATTTGATTCCAAAGGGAATATTTATTCTTACTTTCCCTATGAAGCATTTTCCATTTCTGAAATAGCTTGTATGTTAGCATTTTTATTAATATAGGTCTTAGCTGCCTGCTCATGCCCAGATTTGGAGCAGGAATACAGTGCGCCCTCTCAGTTAACAAATCCTGCTGTGGAACACCAGTCTAATTGCTTACGCATACTTTCACAAAATGAATGCAGTCTGTTATTTTCCATTTATCTTGTACAGTAGAAAGTCTCAAGTTTTCTCTGTGCTTTTGCAATTCTAGCTCTACTATTTTTTTTTTAATGGCTGTCCAAGCAAAACCTAATGCTTGACCAGCCTTTTCTTCGTTTTTCTTCTCTGATTTTTGCAGTTTTAATAGTTCATGTTAATTCCAGTAGGCCAGCAGCCTGTTTTCATGGGAGACATGAGGTGGTATTTATACTGGCAAGGAGAAAAGTGACTAGGGAATCAGGAAACCTCCTCTGTACTTTTTAAGTGCCATGGGATCTTTTGCATCTACCTGAGCTACCACCAACTCAGACAGTTGGGACTTCATTTGAACTTCTCGTCCAAAGGGCAGCACATTCAGGAGTGTAGCCCCAACTCCACCCCCCACAAAAATAAGCTGTACTGCATTGTCAGTACTAGAAAATTAATCCAGCTACCTGCTGCGGAAAAATAATCCTACAGCCTTCTGATCTTCCATCAACAAAAGTGATGAGCTACTGAAACTTGTGATATTTAACTGCATATATTCCTTCAATTAATTTAAACACGTCTGAGTGCATTTGATTTAGTTTTCAGTAACTTAGAGGAAAAAATATCTCCTGTATCAAAGCAGAAATCTTCTTTTTGATGAACATCCACAATATTTTCCCAGCCAGTGTTTTTAATTCTTCTTTTCTGGCTAATTTTCTTAATTTCTCCCAGTGTCTTCTTTGCTGGCATCCTGACAGTGTGATTACTAATCAGCGACTGAATATTATCCAGATTTGTGGCTTTCACTAGGTTTTTTCTCAGTTTTAATTTTTACACTAGAAGAGCACTAATCACCTGATGTTCTTCGTGTTTCACTGTTGCAGTCATCACACTTGGATTATCTGCCTGCAGGTAGCCCTCAGTTGGCCTGAATACCAGAGTCTTGAGATTTCTGTGTCAGTTGCTGTCGCCTCTTCCATGACATCAGGTCATCAGGAGTATAAAACATGCAGCCGACGCCATTACACCAGTCTTTCTTGCCGAGAAGGAGCCCGAAGCAGAAGCAGTTCACAAGTGACGGTTGGCCGCTACCTGAAATTTTCCTTTTTTCGAGTTTCATACCTGAAGTCTTCTAAAGCTAAGTACCCCGTTGGGGATTCTTTTTTCTTGCTCTAACCGATGTCAGAACAAAATTAACAATTGTCTTGCCTGTGGAAAGCAAATACCTCACAGAGAGTTTCATTCTTACTGTGCCACCTGTTTACTCTCAAACCATGACGTCCCTAGCTGTCGGTTTTGTGCCTTGTTTAACACCCAAACCATTCGTCGTTGGGATATTTTTGTAGCTAAATTCTTTTGCTGTTGTTCTCCGTATTCCGAATTGGCTTCGGCAAGCCATCCGACTACCGATCTTCTGAAAAAGCACAAAGACAGAGACCGCATAGGCTTCCGTTAAGCTTGTTGCCAGTCCGCCGGTACTCAGTGAGGTGCCTTTGCAGCCCCTGATGCCCACTTCTACAGATTCTCAGGCCTCTGCTGAGAACCGTTCTGAGTCCGGTATGCCGCGAGATGCTTCTTCGACAATGGAACCTGTGGATGTCTCTACCGTGGATGGGTCCATTGCCGTTGTGCAGGCACCGGCTTCTGAGGGTGTATTCCGACCTACTAAAACTATCGAGTTTTTCAGGCCCATAGTTCACACTATGCCTAGAAAACCGATGTCCAAAGCACATGCTCATCCTCCCATGCCACAAAAACAAATGCTTAGAATGGCTGAAGACCTTGTTACTCTAATTAGGGGAAGCCAGCCTTCCCCTGCCAAAAGTCAAAGAATTGAATTTCCTTCTGATTCTGCAGACCAGGAGTCTGATGACTCTGACCCTTCTGATTACCAGGACATACCCTTATCTACCTATGAGGATTCAGATGCAGGGGAATCCATTCCCTCTGCCTCCCATCCAGAGGTTTTCTCTTTTGGTGAAATCTTGCATACCTTAAAAGAGCATTTCCAATGGGAATGCCAGGACTATCCTCAGTCCAAAAAGAGACTCACGGAATTTTTAGATTTTCCTCTGC
Source organism: Protopterus annectens (assembly GCF_019279795.1). Classification (NCBI taxonomy): domain Eukaryota; kingdom Metazoa; phylum Chordata; order Ceratodontiformes; family Protopteridae; genus Protopterus; species Protopterus annectens. The sequence goes on from NC_056727.1 coordinate 450,215,395, forward strand.
ACAGGCCTCTAGCTATATCCCCTGTCCTGGATATTGTAGACAATGTATTCTTGGAGTCCAGTCTTACTCCTGACACCTTACCACCAGCTCCTAGAAAACCTGACAGTTACTACAGAGTACCTGATTCTCACAAATTTCTCTTTAAGAATCCTACTGCAGATCCAGAGACCATTTCCCAGGGCATTAAGGCTACTACAGCCAAAGACCCTACCCCTTCAGATAGGGATTCTAGAGCTTTAGACAGATGGGGTAAGAAGGTATATACCTCTGCAGCTCTTGCCACCAGGGCTTTGAATTGCCAGATTTCCTTCAAGGATGCATCTGCAGTCATAACATATGGGTTGTCCTGCCTCAGGCAGCCCTTCGGTCGGCCGGATTCCAAAGTCTGGGTCTGGCCTCGGCTGATGTCGCACTTTCCCCGACGTCAGAGTGTCTGGGGTATAAAAGCATCAGCCGACGCCATTTTCCTCAGTCTTTCTTGCCGCGCGGTGCCCGAAGCAGAAGCTGTTCGCAAGTGCCGGTCGGTCAGATCCAGAGATTTCAGCTACCGAAGACTTCGAAAAAAGCTAAGTACCCCGTTGGGGACTCTTTCTTGCCTCAGCCGATGTCAGACAAAGTAAATAATTGTTTAACTTGTGGGAAACAAATACCTCATAAGGATTTCCATTCTTACTGCCTTCCTTGCTTAGGCCCAGACCACGACGTATTGGCCTGTTTAGCCTGTGCCTCCTTCAACCGACGAACTCTTAGACGTCGATCGGAGTTTGCAGAGGAGTTTTTTGGAGCCGCTTTTGCTTATAAAATGCCGTCGGAGACTCCGACTTCGCATATGGTCAAAAAACGCAAGGAAAAGGACCGACACTCGCGGCCCGTGGTTTCGGCTGAAACCACGGCTAGGCCTACCACGAGTGTCTCGGTTTCGGCCCAAACCGAGTCCTCGGCGATTCCTTCTTCCGAAACCATACATGTTCTTCGTTTTCCATTGCTGCAGTCCTTACTATTGGGTATAGTCCGCGTCCAGTCGGCCCGAATACCAGAGTATAAGGCTGACGTCGGTCAGGGCGCATTAGACTGACGTCAGTACGTCAGGGTACTAATGCGCATGACCGACGTCATATCCTCAGTCTTTTTTGCCGCATGGTCCGATGCAGAAGCAGTTTTGCGAGTGCAGGTTGGCGTTCTGAAATATTTCCGAAACCGGAGTTTCAGACCGAAACAGAGTTGCCTAAGTACCACGTTGGGGTACATTTTTGGTTTTTCTTGCATCAGTCTTTTACGGATGTCAGAAAAAGTGAATAACTGTATTTCTTGTGGGAAACAGATACCTCATAGGGATTACCATACCTTGTGTATACCTTGTTTAGGGCCTGAGCACGGCGTTGTTGGTTGCCGCTCTTGTGCTAGGTTTAACAAACGCACTATTAAGAGGAGGTTAGACTGTGCCAGGTTAGTGTTTGGGAAGCGTTGCAATTATAAAATGCCGTCGGATGCTCCGGCCGCTTCGTCAAGAAGCGCAAGGACAAAACAGTGAAGCCTAGGGTTGATGAACCGGCAGTCCCGGACGTCGGTTCTTTAGAAGGCTCAGTGGAGCCAGAGGTTTTGCCAGGAGTTTCCATGGAGTCTCAGGCAGAAACTTTACTGTTACAGGATGTGCCTTCTCAGGAGGTAGGCCAGGCTGAGGGGGCTTCTCAGGTAACTGTTCTTCCCTCTCTTCCTAAGGTAGTTAGAGCCTCTCCTTCTGTTGCCAAAACTTCTTTGAGAGGTAGGCCTAGTTCAGCTTCAGTGGGGGCTTCTCCTAGCATTTCGGGTTCTGTACCTAAGAAACATATGCTTAAAATGGCAGAAGATTTGATTACTATGATTAGAGGTTCTATGCCCCCGCCTGATAAGAGGCCTAGGGTGGAACCGGAGTTTGATAGTTTTGAACAGTGTTCAGAGGCTTCAGAGTCTTCTGCGGAAGACTTGCAGGAGTATCCTACTTATTCTGATTCTGATGTGGATGATTCCACTCCTACAGCTTCTCCTCCTGAGGATTTCTCATTTTCAGAGACTCTGCATTCCATGAGGGAGCACTTTAAATGGGAAGGCCAGGATTACTCTGATTCCAGGAAAAGGCTTAGGGAATTCTTGTTTTTGCCCCAGCATAGGCCCTTAGCTATTCCTCCTGTGTTGAATGTGGTGGAAGATGTTTTTGCAGAGGCTTCCCTGAATCCTGACTCTTTGCCTCCTGCTCATGTTAAGCCTGATAGGTATTACAGGGTGCCCGAAGCTCATAAGTATTTGTTTAAGAGTCCTAGGGCGGACCCAGAAACTATTTCTCAAGGGCCTAAAGGTGTTAAGGCTTCTGTGGTTAAAAATCCTGTTCCCACTGATAAAGAGGCAAGGGCCTTGGATAGGTGGGGAAAGAAAGTGTATACTTCTTCCACTCTAGCCATGAGAGCGTTGAATTGTCAGTTTCACATGCTAAAATATCAGAATTATCTCCTTTCACAATTAAAATCTAAGGTGGATGCTTTGGCGGAAGGTATTGAGTGTAAAGAGTTGCTGGACTTGGTTCATGTGTCTGAGCAAGTGGGTAAGCATTCTTTGCAATGTGGTTTTGATGCTGTACAGGCCTCCTCGAGGGTGGCTGCTACTAGTTCTGTTCTTCGCAGGCATGCCTGGTTGAAGGATCAGAATTTAGCTGAGCATGTTAAGACAAGAATTTTGGATGCTCCTTTACAGTCTGATGTGTTGTTTGGATTGCCTGTGGAAGCAGTTTTAAAGAAAATGGAGGACAAAGCTAAGTCTATGCAAACTGTTAAAGATTTTTTGCAGGTGCAGCCTCCAAGTTTAGTAGAAATTGGCCTGCTAAGGGGTGGACATATCCTGCTTATGATTCCCAGTCTAGGGTAGGTCTAGGCGTGGTAGGGGCAGGGCTCAAGGTTCTTTTAGGCCTAGAACAGGAGTTCACCTGCTCAGACTTCTGGTGAGGGCAGGGGTCAGTCCTTTCGTAAACAGACCCAATGACCTGTCTTTTCAGCTGCCAGTAGATTCTCGTCTGGCAGCTCCTTTGGGAGGAAGACTGTCTCTTTTCAAAGAAAATTGGGATTTAATTACTCAAGACAAATGGGTGTTGGATATCATTCACCACGGTTACAGATTTTATTTCCATACAATGCCCCTTTCAAAGGCATGCCAGACGTTCCTCCTCCACAAAGAAAGGAGGCTCACAAGCAAGTTTCTCAGTTACTCCAGATGGGGCCATTCAGCCAGTCCCTGTATCAGAAAGGGGCCTAGGATTTTATTCTCGCCTGTTCCTAGTACCAAAGAAGGGGAACACGTGGAGACCAATTTTGGATTTATCTCTCCTCAACACTTTTCTGGACATTCCCAAGTTCAAGATGTTGACGTTACAACAGCTTTTACCTCTGCTGGGCAAAGATCACTGGATGGTAACTTTAGATCTCAAGGAAGCTTACCTTCATGTGCCTATAAGGCTAAGTTGCAGGAAGTATCTGCGTTTCGAGCTGGAAATTCTCATTATCAGTTCTCTGCATTGCCCTTTGGCTTATCTACTGCCCAGAGTATTCACAAAGGTTCTGGCTCCAGTGATAGCTTACTTCAGGCTTCAAGGAATTCAAATCTATCCTTACTTGGACGACTGCCTGATTCTGGCTCAAGAAAAGGAAGACCTTCTACAGCATCTGGAATATGTTATAGCAGTGCTAAGATGCCTAGGGTATTCTGTGAACGAAATAAAGTCCAGTCTAGTACCCTCTCAAGACATGTGCTTTCTGGGTGTGAGACTGAATACAGCAGCCCAGATGGCCTTTTTAACCCCGGACAAACAAAAGAGTCTGTCACTTTACTTCCATCAACTATCTCATCAGTCCGTGCTGACTGCAAGGACAGTCCTTCAAGCATTAGGGTTCATGGCATCTTGTATTCTGGTGCTTCCCAATGCCAAACTGCATATGAGGAAGCTACAATGGTATCTCAAAATGTATGGACACAGCACTGCCAGGATTTGGACACTGTCATTCAAATAATACCTTGCCTTCAAAAGAATTCTTGTGGTGGGCTCAGGAATGTCACCTAAACAAGGGACTCTCTGTGACCCGGCCAGAGGCAAGTCAGATTTTAACGACAGATGCCTCGGACATTGCTTGGGAGCTCATCTAAATGGAAAGTGGATACAAGACAAGTGGCCTGCCAGACTACAGCATCTACATATCAACATGAAGGAGATGTTAGCAGTCCAGTTTGCATTAATGGCTTTCAAGGAGTTACTTCTTCCAGGGCAGGTGTTGATTCTAACAGACAACACAACTGTCATGTGGTACATCAACAAGCAAGGGGAACACATTCTTATCCTCTATGCAGGCAAGCAATGATTTTATGGGAGACTGCGCTAAGCTTGCAACTAACTCTTCAGGCAAGGTTTCTGCCAGGAGCACAGAACTCCTTAGCAGATGTGTTAAGCAGACAAATCATGGATCTCCACGAGTGGAAACTGGATCTTCATGTATTTCAGAAATTGACAGTGTCATGGGGAACTCCAGACATAGATCTGTTCGCTTCTCCACTAAACCACCAGCTGCCAAAGTATTGCACAAAGGGGTTTCATCACACAGCTTGGAAAGTGGATGCTCTGTCTTTCAGTTGGAAAAATCTTCATGTGTATGCCTTTCCACCTCTGCCTCTTCTTCCAAGGGTACTATTAAAGGTCAGACAAGACAGGCCAAGGATGATTTTGATAGCTCCAGATTGGCCTCGGCAACACTGGTACCCACTACTACGGAGTCTGGTAAAGAAGCCTCCATGGCCTTTACCTCTGATTCCTCATCTGTTATCTCAGAAGGACGGTCATCTGCTCAATGTCAAGCTTCACTCTCTTCATCTAACAGCCTGGCATATTCTGTGTTGAAACACAGCAGGTCTCAACTTCCTCAACAAGTTTTAAATGTGATTATGGAAGCTAGAAGACCTAGTACAAGGAGAGTGTACAGAAAAATGGAAGAGATTTTTATTTTGGAGTACAGCAAAGAATTTGGAGATTTCTGAGCCTAATTTGAGTGTGGCTCTTCAATATCTTACTGAGTTATTGGACAAAGGTTTGTCCTTCTCTTCCATTAAGATTCATGCTGCAGCAATTTCAGCTCACTATGATTGTGACCCACCTTTGTTTTCGCATCCTTTGTTCAAGCAGTTTCTTAGAGGGCAAAGAATATAAGACCCCCATAGAGCTCCTACTCCTGCTTGGGATCTCAATTTTGTGTTGGAAAAACTTACTCTACAACCTTTTGAGCCTGCAGCTACTGCTGAATTGAAATACTTGTCATGGAAGACTGCTTTTCTGTTGGCTATTACTTCTGCAAGAAGGGTGTCTGAGTTGCAGGCCCTTATGGCAGTAGAGCCCTTTTGATTTTCCATAAGGATAGGGTATCATTACGTACTAATCCTTCCTTTATGCCTAAGGTGGTTTCTAGTGTGGCTTTAAACCAAACTATTCATTTGCCTACGTTTTATGCAGACCCTCAAAATAAAGGGGAAAAGATTTTGCACACTTTAGATGTACACAGGCAATTGCGTTATTATTTAAGCAGGACTAAGGATTTTAGGCAGTCTCAGCAGTTGTTTGTTTCTTTTGCTTTGAGTTCACAGGGCAAGCCTGTGTCAAAACAAACTATTTCTAGGTGGATTGGCTTTTGCATTGCATTTTGTTATTCCCATCATGGCAAGGAGATTCCAGCTGGGATTAGGCCTCATTCCACTAGGGCTACTGCCACTTCAACAGCATTTCTAAGGGGTGGCAACTAAGGATATTTTGGAAGCAGCTACTTGGAGTTCAGTGCATACTTTCTCTAAGCATTATCACCTTCCTATCTACTCTAAGTCTAGGGCTGGTTTTGCCACAGCTGTTTTGCAAGGCATGTTGTCAGCTCCTACTTCTTTATGATTTGCCAGCCTCCCTTACCTCTGCTTTGGGATTCTACCCAATAGTAAGGACTGCAGCAATGGAAAGCGAAGAGCATAGTACAGTTTTGTACCTACGATAAATGTAGATGTTCGAGGATTCCATTGCTGGAGTCCAATTTACCCTCCTTCCCTCTGTGTTTAGGGGTGGTTGTGTAGGTGAGTTTACATGCTTATATTTTTGTATATATTCTTGTATATATTGTACATGTTTTTGGTGCAGGTATTTTGGGACTTGTCTTTTTAGGGTCTTCTGACATCTGGGGCAAGAAAAGACTGAGGATATGACGTCGGTCATGCGCATTAGTACCCTGACGTACTGACGTCAGTCTAATGCGCCCTGACCGACGTCAGCCTTATACTCTGGTATTCGGGCCGACTGGACGCGGACTATACCCAATAGTAAGGACTGCAGCAATGGAATCCTCGAACATCTACATTTATGGTAGGTACAAAACTGTACTTTCCGACCACCGAGGCCCGAGAGGCCCCGGCTGAGTCGGCTTCAGAACTACCTGCCGAAGCTTGTGTTCAGGATTTGTCTGACACCATACCTTTGGACATTTCTACCCCTGCACGTGGGGCTGCTAGGCCCCCAGCTTCTATGTCCATTAAGGCCTTCTCTAGGGCTAAAGCTGCCAAACTTTCAGAAGCTTTACCTGCCAAATCTACACCCCAGAGGCCTTCCTCTAGTTCTCAGATCCTCAGCCTGGCTGAGGACCTTATCTCCTTAATTAGGGGTTCACAACCTCACCCAGACAGGGCCTCTCATCCTCCTCCAGACAAAAGGCCCAGGACTGACCCCTCTGAACCCCACTCCTCAGATGATTCCACGGATGGATCTGAGTTGTCAGACCACCAGGAAGGGGCTTACTCGCCTTATTGAGGATTCAGATGCAGAGGAATCTATCCCTTCGGCCTCCCCTCCTGAAGAGTTTTCCTTTGGGGAGACTTTACATTCCATGAGAGAGCACTTTCAATGGCAAGGTCAGGATTTCTCTGATTCTAGAAAAAGATTACAGACCTTTTTGCATTTGCCTCAGCATAGGCCCTTAGCTATACCTCCTGTTCTAAATGTAATTGATGATGTGTACAATGATGTCAGTACAGCCCCTGGCACTCTTCCTCAGGCCCCTGCCAAACCTGACAGATATTACAGGGTCCCGGATTCTCATTTCCATCTGTATAAAGCCCATTCTGCAGACCCAGAAACTATTTCTCAGGGCCCTAAAGGGGTTGCAGCCGCTACTCCCAAAAATCCCCTACCCTCTGAAAGAGAGTCTAGAGCTTTAGAGAGATGGGGTAAGAAGGTATATACATCTGCAACTCTTTCTGTCAGGGCATTAAACTGTCAATTCCATATGATACAGTACCAAGAGTATTTGTTAGATGAACTGAATAAGAAACTTTCTTCTCCAGAACCCCTAGACCGTAAATCCCTTCAGGATTTGGTACATAACTCACAACAGGTTAGTAACCATTTCTTAAAATGTGGCTATGATGCAATGGAGGCTTCATTTAGATCAGCTATGACTGGGGCAGTTATTCGTAGGCATGCCTGGCTGAAGGAGCAATCTTTGCCAGACCATGTCAAAGCTAAACTCTTCGATGCTCCAATGGAGAAACAAAATTTATTTGGCTCCCCTGCTCATACTCAATGACTTGACTCTGATTATGCCTACAAGGGATCAACTGGAAGCACCCTTGGGCGGAAAGCTGGCTTTATTCTCAAAAAACTGGCATTATATTACAAAGGATACATGGACACTGCAAATAATAGACAAAGGATACAGGTTTCACTTCCACACTTTGCCAAAAAGAAGCGGAATGCCAAACCTACCACCAAATCAGAAGGCAGAGGCTTTAAAACAAATCAGCAATTTACTTCAGATGAAAGCTATAGAAAAGGTACCATGTTCAGAACAAGGCCAAGGATTTTACTCCAGACTATTCCTTGTACCAAGGAAAGAAAATCAATGGAGGCCTATTCTCGACCTGTCCGCACTCAACACTTATCTCATTGTGCCAAAATTCAAAATGCTGACCCTACAGCAACTTCTTCCCATGTTGGGCAAGGAGTCTTGGCTGGTGACTCTAGATCTCAAGGAGGCATACCTGCACGTCCCTATCCGACCAAGTTGCAGAAGACACCTCAGATTTCTTGCAGGATCAGAGCATTATCAATTCTCAGCATTGCCCTTTGGCTTATCTACTGCACCCAGAGTATTCACGAAATGCCTGGCATCAGTAGTTGCACATTGCAGACTACAGGGAATTCAAATTTATCCATACCTGGACGACTGCCTAATACAAGCGGACAACAAGAAGAAATTGTTAAAGGACTTGGCCTATGCCATACACCTGTTGCAGGCCTTGGGATGCACAGTCAACATCCAAAAGTCAAGACTAGTACCATCCCAAAGGATCACCTTTTTGGGTGCAGATCTGGACACAAACACCCAAATGGCCTTTCTCACAGAAGAAAAACAAAAACAACTTCCAGATTACTTCATGATTTTGGCAAGACAAACTCAGTTTACTGCAAGGAAAATCCTGCAGGCCCTGGGTTACATGGCATCCTGCATAATTCTAATCCCACATGCCAGACTGCATATGAGGAAATTGCAATGGTACCTAAGGAGTGTATGGTCTCAACACAGTCACAGTTTAGAAACCATGATACCAATCATTCCATGCCTGCAAAAGGAATTCCTGTGGTGGGCTCAGGCCTGCCAGTCCAACAGAGGGTTGCCTTTCAACAAACCAAAAACAAGGCAGACCATCACCACAGACGCCTCGGACCGAGGATGGGGAGCACACATGGAGGACAAATGCATCCAAGGCCTATGGCCTCAAGGGCAGCTAAGCATGCACATAAACCAAAAGGAAATGCTGGCAGTGAGGCATGCAATCGAGGCATTCAAACCCTTCCTCCAACAAGGACATCTGTTAATAAGGACAGACAACACCACGGTCATGTGGTACATAAACAAACAGGGAGGCACACATTCTTACCCGCTATGCCGGATGGCTATGAACCTGTGGGATTTATGCCTTAATCTCAATATCCAACTACAGGCCCAATTCGTGCCAGGGAAAGAAAATGCACTGGCGGACAGCCTAAGCAGGACTACTATGGATGCACACGAATGGATGCTGCACCCAGACCTCTTCAAACTCATAACAAAGACATGGGGAATGCCGGAGATAGATCTGTTCGCCTCCCAACTCAACCATCAACTGAAGACATTCTGCTCAAGGGCATACCACCCACAAGCTTGGTGGGTGGACTCTCTCTCTTTCAGCTGGAAAGCCCTAACAGTATATGCCTTCCCACCTCTCCCATTGATGCACAAGGTTCTACTGAAAATCAGGGATGAACAGCCAAAAGTGATACTAATAGCTCCGGACTGGCCAAGACAACACTGGTATCCACTATTGAGAAGCATGTCTCAGGCAAAATCATGGCCTCTCCCCCTATGGCCTCTTCTTCTAACGCAGAACAATTTCAAGACCCTGCATCCCAACTTGAAAACATTGCAGCTAACTGCCTGGAAAATTCCTTAAGCCCCAATCAAACTATTTTATCTCAGAGGGTGAAGGACATTATCCTGGAGGCTCGCAGGCCTTCCACAAGGAAGACATACTCAGCTAAATGGAAGAGATTTCTCATTTGGAGCACATCAAAGGGCACAGATGTCACAGTGGCAAACCTAGCACATATCCTAGAATATTTAGCAGAATTGTTCCACAATGGCCTGTCTTATTCTTCCATTAAGATTCATGCTTCAGCAATTTCAGCAGAATACAATGTGGACCCACCTATCTTCTCACACCCTCTCCTCAGACAATTTCTGAGAGGGATCAAAAATGTTAAACCTCCAATAAGACCACCTCTACCTGCCTGGGATCTCAACTTTGTGCTGGAAAAATTGACACTACCTCCTTTTGAACCAGCAGCATCAGCGGATCTACAGTTTCTATCTTGGAAAACTGCATTCCTTCTGGCAATCACTTCAGCAAGAAGAGTATCTGAGTTACAAGCATTAATGGCAGTGCAGCCTTTTCTTATTTTCCACCAGGACAGAGTGTCACTAAGAACCAATCCTACTTTTATGCCAAAGGTGGTTTCTAGGGTATCCTTGAACCAAGCTATTCACTTGCCTACATTCTTCCCTAATCCACAGAATAAAGGGGAAAAACTTTTGCACACCCTGGATATACACAGACAACTACGCTACTACTTGGACAGAACAAAAACTAGCAGAAAAACTGACCAACTATTTGTAGCATATGCAACTGGGGTGCAAGGAAGAGCAATTTCCAAACAGACAATTTCAAAATGGATAGGAAATTGCATTCGCTTTTGCTACTCCTTTCATGGAAAGACAGTTCCTGAAAATATCAGGCCTCACTCCACAAGGGCCACGGCCACCACTACAGCCTTCCTACGGGGGGTGGCTACCAAGGACATTTTAGAAGCTGCTACTTGGACCTCCGTGCATACATTTGCCAAGCATTACAATCTACCTTTATACTCTAGATCCAGAGCAGGGTTTGCAACTGCAGTCCTGCAGGGGATCTTAACTACACCATCCTTTTCTTAGTACCTCCACCCCCAGATTGGCTATGGTATTCTACCCATATGTTATGACTGCAGATGCATCCTTGAAGGACATAGTACAGTTTTGTACCTACCATAAATGTAGATGTCCGATAGGTATGCATCTGCAGTCAGGTTTACCCTCCCTCCTACCCCTCTGTGGTATTCCTAGGGTACTTACCCCTCTTTTAGCTAGCTGGGGGAGTCTATTATGGTGTATTTGTTTGTATTTACATGTATATATATATATATATATATATATATATATATATAATTTTGCAAATGTTTGGAAAATTATTGCATTTATCCAAATTTAGCCTTCCTAGAGGGCACCTGGCATCTGGGGCAAGAAAAACTGAGGAAAATGGCGTCGGCTGATGCTTTTATACCCCAGACGCTCTGACGTCGGGGAAAGTGCGACATCAGCCGAGGCCAGACCCAGACTTTGGAATCCGGCCGACCGAAGGGCTGCCTGAGGCAGGACAACCCATATGTTATGACTGCAGATGCATACCTATCAGACATCTACATTTATGGTAGGTACAAACTGTACTTTTCATATGTTGAAGTACAAGCAACATATTATGGAACTAATTAAACAAAAAATGGTGTTATTTCCAGATTGTGCAGAAAATAAAGATTTACAAGATTTATTGCATTCTGCAACCCAAGTTAGTAAACATACTTTGCAATGTGGGTTTAATGCCTTAGAAGCATCTTGCAGGGCTGCTGTCACTGGGTCTGTACTGAGAAGGCATGCTTGGCTAAAAGAACAAGTCTTGTCTGACCATGTCAAAGCAAAATTACAAGATGCTCCATTAAATCAGGAGTGTTTGTTTGGCAAAAAAGCAGAAGTTCTTAAAAAGATGGAAGAAAAAGCTAAATCTATGCAAACAGTCAAATATTTCTTACAGGTGCAGCCACCTAGATTCAGTAGGCATTGGCCTTCAAAAAAACTGGTTCTTTCCAGTCCGTCTCAGGCCTTCTCAGTCCAAACCCAGGGGAAACAGATCACCAAGACTACAGTCTCACAGTATGCAGAGATCTAAACAATGGGTTGTTTCCACCTCAAAACCAGGGAGTGGTAAGCCACCCCCCTTATGGAAAAAGTTCGCAATGACTTCCCAATTATCCTTCCCAGCCATGCGAAAGTACTTGCGCCCGTAGGAGGAAAACTCGCCCTTCATGCAAAAAACTGGATGTCCATTACTCATGACCGATGGGTTCTAAACAGTGTATCCCAAAGATACAGATTCTACTCCCACTCACTGCGAACACCAAGCGGGTTGCCAGACCTTCCACCAAACCAGTGGGCAGAGGCTCAAAAGCAAGTACTTTCCCTTCTCTGTATCAGGGCTATTCAACCTGTTCCAGTAAAACAAAGGGGACAGGGTTTCTACTCCAGACTGTTCCTGGTGCCCAGCAAAGAGAGCTATTGGCTCCCGATCCTGGATCTATCAATCCTCAACACCTTTCTGGTGGTCCCAAAATTCAGAATGCTTACACTGCAACAGCTTTTTCCTACGCTAGCCAAGGATGCCTGGTTAGTCACCCTAGACTTAAAAGAAGCTTATCTGCACATCCCCATAAGGGAGTCTTGCAGAAAATATCAGTTCTCTGCCCCTCCCTTTGGCTTATCTACTGTGCCCAGGGTATTCACAAAAAGCCTGGCTCCAGCCATTGCATACTGCAGGCAGAGAAATATTCAAATCTACCCATACTTGGACGATTGCTTGATTCAGGCGGACAGTCAGGAATTGCTACTTCAGCACCTGCCATTTGTAAAAAGACTTCTGACTTCACTGGGATACACCATCAACGAAAAGAAATCACAACTGGTGCCCAGCCAGCAAATTGTATTCCTAGGAACAAGCTTGAACACAACTTCCCAAATGGCATTCCTCACTCCAGAAAAGCAGGTCCATTTGACAAACTATTTCAAACTAATGGCCACCAAAACCCAGCTATCTGCAAGGAAAATACTGCAAGCCCTAGAGTTCATGGCCTCATGCATTCTGCTAATTCCATATGCAAGACTGTATATGAGGAAACTTAAGTGGTACTTAAAAAGTCTCTGGTGTCAACATTCTCAGGACCTGGAAACAGTGATTCCTATCATACCTTGTCTATGGTCAGAGTTCCTTTGGTGGGCAGAAGCATGCAACCACAACAAGGGACTTCCTTTCACTCAAACCCTCGCCGCCCAAACCCTGACAACAGATGCATCAGACTATGCATGGGGGGCTCACATGGCAGGCAAATGCATTCAAGGCAAATGGAGCCCAGAACAAATTTCCCTGCATATCAATCAAAAAGAGATGCTAGCTGTACAGAATGCTCTGACAGTCTTCAAATACCTTATCCTTCCAGGACAGCTCCTGATAAAGACAGACAATGTGGTACATAAACAAGCAGGGGCGGGACTAACTCTCACCCACTCTGCTGGTTAGCCATGGCTCTGTAAAACACAGCCTTGAGCATCCAAGTGCACCTACAAGCTCAATTCCTGCCAGGCAAGCAAACTTCACTGGCAAACGACTTAAGCAGAAGTCTACTGGACCCTCACAAGTGGAAACTGGAACCCAACTCATTCAATCTTCTAACCCAGAGGTGGGTACACCAGAGGTGGACCTTTTTGCCTTCCCCCAAAATAACCAATTGAACAAATTTTGCACCAGCAACCCTCACAGCAGAGCCTGGAAGGTGGACGCCCTATCCTTTACACGGGGAAACATCTCAATTTATGCCTTTCCTCCTCTGCCCCCTCCTCTCAAAAGTACTACTCAAGATCAAACAGAACACGCCAAGAGCAATCTGTATTGCACCAGACTGGCCACACCAGCACTGGTACCCACTCCTACGCAGTCTGACAGCAGTGCCACCCTAGCATCTTCCCTGCTGTCTCAGTAGGAGTTACAGATTTTGCATCCACAGCTGCAAACCCTAAACCTTGCAGCCTGGCTTATCCCATGAATACACCACCAGCATCCCTCAGCAAACAGGTGCTGGACACCATCCTTGAGGCCAGAAGGCCTAGTACTAGGAAATGCTATGCTGAAAAGTGGAAAAGATGTTGTTCTTGGAGTCAGTCTCAAGGAAAGGACACCGCTGTGCTCAACTTACCTCAAATCCTTTAACCTAGCAGAGCTGCTCCACAGAGGCCTATCCTTCTCATCCATTAAGATTCATGCCTCTGCCATCTCAGCTCATTATAATAGTGAGCCTTCTCTCTTTTCTCACCCTCTCATCAAGCAGCTCCTGAGAGGAGCTAACAATTTAAGGCCCCTAGGAGAGCTCCCACCTTGGCCTGGAACCTTAACTTTGTACTGGAAAAGCTCACACTTCCCCCTTTTGAACCTGCTGCTTCAGCAGAGTTAAAATTCCTCTCTTGGAAAACAGCCTTACTTCTAGCTATTACTTCAGGAAGAAGGAGAACAGTGTCTGAGTTACAGGCTATAATGGCGGTGGAGCCCTTCATTATTTTCCGTGCTGACAGGGTTTCCCTCAGGACTAACCCTTCCTTTATGCCCACGGTGGTATCCGGTGTGGCTTTAAATCAATCCATGCATTTGCCAACCTTTTTCCCTAATCCTCAGAATAGAGGGGAAATGATCCTGCACTCTCTGGACGTGCACAGACAGCTCAGGTTTTACCTTGACAGGACTAAACCTTTCAGAAAATCTGACAAGCTACTAGTCAGCTTTGCTACAAGGGCAGAGGGCAAAGCCATTTTGAAGCAAACCATTTCCAAGTGGATAGCACACTGCATCCATTTCTGCTACAAGCGCCATGGAAAACATACCCCTCTGGGGATCAGAACTCATTCCACTAGAGCTACTTCAACCTCTGGGGGGTCCCCACCAGGGACATCCTGGAAGCTGCAACCTGGAGTTCTGTACACACCTTCACCAAGCATTACGACTTACCTATTTTTTCTAAATCCAGAGCTGGATTTGCTACAGCAGTCTTACAAGGCCTGCTAGCCAGCCCCAACACTTCTTGACTGCCTCCACCCTTCCTCAGCTCTGGGAATCATCCCAGCTGTGATGACTGCAACAGTGAAACATGAAAAACATAGTACAGTTGTGCACACTTACCATAAATGTAGATGTTCGAGTGTATTCACTGTTGCAGTCCTGGTTTCCCTCCCTTCAGCCCCCTGGTTTTCTCTGTCCTTTTTACCTATTCTCTTTATGGTTATCTTTTATGGCAGGGGTATTTACTTTTTACTGGAAGTGTTCCACACCATGTAATAGCTTCCTATTTTGGGGGCTTCTGACATCTAGGGCAAGAAAAACTGATGTAATGGTATGAGCTGCATGTTTTATACCCCTGACGACCTGACGTCATGGAAAAGGCGACAGCATCCAATGCAGAAATCCCAAGACTCTGGTATTCGGGCCAATTGAGGGCTACCTGCAGGCAGATAACCCAAGTGTGATGACTGCAGCAGTGAATATACTCAAACATCTACATTTATGGTAAGTGTACACCACTGTACTTTTGCAAGTGCCAGTTCAGCCACTACCTGAAATTTTTGTTTTTTCGAGTTTCAGACCTGAAGTCTTCTAAAGCAAACCATTTCCAAATGGATAGCACACTGCATCCATTTCTGCTAGAAGCACCATGGAAAACCTACCCCTCTGGGGATCAGAACTCATTCACTAGAGCTACTTCAACCTCTACAGCATTTCTCAGGGGAGTCCCTACCAGGGACATCCTGTAAGCTGCAACCTGGAGTTCTTTACACACCTTCACCAAGCATTACCACTTACCTATTTTTTCTAAATCCAGAACTGGATTTGCTACAGCAGTCTTATACGGCCTGCTAGCCAGCCCTAACACTTCTTGACTGCCTTTATCCTTCTGCAGCTTTGGAAATCAACTCAAGTGTGATGACTGCAACAGTGAAACACGAAGAACATAGTACAGATGTGTACCCTTACCATAAATGTAGATATTCGAGTGTATTTACTGTTTCAGTCCTAGATGTTCATCGTGTTTCACTGCTGCAGTCATTACACTTGGGTTATCCTGCCGTCAGGCGGGCTCGCAGTCGGCCTGAGTTCCAAAGTCTTGGTCCGGCGTCGGTTGCTGTCGCCTCTTCCCTGATGTCAGTGCGCCAGGGGTGTATAAGAAGCAACCGACACCATTTTCTTCAGTCTTTCTTGCCGTGCGGTGCCCAAAGCAAAAGCAGTTCTCAAGTGCCGGTCGGCCAACTCCTGAGATTTCAAATTCGATTTCAGAACCGAATCCCCGTTGGGGAAACTTTTTTTTGCCTCAGACCGATGTCAGTAAAAGTTAATAATTGTATTTCTTGTAGGAAGCAAATACCTCATAAGGATTTTCATTCTTACTGTATTCCATGCCTAGGCCCAGATCACAAAGTCATTAGTTGTTGGTTTTGTGCTAAATTTAACAAACGCACTATTAAGCGTCAGTTTGATTTTGCTCGCCATTACTTTGGGCGAAGGTTTAATTATACAATGCCATCGGAACAACCGATGACTGGAATGCACAAAAAACGCAAAGATAAAGATAAGGAAAGGCATCCGAGGCCCAAAACTGACGATGAAGCTGCTTCTAGGCCAGTCGCCGGTTCTCCGGTTTTCAGTGAGGCGCTTTCGCAGCCCCTGACACCAGCTACCTCAGAACCACAGGCCGCCACCGACTCCCACGTGGAGGTGCCTAGGCCTCTGGATACTCAAGATGTTGGACCAACGGAGATTAACCCTTCAGATGGGTCCGGAGCCGCTGAGCAGGCATCGGCTTCTGAGGGTGTTTTCAGGCCTGCTCAACTTACCATTGCACCTACAGCCAGGACTAAACCTCCATTAAAGACAAAAAAGCAAGCACAGCATTCACCTGGACAGGCCTCCATGCCTAAAAAACAGATGCTCAAGATGGCTGAATACTTGACAACTCTGATCAGGGGTTCCCATCCCCCTCCTGATAAAAGGCCTAGGCAGGATAAAGATTATGATTCCTCTGACCAGGTTTCAATATATTCTGATTCCTCTTCAGACCAGGGATATTCTTTATCCCCCTATGAGGATTCTGATGCTGAAGAGTCAATTCCTTCAGCTTCTCCTCCTGAGGATTATTCTTTTCGGGAAACTTTACATACCATGAGGGAGCATTTCCATTGGGAGGGCCAGGATTATTCAGAATCCAAGAAAAGGCTCAGAGACTTTCTCTTACTGCCTCAACACAGGCCCCTTGCTATTCCGCCAGTGTTGGATATTGTGGATGATGTGTTCTGTGAATCTAGTTTAAATCCTGATTCTTTACCCCCAGCTCCAGTCAAGCCAGACAGGTACTGCAGAGTCCCTGACTCTCACAAATTTCTTTATAAAAACCCTGTAGCTGACCCAGAAACTATTTCCCTGGGTCCCAAAGGGGTTAAGGCTTCCACGGCTAAGAATCCAGTTCCCTCGGATAGGGACTCTAGAGCATTAGACAGATAGGGAAAAAAAGTGCAGTGAGGGCTCTAAATTGCCAGTTTCACATGCTTAAATATCAACAATACTTACTGTCTCAATTAAAACAGAAAATGAGTACAAATCCAGAACAACCTAACTAGAAGGAAATGCAGGATTTATTGCATGCAGCTGAACAAGTGGGAAAGCATACTTTGCAATGTGGTTTTGATTCATTAGAAGTTTCTTGTAGAGCAGCAGTTACGGGATCTCTGATTCGTAGGCATGCTTGGTTAAAAGAACAAAGTTTACCAGATCATGTTAAGGCAAAATAATTGGATGCTCCTTTGCAGCAAGATAATTTATTTGGTATTAAGGCAGAAGAGGTATTGAAGTAAATGGAGGATAAGGCAAAATCTATACAAACAGTGAAGGATTTCTTGCAGGTACAGCCACCATGATTTAGCAGAAATTGGCCTACAAAGAACTGGTCCTTTCCAGTGTCAGACAGGCCACAAAGAGGCAGATACAGACACAAAAGAGGCAGATATCAGCCACAAGGATCTTACAGACCAAGACAGTGGGGTGCTGCAAACCCAAAAGGAGGTGAGGATAAGTCACAGCATTACAGGAAACAGTCCCAATGACTTCCCCTTTCCAATGCCAAACTCTTCCCTTTTGGCAGCTCCCTTAGGGGGGAAACTAGCACTTTTTTCTCAAAACTGGCAAGCAATCACACAAAACAAATGGGTGCTGAATATTGTGTCTCAGGGTTACAGGTTCCACTTTCACACTTTTCCAAAGCTAAAAGGAATGCCAGACCTGCCATAAAACCAATGGGCAGATGCACAAAAACAAATTACAGCTGTCATGGACATGAGAGCTATTCAAAAAGTACCACAGCAGGAAAAAGGACAAGGATTTACTCAAGACTCTTCCTGGTACCCAGAAAGGACAAAGCTTGGAGACCCATTCTGGACCTTTCCATTCTAAATACTTACCTGGATGTTCCAAAATTCAAAATGCTGACACTACAACAGCTCCTTCCCATGTTGGGCAAGAAAGCTTGGCTTGTTACTTTGGACCTCAAAGAGGCATACCTGCATGTCCCTATCAGACAAAATTGCAGAAGATACCTCAGATTCATAGCTGGTTCAATACACTACCAATTCTCTGCACTGCTCTTTGGCTTTTCTACTGCGCCCAGGGTCTTTACCAAGTACCTGGCACCAGTAATTGCATTTTGCAGGCAAAAAAGAATTCAAATATATCCATATCTGGACGACTGCCTGATACAAGCAGAGAGCAAGGACATTCTTCTACAGCATCTGGCATTCGTAAAAAGATTGTTAAGTTGCCTAGGGTACACAGTAAACGAAAAGAAATCAAAACTAGTGCCCTCACAAGAGATAATATTCCTCTGTGCCAGCTTAAATACAACGGCCCAGATGGCTTATCTCACGCCAGACAAACAAGGACAACTGACTCAGTATTTTCAATTGATGGCAACCAAGTCCCAACTCCCCGCAAGAAAAATTCTGCAGGCCTTGGGATTCATGGCATCCTGCATACTTCTAATTCCATATGCAAGACTGCATATGAGGAAATTACAATGGTACCTAAAAAGTGTTTGGTCTCAGCATTCTCACAGCTTGGAGACAGTAATACCAATAATTCCCTGCCTACAACAGGAGTTTCGATGGTGGGCATAGGCATGTCACCTCAACAAGGGTCAGCTTTTCACTCTTCCCACAGCCAGGCAGACTTTAACAACAGATGCCTCGGATTACGCCTGGGGAGTGCACACAGCAGGAAAATGTATTCAGGGCAAATGGACCACAGACCAAATGCATCTTCACATCAGTCAAAAAGAGTTGTTGGCTGTACAAAATGCCCGTACAGCTTTCAAGGATCTTCTGCATCCAGGACAATTACCATTAAAGACAGACAACACCACTGTAATGTGGTACATAAACAAACAAGGGGGCACTCATTCTTACCCCCTATGCAGACAAGCCATGACCTTGTGGAACACAGCTCTAACCTATCAAGTCCATCTGCAAGCACAATTCCGGCCAGGAAAGAAAAACACTTTGGCAGACGATTTAAGCAGAAACATCATGGATCCTCACGAGTGGAAATTAAATCCACAAATCTTCAGCATGATAATGCAAAAATGGGGGTGTCCGGACATAGATCTGTTTGCCTCACCACGGAATTACCAACTACAAAAATTCTGCACAAGGACTTATCACACACAAGCATGGAAAGTGGATGCTCTCTCGTTCAGCTGGAAAAGCCTAAATGTTTATGCCTTCCCACCTCTGCCTCTCCTTACAAGGGTACTCCTAAAAGCCAGACAAGAAAAAACACAGATGATTCTGATTGCTCCAGACTGGCCACGCCAGCATTGGTACCCAATCTTAAAGAACTTAGCTCAAGGCCCACCTTGGATTTTGCCTGAAATTCCACACCTTCTGACTCAGCAAAACAATCAGATTCTGCACAGTCACCTCAAAACCTTAAACCTGGCTGCATGGCAGATTAATTAGCCAAACAGACTACTTCTCTCTCTAAAGCTGTTATGGATGTCATTTTGGAGGCCAGGAGGCCTAGCACCAGGAAATCTTATTCAGACAAGTGGAAGAGATTCTGTGCCTGGAACCAGGCTCAAAACCTTGACCCTGTGGTTCCTAACATTCCTCAGATACTACAATACTTGACTGAGATGCTGGACAAAGGACTATACTTCTCATCCATTAAGATTCACGCTTCTGCCATCTTGGCTCATTACAAAACAGATCCTCCTATTTTCTCTCACCCACTGCTAAAACAGTACCTCAGAGGGGCTAAAAACATAAGACCGCCCCAGAGAGCACCAACACCAACTTGGGACCTCAATTACGTTTTTGAAAAGCTCACTTTGCCTCCTTTTGAACCAGCCAATTCAGCAGAGTTAAAATATATATCATGGAAAACAGCTCTGCTTCTGGCAATAACCTCAGCACGAAGAGTCTCAGAGCTACAGGCACTAATGGCAGTGGAGCCTTTCATCATTTTCCACCAAGGCAGGGTTTCTTTAAGAACAAACCCTACCTTTATGCCTAAGGTGGTATCCAGTGTGGCTCTTAACCGAACTATTCACTTGCCAACATTTTATCCAAATCCCCAGAATAAAGGGGAGAGACTTCTACATTCCTTGGACATGCACAGGCAATTGTGCTTCTACATGGACAAAACAAAAACTTACAGAAAATCTGAACAATTGCTTGTATCATATGCTGCAGGATCACAGGGAAAGGCTATTTCAAAGCAGACCATTTCAAAGTGAATAGGACACTATCTCGTTCTGCTACACACAACATGGGAAACCTGTACCTAGTAATATTAGACCACATTCCACCAGGGCAACTGCCAGTTCTACTGCCTACCTTAGAGAAGTACCTACCGAAGATATCTTGGAAGCTGCAACTTGGAGTTCAGTGCACACCTTTACCACGCATTACCATTTGCCTCTTTATTCTAGATCCAGAGCTGGC
Organism: Protopterus annectens; assembly: GCF_019279795.1. Taxonomy (NCBI): domain Eukaryota; kingdom Metazoa; phylum Chordata; order Ceratodontiformes; family Protopteridae; genus Protopterus; species Protopterus annectens. The sequence continues at coordinate 450,235,914 of NC_056727.1, forward strand.
TTTGCAACTGCAGTGCTGCAGGGCCTTATAGCCACACCAAATCCTCTATAGAGCCAGCCACCCAAACTCAGCTTTGGGATTTTACCCAAGTGTAATGACTGCAGCAGTGAAACACGATGAACATAGTACAGTTTTGTACCTACCATAAATGTAGATGTTCGAGTGTCTTCACTGCTGCAGTCCAGGTTACCCACCTGCCAGCCCCTCTTTCTTATCTGGGACAAACCTATATTACCTATGTGTTGTATTTGCTGGCTACTGAAGGTTTTATTTTTACCTTTTTTATATGTTTTATTTAGAAATATGTATTGCCTACCATTTTTGGGGGCACCTGACATCTGGGGCAAGAAAAACTGAAGAAAATGGCGTTGGTTGCTTCTTATATACCCCTGGCGCACTGACGTCAGGGAAGAGGCGACAGCAACCGACGCCGGACCAAGACTTTGGAACTCAGGCTGACTGCGGGCCCGCCTGATGGCAGGATAACCCAAGTGTAATGACTGTAGCAGTGAAGACACTCTAACATCTACATTTATGGTAGGTACAAAACTGTACTTTTCTCTCCCTCCATCCCCCTGGTTTTCTATATCCTTTCTACCTATCCTCTTTATGGCAATCATTTATGGCAGGGGTATTTACTTTTTCCTGGAGGTGTTCCACACCAAGTAATAGCTGTCTATTTTGGGGGCTCCTGACATCTGAGGCAAGAAAAACTGATGTAATGGCTTCGGCTGCATGTTTTATACCCCTGACGACCTGACGTCATGGAAGAGGCGGCAGCAACCAATGCAGAAATCCCAAAACTCTGGTATTTGGGCTGACTGAGGGCTACCTGCAGGCAGATAACCCAAGTATGATGACTACAACAGTGAATACACTCTAACATCTACATTTTTTGTTAGTGTACACAACTGTACTTTCATCAGTGTGCAGCCATTTTGGAAATCCCTCAAATGAAGACCTTTTGAAGAGAAAAACGAGTCCTGTCCTGTTTGCCTGTTGTATATGATGGCTATAATAGCCCCCAGCTGACTGACTTCAATTTGATTGGAAAATAGCCTACGTATTAACAATGATTTGAAAGGATTTTAAGATTTTTCACTTTAATTGGGTATCAGTGTTTGTGTTAGCAGTGATTGGAAGATAGGATTTTAAAAGTCTCATAAGAAGGCTTGATTATCTCATGAAGTTAACCATTGAAGGCAGAGTCAGAGGTGCTTGCTTATCTGATTGTAATTGCTTGTTAATTATTTATTTATTTTATTTATTTTACATTTGTTTACCTGGATAGTCTGACTGGATACATGTCCATTTTCATCGGAGGCCCAGGGAGAAAAGCTCCATATAGAAAAACTTACATAGATTATACAAGCAAACAGTTATAAAAACAAAATGATTATATACAATGGCTTAGTAGTGTTCCCTAGTAGGGACTCACAATTCTCATGGACAGACAGAATTAAAGATAAAAGACATCAGATTGGAAGCAGAGCTTGGTGTCGCAGTTACAAATTATGATAATTTCAGAATATGCTTTCATTTTATAACTTAATCAGGGTTGGTACATAGGCATAGCCATTTCACTTTGAGATACTGTTTAAGTTTTTTTTTTTTAAAAGACTTTTGGAGGATTGTAGGGTTATATAGTTTGGCAACGAATTCCAGGTTTTGCCAATGAAGTTGGCAAACAGAGATTCACCAGCAGAGTTGTTAGCTTTGTGGGTTTGGACCAGTAGTTTATCGGCTGAAAGTAGGGATCTCAGGTTACTATATGGCGTAATAATATTTTTAAGTGAGGGGGTATTCTCAGGGTGGTACAAAATTTTGTGCACTATTAAGAGTTGATTGAATTGAGTTAAGCTGGGAAGTTCTAGCCACTCTAGTTGTTTAAGGTGCTGGTAGTGGAGGGTTCTATAGGTGGAGCCAGTGGCAAATCTGGCAATATGATTGTAGCTATGGGACAACTTACCTAGTTCGGATTTGTTGAGGTTTGAGAGTACAGATGAGGCATATAAAAGAGTAAAGAGCAAGTGTGATCGGGCAATTGCAGTCCTAGCCAGTGGGGTTAAAAATGTCTTCTTTCTATGCAGTGATCCAAGCTTCTTATTGATGGTCTGTATGGTTTTTGTTGACCTGTAGATCAAGTTTGAGATTATTGTCTATGATCACCCCTAGCAGTTTGGTGTGATGATCTGGGGAAATAGTGGTACCATTGTTAGATGTGACAGAAAATGAAAGAGTGGTAGATCTACTAGTGGGGGAGAAAAGTAAAAGTTTAGTTTTGTTGGGGTTCAGAAGTAGACGTTGGTTGGTGAGCCAGTTCTCAATAGTGTTAAATGTATTTTGGGTTAAGGTTTGCAGTTCGGATGGGGAGGTGGCTGAACAGATCAGAGTGGAATCATCTGCATATTGAATGCAGGTAGCTTTAGGGATAGCAGTGTGAAGGCTGTTGATAAAAATAGAGAAGAGTATTGGACCTAATATGGACCCTTGAGGGACACCAAGTGTGAGAGATAACTGGCTTGAGAGTTTGCTCTGCCATAGTACCGCCTGTTGTCTACCAGTCAGGTAGGACTGGAACCACTGGATAGCGGGCTTGTTGAGGGAAATTGATTTTAGTGAAAGAATGAGAAGTTCATGGTTGACCATGTCAAAGGCTTTTGATAGGTTCATAGGTTAGTGCTAAGCTAACTGCCCTTGTGAGCCATTTTAAGCCTAGCCAATTATCCCTTGTGAGATTCAAACCCTGCACCTTGTGTTTGTAAGGCAAACACCTTAACCATTAGGCCACCCTCCCAACATAGGTCAAGAAAGAGAGCAGAGGTTAGCTTATTGTTATTCCTGTTTTGGTTTATGGCAGTAGTAAAGGAAAGGAGGGCTGAGGTGGTGCTGTGGTATGGCCTGAAACCATGCTGGGAGTTGAATAGTAAGTTAGTCTGTGTAAAGCATTGCATTAGTTGCTTGTGTACACATCTCTCCATTATTTTGGCTAGTAGGGAAAGAATGGCAATAAGTCTGTAGTTGGGTATGTCTGAGGAGCTACCACCTTTATGGAGTGGGATGATGTGAGATATTTCCCAGAGGGAGGGGATAGCGTTTTCGAAGAGGGGATAGCGTTTTCGAATAAGGTTTTGTTGATGAGGATAGATATGGGATATGCAATGGCATCTGCAACTATTTGTAGGTACTCTGCAAGGAGGAGGTCAACAGCATGGGTGGTGGGTTTTAGTTTTTTTAGAAGTGTTTTGATAAAACTAGTGGATATTGGTTGGAAGCTAAATTCGGGGTGATTATTGGGTAGATTAGGCGTGTGGTTTAAGTTAGAGGGGATTAGTGATTTGCTAGGGATTGGATTGTTTCAGTGAAAAAGTTATTAAAGGTACTAGCTATGGTCTCTGGGGAACTATGGGAGTAGTTAGCCGGGGTTGGGGTGGTGGAATGACTTGGACAAAGTAGTTGATTTAAGCCGGCCCAGAACATTTTAGGGTTGTTATGGTGTTTTGTAGGAGATTTTGGTAGAAGCTTTTTTTTATCCAGTAAAATAGATTTTTTTTTGTATCATTTCTGAGTTGACGATATCTTAGATGGTCAAGTGGGGCTTTAGTTGTTCTCCAGCTGGCCCAGGCTCTGTTTCTAGTTTTGATTTTAGCTTTGGTATCTTTTGTGAGCCATGGTGCTTTATTTGATCTAGTTTGTATTGTATGTGCTGAAGCATGGGAGTCAAAGATACTTAGGAATTTAGTGTTAAAGTGATCTATGGCCTCCTCTAATGTTAGATTTTTTAGTTTTGACCAGTCAACTGCTTTTAATTCATTTTGGAATATAGCAGCATCAAAATTTTTCCTGTTTCTAACTGTTTTATATTTGGGCTGGTGAGGGTTTTTTGCCTTATGTTTTATGATATAGGCTAGACGGTAGTCACTGAAGTCATCAGGGAGAGTACCAGCTGTGTACAGTTGGGGTTGGTTATTAACTAGGATCCAGTCTAGGATACTTTCCCTGTTGGTTGGTTTGTTTATCCTAGTGGAAGAGGTTATGGTCTGTTTAAAACCAGATAAGTTTATATGAGTGGGGGGGGGGGGGGTGCCAGTCGGTGTTAAAGTCACCAAGAACTATGGATGTTCTTTATGTTTCACTGTTGCAGTCATTACATTTGCGTAATCTGCTGGCAGGTTGCCCTCAGTCAGCCTAATTAACAAATTCTTGGGTCCCGTGTCGGTTGCTGTCCCTTCTTCCATGACGTCAGGGGTATAAAACATGCAGCCGACACCATTACGTCAGTCTTTCTTGCCGCGCGGTGCCGGAAGCAGAAGCAGTTCGCAAGTGCCGGTCGGCCGACCCCTGAAATTTTCGTTTTCGAGTTTCAGAGCCGAAGTCTTCTACTAAAAAGCTAAGTACCCCGTTGGGGAAATTTTTTCTTGCTGCTTACCGATGTTAGTAAAAGTTAATAATTGCATTACTTGTGGGAAGTAAATACCTCATAAGGATTTTCATTTGTACTGTATTCCTTGCCTAGGCCCTGATCACAACGTACCTTGCTGTCGGTTTTGTGCTAAATTTAATCAACGCATTATTAAACGTCAGTATATTTTTACCTCTAAATATTTTGGCTCACGTTTTAATTATCCAGAAATGTTGTCGGTTAGCAATCTGACTACCGGAATAGCTAAAAAAAAACTCAAATAAAAAGACGAGATAGGCCGTCGAGGTCCAAAACTGATGATGACGCTTCTCCTAAGCCAGTCGCTGGTTCACCGGTACTCAGTGAGGCACTTACGCAGCCCCTGATTCCCGCTGCTTCTGATTCACAGACCTCTACTGAGACCCATTTGGAGTCTGGTATGCCGCAAGATGCTTCAGTTATGGAACCCATGGATGTCTCTACCTTAGATGGGTCCGGAGCCGCTGTGCAGGCACCGGCTTCGGAGGGTGTTTTCAGGCCTACAGATTTGTATATTAGACCAATGTCATCTTCAAAACTAAGGCCAAAATCTAAATCTATGTCTAAAAAAAACAATGCCTGGCCACATGTGCAGGCCCCTATGTCTAAAAAACAAATGATCAAAATGGCTGAAGATTTAATTACTCTGATCAGGGGTAGCCAACCCCCTCCTTCCAAGAGGCCTAGGCAAGACATTGATTATGAATCTTCTGAACAGGATTCTATTTCTTCTGACTCTTCTAATGAACAGGATTTGTCTATACCTACTTATGAGGACTCTGATGCAGAAGATTCCATTCCTTCTGCTTCTCCCCCTGAGGGTTTTTCCTTTGGGGAGACTTTACATACCTTAAGGGAACATTTCCACTGGGAAAGTCAGGATTTCTCTGAATCTAAAAAGAGACTTAGGGATTTTCTTCTTCTTCCTCAGCATAGGCCTTTGGCTATACCTCCTGTTCTAGACATTGTTGATGATGTTTTCTCAGAATCTAGTATGGCACCTGATTCTCTGCCTCCGGCTCCTTGTAAGCCAGACAGATACTACAGGGTACCTCACTCCCACAAATTCCTTTTCAAAAATCCTATTGCTGATCCTGAAACCATTTCTCAGGGTCCCAAGGGCATTAAGCCCTCTACTGCTAAAAATCCTACCCCTTCTGATATAGATTCCAGGGCGCTGGATAGATGGGGTAAGAAAGTTTACACTTCTGCAACCTTTGCAATCAGGGCTTTGAACTGTCAATTTCATATGCTTAAACATCAACAGCATATCATGGGACTGCTTAAACAGAAAATGATGCTAATTTCTGACTGTGTGAAAACAGAGATTTACAAGATTTATTGCGTTCAGCTGAACAAGTTGGAAAACATACTTTGCTTTGATTTTTTGGAGGCCTCTTGCAGGGCTGCTGTAACTGGATCTGTGCTAAGAAGGCATGCTTGGCTCAAAGAGCAAAATCTGCCTGATCATGTTAAAAAATTGTTGGATGCTCCTTTACAACAGGACCGTCTCTTTGGTAATAAGGCTGAAGAAGTTTTAAAAAAGATGGAAGATAAAGCTAAATCTATGCAAATGGTGAAATGTTTCTTACAGGTGCAACTTCCAAGATTTAGTAGGCACTGGCCTACTAAGAACTGGTCCTTTCCAGTTCCGTCCAGAGCCACTCAAGCCAAACCCAGGCATCCCAAAGGCTCCAGGTTTCAGTCACAAGGGACTCTCAGAACAAAACAATGGGGTGCCTCCTCTTCCAAATCTGGAAACAACAAGACACCTCCCTATGGTAAGCAGTCCCAATGACTTCCCTTTACACTTACCAAGCACTTGCCTTTTAGCTGCCCCTTTGGGGAGAAAACTGGCTCTTCATGCAAAAAACATGCAACTTATAACCCAGGACAAGTGTGGGTTTTAAATATAGTATACCAAGGATATAGATTTCATTTCCACACGTTGCCAATTCCAAATGGATGGCCAGACCTGCCCCCAAATCAGTGGGCAGAGGCCCAGAAGCAAGTACTTTCCCTCATGAGCATGGGGGGATATTCAACCAGTACCAGAAGAGGAAAAGAGACAAGGTTTCTATTCAAGACTTTTCCTGGTACCCAGAGAAGACAAATCACGGAGTCCAATCCTGGACTTATCTACTCTAAACATCTTTTTGGACATTCCAAAATTCAAGATGCTGTCTCTTCACCAGTTACTTCCTATGCTAGGCAAAGATGCCTGGTTGGCAACTCTAGATTTAAAAGAGGCTTGCTTGCATATCCCAATCAGGGAGTCTTGCAAAAGATACATCCGCTTCAAAGCAGGCTACTTGCATTACCAGTTCTCTGCACTGCCCTTTGTCTTATCTACTGCACCCAGGGTCTTTACAAAGTGCCTGGCTCCAGTAATTGCATTTTGCAGGCAAAGAAATATTCAAATATATCCCTACCTGGATGATTGTCTAATTCAGGCAGAAAACAAGGACACTCTTCTAAACCATCTGGCATTTGTAAAAAGGGTTCTAACTTGTCTAGGGTACACTATAAACTAAAAGAAATCACAACTGTACCCTCTCAAAAAATTACATTCCTGGGTGCAAGCTTGAATACAACTGCCCAGATGGCTTTCCTTATGCCAGAGAAGCAAACTCATTTGGTGACTTACTTCAAACAAGTGGCCACAAAAACCCTGCTTTCTGCAAGGCAAATACTGCAAGCCTTGGGGTTCATGGCCTCTTGCATTATTCTAATTCCATATGCAAGACTGCATATGAGGAAACTTCAGTGGTACTTAAAAGTCTATGGAGTCAGCATTGTCAAAGCCTGGAAACAATGATTCCTATCATACCTTGCCTGCAACTAGAGTTCCTATGGTGGGCAGAGGCCTGCCACCAAAACAAGGGACTGCCATTCATGCCACCCCCTACCACCCAAACCCTAACTACAGACGCATCAGACTATGCTTGGGGGGGCACATCTGGCAGGGAAGTGCATTCAGGTCAAATGGAGCCCAAATCGAATGCACCTACATATCAATCAAAAAGAAATGCTAGCTGTACATAATGCTCTGACAGCCTTCAAGGACTACCTACTTCCAGAACAATTAATGATAAAGACAGACATCTCAGTTATGTGGTACATAAACAAGCAGGGGGGTACACACTCCTACCCCCTCTGCAGACTAGCCATGGCACTGTGGAACAAGGCCTTGACCTATCAAGTACAACTTCAAGCTCAATTCCTGCCAGGAAAGATGAATACACTGGCAGACGAACTAAGCAGAAATCTCATGGAGCCACACGAATGGAAACTGGTACCACGGATTTTCAACCTGTTGACACGCAAATGAGGGAGCCCAGACCTAGATCTATTTGCCTCACCCCAAAACTATCAGTTGGACAAATTTTGCACAAGGACTCCTCACAAAAAAGCCTGGAAAGTGGATGCTCTATCCTTCAGCTGGAAAAACCTATCAGTCTATGCCTTTCCACCTCTGCCTCTGCTCTCCAAAGTTCTACTAAAAGTTAAACAGAAAAAAACAAAAATGATTTTGATTGCTCCAGACTGGCGTCAACAACACTGGTACCCACTCCTGCGCAATGTGTCACACCCTCCACCGTGGCACCTGCCTCAGATACCTAACTTACTGTCTCAGCAGAACAACCAGATTCTGCACATTCAGCTCCAAACTGTGAATCTTGCAGCGTGGCTAATCACTTAAATTCACTCTTAGCATCCCTCAGCAAACCTGTGATGGATGTCATTTTGGAGGCGAGAAGGCCTAGTACTAGAAAATCTTATGCTGACAAGTGGAAAAAATTCTGTGCCTGGAATCAGTGTCAAGATATAAGCACAGCAGTGCCCAACATTCCTCAGATTTTACAATACTTAACTGAGATGCTTCACAAGGGCCTGTCCTTTTCTTCAATAAAAATCCATGCCTCAGCCATTTCTGCTCATTACAACACAGAACCTCCCCTCTTCTCCCATCCTTTCCTAAAACAGTATCTCAGAGGGGCCAAAAACTTAAGACCACCCAGGAGAGCTCCAACCACTGCCTGGGACCTCAATTTTGTATTGGAAAAGCTCACTCTCCCTCCTTTTGAGCCAGCTGCAACTGCAGACTTAAAATTTCTCTCCTGGAAAACAGCTTTCATTTTAGCAGTTGCCTCAGCTAGAAGGATTTCAGAATTACAGACTCTTATGGCAGTGGAGCCTTTCATAATTTTTCATGAGGACAGTGTATCCCTCAGAACCAATCCATCCTTCATGCCTAAGGTGGTATCCAGTATGGCTCTCAATCAGGCCATTCAATTGCCAACCTTCTTTCCCAATCCACAGAACAAGGGGGAGCGGTTTCTGCATTCATTGAATGTACACAAACAAATTAGATTTTACTTAAGCAGAACAAAATCTCAAAGAAAATCTGAACAACTGCTGGTGGCATTTGCTGCAGGGGCAGAGGGAAAGGCTATTTCAAAGCAATCCATTTCCAAATGGATAAGCCATTGTATTCGTTTCTGCTATATGCACCATGGAAAAACTATCCCCCAGGGGATCATATCCCATTCCACCAGGGCTGCATCTTCTTCTGCAGCCTTTCTCAGAGGTTTTCCTACCAGGGACATTCTAGAAGCTGCTACCTGGAGCTCAGTTCATACGTTCACCAAACATTACCATTTGCCACTTTTTTCTAAATCCAGGGCTGCCTTTGCCACTGCTGTCCTGCAGGGCCTTATAGCTGGTCCTAATGCTGTATAATTCCATCCACCCAACCATTGCTTTGGGAATCTACCCAAATGTAATGACTGCAACAGTGAAGAACATAGTACAGTTGTGTACACTTACCATAAATGTAGATGTTCAAGTGTATTCACTGTTGCAGTCCTGGTTACCCTCCTTCCAGCCCCCTATTTTTTCTTTGGCTTTACCTCTGCTTTCTTTCACTATGCTTAAAAGCCCTTCTGGTGTATTTGCTTTTGGGATTGGAGGGGTTTTTTTTTGTGTTTTTTAATTTTATTTGCTGCCCATTTGTGGGGCACCTGACATCTGGGGCAAGAAAAACTGATGTAATGGTATCGGCTCCATGTTTTATACCCCTGATGACCTGACGTCATGGAAGAAGGGACAGCAACCGACGCAAGACCCAAGACTTTGTTAATCAGGCCGATTAAGGGCAACCTGCTAGCAGATTACCCAAATGTAATGACTGCAACAGTGAATACACTCGAACATCTACATTTATGGTAAGTGTACACAACTGTACTTTTCTTGGGGATAAGTAGTGGATAACCAGTAAAGGATATCTTCTAGGGTATTTAGGTTGTTGCCTGGCGGAATATATGCACAGACGATGTTCAAGTGCTTGTTAGAATATAATAAAGTTTCTGTTTCATTTCACTTGGATATGTTTTTTCTTTCTTTATAAATGTAATTTTTGCCGGTTAAGAGTTGCAGAATTACACTTTATTGAAGCTGAAGAAGGCTGTCTGATGGTAACTAAATTTCTTGGAGTATGGAAGAAAGTAATGTTATATGAGGCAAGGAGGGTAAGATACCAAAGACACCTTGATCTACTATTGGACCAGCAACTAACGTTTAGCTTCACACAGATCACTTATAAGAACAAACACCATACTAACTTAAATTTGCTTAGAATTCTACTCATCTTTTACCATAAGAGGCAAAGATTTCCATAGGAATTAAGATGTTACTACCCAAGCTAGAGTACTGCCTTACCCGTACTAGCATATACCATAGGCCACAATACAGACATTCTGCAAGCAACTGCTAATGAAATATTTTCCTTCGATGCATTGTCAAACTGCAGGGAGCACCACTGTGTAACACTATGCGTACAGCTGTCTGCCAGTTACAACAAGGGCTTTCATAGGTTCATAGGTAATTACAAGGCTAACTGCTTTTGGGGGCTATTTTAAGCTTCAAATCATTTTACTGCAGCCACTGTCCCTCCCCTAGCTTCAAAAATCCACTTTCAAAACTGTAGCATGCTCACTTCCAGTATCTAATGAAAAGGACCCCACCTTGCTCGACCACCATTCAGCAAAGTTTAGTAAAAAAAAAAAAAAAAAAAAAATCCTTCACCTAAATATCATCTGCAGCACAGATGTGTCTTTAGGATGTCATAAAACTCAGATTACCCAGCATTCCAAGAAGTAGTGTTGGGCCACCTCAGGGAATAATATAAATGTTCCTGTCCATAGTTGTTAATCTGTCACCTGATTTGCAGCTATCACAGATCTTGCAGAGGTAGTCAGCTGATGAACCTATGTGTTGTGTGCTTATGTGAAACTTGTCAGCTATGTATATAACTGTCATGCTTTTACATTGGTAAACATTTTGTAAATATGTACAAAGGATTTCATTTACTATTGTGCATATTGTAACAGTTCCTTAAAAAGTTCAAGTCAGAGTTCAACTTTTCAGATTTATTTTTATATTTCATATTGTATAATGAAATTGTAGCCGCTAGTTGTCTAAGGTCATGGCAAAAAGGTATTTGAACCAACCCATTTACCTGTTTAACAAGTTATAAATAAATCAAGAAACAAAGTGCTGCTATGAAGGCAAAAGAATGAAGCATGGTAAAACAGAATTGGAATTTAAGTTGGTAATTGATATGCTGGAGATGAGGAAATACATTGGACAGATTTCTTGCCGCAGTGTGGCTACAGAATGCAGTGATTAAAACAGTGCTGTAGAAAATTCCCATTTGAAATGTGAAAGGAAAGAAAGCGATGTAGGCCTAATCAGGCTAGGTATGAATCAGGATATGGTCATAGAGCTACATATGGGGTCAGCCTGCTAATGCTATGTACTCAGTTAGGTCACTGAGGTGGCATAGCTGTTGTTCAGTCAAGACCTACCAGTTTTTTGTAATATTTAAGTTCTGTTAGCTAAAAAGAAACTGAAATAAGAAAAATGTAACAAAATAAAATGTATAATTTCTAGCAAGCCGTAAATCGGAATGAAAGAAAATGTGAGTGGCAGTTTCTGTGATAGTTTTGATACACTAACAAAATGGCATTTACTCTCCTTTAGGAACTTGGTATTGGTGGCACTAGCCAGTGGAAGATCTGTGGTGTGGATCCCAGCACAACACTTGCTGTTTACTTCGAAGTGGTAAATCAGGTGAGTCTTTCTTTTCAAAATACATTAGCTGGTTCAACTGGTTGGTCTGGTAGTTAGCACAGTAGAGTAAAGCTCTCAGTCGTTAACTAGCTACTTCCGGTAGTACCTGCATTTGCCTTTTGTGTGACTGAGCAAGTCCCCTAATCAGACAGTGCTCCAAGTCACCCCTGAAAAGGGGCACTTGAGTTCAACAGGTTTGCCTACTTAAATAGATAAAAATAAAAATAAATACCTGAAAATGCATTTTTTTAATTTTATGGGCTTTGTACTTCAGATCCAACCCATCACATCCCAAGCTCTGCCTCATGGCATATCAGTGCCATCCTCCCTACACCATAAGTACATCTTCACTGCCTCCCTAATACTAGTTGCACACTCCAAGACTACCTCTTGATGTGCCCTTTGAGTGGAAGTTTCACAGGCAGAGTGTTCTTATCAGCCATTGCTTTGCTTTGGGTTGGGGTGATAGTGAGATAGGGAAGATACTGGTACACCACACTGAAAAAACACAAAAAAAAAATACATTGACTTAGTATGGGTGAAATGAGGTCCCAAATCCCCAGTTTTCTGTTTCAGAACGTCAGTGCAGCATCTGCCGATGTTCTTCGTGTTTCACTGTTGCAGTCATCACATTTGGGTTATCTGCCTGCAGGTAGCCCTCAGCTAGCCTGAATACCAGAGTCTTGGATTCCTGCATCGGATGTTGTCTCTTCTTCCATGATGTCAGGTCGTCAGGGGTGTAAAACATGCAGCCGATGCCATTACATAAGTCTTTCTTGCCGTGCGGTGTCCGAAGCAGAAGCAGTTCGCAAGTGCCAGTCGGCCGACTCCTGAAATTTTCGTTTTTGAGTTTCAGAACCGAAGTCTTCAAAAAAAGATAAGTACCCCGTTGGGAATCTTTTTTCTTGCTCCAACCGATGTCAGTAAAAGTTAACAATTGTCTTACCTGTGGAAAGCAAATACCTCATAAAGATTTTCATTTGTACTGCATTCCTTGGTTAGGCCCAGACCACAACGTCCCTCGCTGTCAGTTTTGTGCTTTGTTCAACCCCCGAACTATTCATCATCGGGCTATCTTTGCAGCAAATTATTTTGGTTCTCGGTATCAGTACTCTGAAATGGCTTCATTAAGCCATCCGACTACCGATCTTCCGAAAAAATGTAAAGATAAAGACAGAGACAGACCACATAGGTCCAAAACTGCCGATGATGCTTCCGTTAAGCCAGTTGCTAGTCCGCCTGTACTCATTGAGGCGCTTTCCCTGCCCCTGATACCTGCTACCTCAGATTTGCAGGCCTCTACTGAGACCCTTTTGGAGTCCGGTATGCCACAAGATGCTTCTTCGACTATGGAACCTGCGGACGTCTCTACCTTGGATGAGTCCAGAGCCGCTGTGCAGACACTGGCTTCTGGGGTGTATTCAGACCTACAGAATTGCATTTTAAACCGATGCCATCTTCTTCATCCAGGCCTAAAACTCGCACTGCATCTAGAAAACGGATGTCCAAACCGCATGCTCAGGCCTATATGCCTAAAAAAACAAATGCTTAGAATGGCTGAAGACCTTATTACTTTAATTAGGGGCAGCCAGCCTTCCCCCTCTAAGAGACCTAGAACTGATTTTCCTTCTGATTCTTCTGATCAGGAATCTGATATTTCAGTTCCTTCTGATTATCAGGATTTGTCTTTATCTACCTATGAGGATTCTGATGCAGAGGATTCCATTCCCTCTGCTTCCCCTCCAGAAGATTTTTCTTTTGGTGAAACCTTGCACACTCTTAGAGAGCATTTCCCCTGTGAAAGCTAGGATTACTCTGACTCCAAAAAGAGGCTTAGGGAATTCTTACTCCTTCCTCAACACAGGCCTTTAGCTATCCCTCCTGTTCTGGACATTGTAATTATGCTTTCTTGGAATCTAGCCTTTCCCCAGACACTCTACCTCCAGCTCCCAGAAAACCTGACGGGTATTACAGAGTACCTGACTCTCACAAGTTCCTCTTCAAGAATCGTAATGCGGATCCAGAGACCATTTCCCAAGGACCAAAAGGCATTAAGGCTACTGCTGCCAAAAATCCTACCCCTTCTGATAGAGATTCTAGAGCCTTGGACAGATTGGGTAAGAAGGTATACACTTCTGCTACTTTGACCATTAGGGCTTTAAATTGCCAGTTTCATATGTTAAAGTACCAGCAGCATATCATGGGACTATTTAAACAGAAAATTATGTTGATTCCTGATTGTGCTGAACACAAAGAATTACAGGATTTAATGCATTCTGCAGAACATGTTGGTAAACATACTTTGCAATGTGGTTTTGACTCTTTAGAAGCATCTTGCAGGGCTGCTGTCACTGAGTCTGTACTTAGAGGGCATGCTTGGCTTAAGGAGCAAAACTTGCCAGATCATGTTAAAGCTAAATTACTGGTTTCTCCCTTAAACCAAGACCGCCTGTTTGGCAACAGAGCAGAAGAAGTCCTCAAAAGGATGGAGGAAAAAGCTAAATCTATGCAAACTGTTAAAAGATTTCCTACAAGTACAGCCTCTCAGATTTAGTAGGCATTGGCCTTCAAAGAATTGCTCCTTTCCAGTCTCTTCCAGGCCTTCAGTCCAAACCCAGGAACAACAAACCACCTAGGTTACAGTCTCAGGCTACACACAGGTCTAAACAGTGGGGGGCTTCCACTTCCAAAGCAGAGAGTAGTAAGCCACCCCCCTACAGAAACATGGCACAATGACTTAACCTTAACTCTTCCAAGCTCTGCTCAACTGCCTGCTCCCTTAGTAGGAAAGCTCGCCCTGCATGCAAAAAACTGGGAACTCATTACCCAGGATAAATGGGTTTTGAATATAGTTTTCCAAGGATACAGATTCCACTTCCACACCCTACCAACCCCAAACAGTTGGCCAGACCTAACCCCAAATCAGTGGGTGGAGGCCCAACAGCAGGTTCTTTCTCTTCTAAGTATCAAGGCTATTCAGTCTGTCCCAGCAGAACAAAGGGGACAAGGTTTTTATTCAAGACTTTTCCTGGTACCCAGAAAAGACAGCTCCTGGCGTCCTATCCTGGACCTCTCTATTCTAAGCACCTTTCTGGCAATCCCAAAATTCAAAATGCTAACACTTCAACAGCTGCTTCCTATGCTAGGGAAAGATGCCTGGTTGGCAACCTTAGACTTAAAGGAAGCTTACCTGCACATTCCAATAAGGGAATCTTGCAGGAAATACCTAAACTTCAGGGAAGGCTCCATGCATTATCAGTTCTTTGCACTTCCCTTTGGCTTATCTACTGCACCCAGGGTATTCACAAAGTGCCTAGCTCCAGCCATTGCATTTTGCAGGCAGAGAAATATTCACATATACCCATACTTTGACGATTGTCTGATTCAGGCAGAAAGCCAGGACTTGCTATTAAAACATCTGGCATTCGTAAAGAAACTTCTAACCTCACTGGGGTACACCATAAACAAAAAGAACTCTCCCTAGTACCCTGCCAACAGATTGTATTCCTGGGAGCAAGCTTGAACACAACTTCCCAGATGGCTTTCCTCACTCCAGAGAAACAAGTTTATTTGACAACCTACTTCAAACTATTGGCCACAAAGCCCCAGCTATCTGCAATGAAAATTCTGCAAGCCCTGGGGTTCATGGCCTCTTGCATTCTACTAATTACATATTTCATTCTACCCCATGCCGCCCAAACCCAACAACAGAAGCATCAGACTATGCATGTGGTGCTCACTTGGCAGGGCAGTGCACTCAGGGCAAATGGAACCCGAGACAGATGCACCTGCATATCAACCAAAAAGAAATGTTAGCTGTACAGAATTCCTTGACAGCCTTCAAAGACCGTATTCTTCCAGGACAACTATTGGTAAAGACAGACAACACCACAGTTATGTGGTACATAAACAAGCAGGGGGGAACCCACTCGTACCCTAACTGCAGACTAGCCATGGCTCTGTGGAACACAGCCTTGAGCTACCAAGTGCACCTACAAGCTTAGTTCCTGCCATACAAGCTAAATTCACTGGCAGATAACCTAAGCAGAAATCTCATGGACCCACAGGAATGGAAACTGGAACCAAAAATATTCAACCTCTTGCGGAACAAATGGGAGACTCCAGAGGTAGACCTGTTAGCCTCCCGTCAGAACTACCAATTGGACAAATTCTGCACAAGGACTTCCTACAGTCAAGCTTGGAAAGTAGATGCCCTATCCTTTACCTGGGAAAGCCTCTCTGTTTATGCCTTTCCCCCTCTGCCTCTCCTCTCGAAGGTTCTGCAAAAGATCAAATAGGACAAGCCAAGGAGAATACTGATTGCACCAGACTGGCCACGCCAGCACTGGTACCCCCTCTTGCGCAGTATGACACTGCTGGAACCATGGCACCTGCCTCAGACCCCTTCCCTGCTGTCCCAGCAGGCAGGCCAGATTCTGCACCCTCAGCTTCAAACTCTGAACCTTGCAACCTGGCTAATTCCTTGAGATCTCCCATAGCATCCCTCAGTAAGCAGGTGCTAGATGTCATTCTGGAGGCAAGGAGGCCTAGTACTAGAAAATCCTATGCTGAAAAGTGGAAAAGATACTGTTCCTGGA
This sequence comes from Protopterus annectens, assembly GCF_019279795.1. NCBI lineage: Eukaryota > Metazoa > Chordata > Ceratodontiformes > Protopteridae > Protopterus > Protopterus annectens. Next base: position 450,252,087 of record NC_056727.1, read on the forward strand.
GCCAGATTCAGGGGATGGGCACAACGGTGCCCAGCTTACCTCATATTCTTCAGTACTTAACAGAAATGCTCCACAAGGGGCTGTCCTTCTCGTCAATTAAAATTCATTTCTCTGCCATTTCAGCACATTATAATACTAAGCCACCCATCTTCTCCCACCCCCTGCTAAAGCAATTCCTTAGGGGTCCAAAATTTTAAGACCCCCCCCCCTCCCCAGGAGAGCCCCTACTCCAGCCTGGGACCTTAACTTTGTATTGGAAAAGCTCACTTTCCCTCCTTTTGAGCCAGCTGGAACTGCAGAGTCGAAATTCATTTCTTGTAAAACAGCCTTCCTTCTAGCCATCACTTCAGCAAGAAGAGTGTCTGAATTACAGGCCCTCATGGCAGTGGAACCCTTCATTATCTGCCATGCCGACAGCGTTTCCCTCAGGACCAATCCTTCCTTTATGCCCAAGGTGGTGTCTAGTGTGGCCTTAAATCAGCCCATTCAGTTGCCCACTTTTTTCCCTAATCCGCAAAACAAAGGAGAATGAATACTGCATTCTTTGGACGTGCACAGACAACTTGGATTTTATTTGGACAGGACTAAGCCTCTCAGAAAATCTCAACAGCTGCTAGTTGGTTTTGCTGCAAGAGCAGAGAGGAAGGCCATTTCAAAGCAAACCATTTCTAAATGGATACCCCATTGCATTCATTTCTGCTACAAGCACCGTGGAAAACCTACCCCACAGGGGATAAGGTCACATTCCACCAGGGCTGCATTTACCTTTGCAGCCTTTCTTAGAGGAGTCCCTACCAGGGACATCCTAGAAGCTGCTACGTGGAACTCTGTACATACCTTCACCAAGCATTATCACATGCCTATTTTTTTCTAAATCTAGAACTGGTTTTGCCACTGCAGTATTGCAGGGCTTAATAGCTGGCCCTAATGCTCTCTAACTTCCTCCTCCCTTCCTTAGCTTTGGGGATCAACCCAAATGTGATGACTGCAACAGTGAAACACGAAGAACATAGTACAGTTGTGTACACTTAACATAAATGTAGATGTTCGAGTGTATTCCCTGCTGCAGTCCTCGTTACCCTCCCTCCAGCCCCCTGACTTGTCTTGTCTCTACCTTTCCTTCTTGTTTAGTGTATTTAAGTTTTCTGGTGTATTTGCTTTTTGATGGAGGTGTACCATAACATATAATTGCTTCCCATTGAGGGGGCACCTGACATCTGGGGCAAGAGAAACTGATGTAATGGCATCGGCTGCATGTTTTATACCCCTGACGACCTGATGTCACGGAAGAAGAGACAGTATCCGATGCAGGAATCCAAGACTCTGGTATTCAGGCCGGCTGAGGGCTACCTGCAGGCAGATATCCCAAATGTGATGACTGCAACAGTGAATACACTCTAACATCTACATTTATGGTAAGTGTGTACACAACTGTACTTTCTGCTGCTGCATGCAGCCTAGACTAGTAGTCTGTATTCCTGACATTCTTCTGCCAGAGGGAGAGTGTAGAAGTAAGTTACTCAGTCGTACCTTGTACTAAGCCCTTTTGGCAGCATCTTCTCTTCATAGAACAGTGCTCACTGGTGTCATGGTCACGAGTAAAATCTTTGCAGCAGTGGGCCATCTATTGAAAATAGATATGAATGTTTAATGTTCCATGAGAATGTGGCAGTAGTTGTTTATTGTAGGTTTCTAATTTATTCAGGAACTGTAACTTGTAAATAAGCTGTAATGAAAATTTATTTCTGGCAGTGTAGATTAGCTGCCCTGCAGAGTCAGGTCACTTATTAGAAAAGGTTATGATAATTTGACAAGATATGATAAGATATGCATTTCTTTCTTGTGTTTTGCAGCATAATGCCCCTATCCCACAGGGTGGAAGAGGTGCTGTCCAGTTTGTCACCCAATTTCAACATTCCAGTGGACAAAAACGTATTCGAGTAACAACAGTAGCAAGAAAGTAAGATTTCCTTGCTTATTGAAAAAGCTGCAATGCCACTTTGCACGATTGCATGCATCTTTATACAACATGCAGTATTTAATGTTTTAGATTGAGTAAAAACAAATTATATAAACTTAATTCTGATTTATTTTATATTCTTGCAACTTACACATGTTTGCAAATACTGGTATTTATGACATTTTCTGTATATTCAGTTCTTCTTTTTGGTTTTGCTTTGCATCCTCTAGACCTTCCAGCTGGCCTGTCTTCTGGACAGTTGACCCTACCATCAATCACATTCTTTCCATCTCATTGCTGCCAGTCCTGTTTTTCCATAGGCTGAGTACACCTGCATCTGCAGTCTATATAGATTCTGTAATTGTTTCATGCTGTGGGTCTATATTATATTCTCGAAAGCAGACAATATCGAAGCTGATCTTGTCAACACGAGAATAGCGAAAGTGGAGAACATCGAACGTGTAAATGGAAATCTCCGTAAGGGGAGATTTCAGTTTACTGCAATGTAGTGCGGTCTCGGAGTTGGTATATTTAAGTAGCGGGGGGTGTGGGGGTGCAGGGGTCATTTGGGTTATCAGCTCTTTATCCCTCTACATCACAGTTTCAGGTCAAAGTCAGCAAACTCTTCTTGCAAAATCTGGATCTCTTGTAGCTGTATTCTACTGAGACCTTTTCTGTATTGTCAGTCATCTGCACATGTTTGCAAGTCATGAATTCCATTATTGGGAGTGTATACCTAGAGTTTTTAGTCTTTGAGTTCTGGAGTTCTGTTAGTGGTGATTGGAGGTCTAAAAATGGGGCAAGAATATTGGTCCGCTGAGGAGCAACTTTCGACTGCCATACATTTCTGCTGTGACATCAGAAATGCTGTAAGTGTCCGCATCTGGTACTGGTAGCTCCCAGTGCAATTTTGTCACTAGTTTACACGGTACATCACACTGACTGGCTCTACAGACAAACAGCACACCAGATAAAGGCTCAGATGACAGTCTTGACTTTCTTGTAGAAGATATTAGGTGTGTTATTTGAGAGGATATAGAACCAGAAACTGTGAATAATGTGCTGTAAGAAAAGGAGTAGATGTTCTTTGTGTTTCACTGTTGCAGTGATTACACTTGGGTTATCTACCTACAGGTAGCCCTCAGTCAGCCCGAATACCAGAGTCTTGGGATTTCTGCATTGGATGCTGTCGCCTCTTCCATGAAGTCAGGTCGACAGGGGTATAAAACATGCAGCCGACGTCATTACATAAGCTTTTCTTGCCATGCGGGAGCCCGAAGCAGAAGCTGTTCGCAAGTGCCGGTCAGCAGCTACCTGAAATTTTCGTTTTTCGAGTTTCAAACCTGAAGTCTTCTAAAGCTAAGTACCCCATTAGGGATCCTTTTTTCTTGCTCTAACCGATGTCAGAAAAAGTTAACAATTGTCTTGCCTGTGGAAATCAAATACCTCACAGAGATTTTCATTCTTACTGCCTCACCTATTTAAGCCCAGACCACGACGTCCCTCGCTGTCAGTTTTGTGCCTTGTTCAACGCCCAAACTATTTGTCGTTGGGCTATTTTTGTCTCTAAATTCTTTAACTGTCATTCTCCATATTGCAAAATGGCTGGTAAGCCATCCGACTACCGATCTTTCGAAAAAACGGAAAGATAAAGATAGAGGCAGACCGCATAGGTCCAAAACTGCCAACGGCACTTTCGTTAAGCTGGTCACCAGTACTCACTGAGGTGCTTTTGCAGTCCCTGTTACCTGCTTCTACAGATTCACAGGCCTCTAGTGAGACCCATTCGGAGTCCGGTAAGCCGCGAGATGCTTCTTCGACTATGGAACCTGTGCATGTCTCTACCTTGGATGGGTCCGGAGCCGCTGTGCAGGCACCGGCTTCTGAGGGTTTATTCAGACGTTTCGATGTTTGTATTAAACCGACTACTTCATTAATGACTAAAACTACCGAATTACTCGGGCCCAGAGTTCGCACTATGCCTAGGAAATCGACGACCAAAGCACATTCTCAAGCTCCCATGCCACAGAAATAAAAGGATGTCCTTCAAGGATGCATCTGCAGTCATAACATATGGGTTGTCCTGCCTCAGGCAGCCCTTCGGTCGGCCGGATTACAAAGTCTGGGTCTGGCCTCGGCTGATGTCGCACTTTCCCCGACGTCAGAGTGTCTGGGGTATAAAAGCATCAGCCGATGCAATTTTCCTCAGTCTTTCTTGCCGCGCGGTGCCCGAAGCAGAAGCCGTTCGCAAGTGCCGGTCGGTCAGATCCAGTGAATTCAGCTACCGAAGACTTCGAAAAAGCTAAGTACCCCGTTGGGGACTCTTTCTTGCCTCAGCCGATGTCAGACAAAGTAAATAATTGTTTAACTTGTGGGAAACAAATACCTCAAAAGGATTTCCATTCCTACTGCCTTCCTTGCTTAGGCCCAGACCACGACATATCGGCCTGTTCAGCCTGTGCTTCCTTCAACTGACGAACTCTTAGACGTCGGTCGGAGTTTGCAGAGGAATTTTTTGTGGCCAGTTTTGCTTATAAAATGCCGTCGGAGACTCCGACATCACATTTGGTGAAAAAATGGAAGGACAAGGACTGACACTCGCGCCCCGCGGTTTCGGCTGAAACCACGGTAAGGCCTACCGCGAGTGTCTCGGTTTCGGCCGAAACCGAGTCCTCGGAGATTCCTTCTTCCGAATCCATTCAACCGACCACCGCGGCCCGGGAGGCCCCGGCTGAGTCGGCTACCGAGCTACCTACCGAAACCAGTGTCTAGGAAATGTCCGACACCATACCTTTGGACATTTCTACTCCTGCACGTGGGGCAGCTAGGCCCCCTGCTTCCATGTCCATTAAGGCCTTTTCTAGGGCTAAAGCTGCTAAACTTTCTAAAGCTTTGCCTCCCAAGACTACCTCCCAGAGGCCTTCCTCTAGTTCTCAGATCCTCAGCCTTGCAGAGGACCTTATTTCTTTAATTAGAGGTTCACAACCTCACCCGGACAGGGCCTGTCACCCTCCACCTGACAAAAGGCCCAGGACTGACCCCTCTGACCCACACTCTTCAGATGAGTCCACGGATGGATCTGAGTTGTCAGACCACCAGGAGGAGGCTTATTCGCCCTATGAGGATTCTGATGCTGAAGAATCTATCCCTTCGGCCTCCCCTCCTGAAGAGTTTTCCTTTGGTGAGACGCTTCACTCCATGAGAGAGCATTTTCAATGGCAAGGTCAGGAATTCTCTGATTCTAGAAAAAGATTAAGGACCTTTTTACATTTGCCTCAACATAGGCCCTTAGCTATTCCTCCTGTTTTGAATGTAATTGATGATGTGTACAATGATGTCAGTACAGTCCCTGATACTCTCCCTCCGGCCCCTGCCAAACCTGATAGATACTACAGGGTCCCGGATTCTCATTTCCATCTGTATAAAGCCCATTCTGCAGACCCAGAAACTATTTCTCAGGGCCCTAAAGGGGTTGCGGCCGCCACTGCCAAAAATCCTCTACCCTCTGAAAGAGAGTCTAGAGCTTTAGAGAGATGGGGAAAGAAGGTATATACCTCTGCAACTCTTTCTGTCAGGGCATTAAATTGTCAATTTCATATGATACAGTACCAAGAGTATTTGTTAGATGAACTGAATAAGAAACTTTCTTCTCCTGAACCCCTTGACCGTAAATCCCTTCAGGATTTGGTACACAACTCACAGCAGGTTAGTAATCATTTCTTAAAATGTGGCTATGATGCATTGGAGGCTTCATTTAGGTCAGCTATGACTGGGGCAGCTATTCGTAGGCATGCCTGGCTGAAGGAACAATCTTTGCCAGACCATATTAAAGCTAAACTCCTGAATGCTCCAATGGAGAAACAAAATTTATTTGGCTCCTCTGCTCAGGAGGTCTTAAAAAAGTTTGAAGAAAAGGCAAAATCTGTGCAAACAGTCAAGGATTTCCTGCAAGTACAACCACCGAGATTCAGCAGAAACTGGCCTACTAAGAATTGGTCCTTTCCAGACTCGGACAGAGCCCAGAGAGGCAGGAACAGACGCCCCAGAGGCAGAGGCCAATTGAAGGGCTCCTACAGAGGCCGTCAGTGGCAGCCTGCCAACCAGAGGAGTAGTGCAACAGCAGTAACAACTACTACTACACCAGGACAGGCTCAATGACTTTACTCTGATTCTGCCTACCAGGGCTCAACTGGAAGCACCCTTGGGCGGAAAGCTTGCTTTATTCTCAAAAAACTGGCATTATATTACAAGGGACACATGGACACTGCAAATAATAGACAAAGGATACAGGTTCCACTTCCACACTTTGCCAAAAAGAAACAGAATGCCAAACCTACCACCAAATCAGAGGGCAGAGGCTTTAAAGCAGATCAACAACTTGCTTCAAATGAAAGCTATAGAAAAGGTACCACTTTCAGAACAAGGCCAAGGATTTTACTCCAGACTCTTCCTTGTACCAAGAAAAGAAAATCAATGGAGGCCTATTCTCGACCTGTCCGCACTGAATTCTTACCTCATTGTGCCAAAATTCAAGATGCTGACCCTACAGCAACTTATTCCCATGTTGGGCAAGGAGTCTTGGCTGGTGACTCTAGATCTCAAGGAGGCATACCTGCATGTCCCTATTCAACCAAGTTGCAGAAGACACCTCAGATTTCTTGCAGGATCAGAGCATTATCAATTCTCAGCATTGCCCTTTGGCTTATCTACTGCGCCCAGAGTATTCACGAAATGCCTGGCATCAGTAATTGCACACTGCAGACTTCAGGGGATTCAAATCTACCCATATCTGGATGACTGCCTTGTACAAGCGGGCAACAAGGGAAATTTAATAAAGGACTTGACCTATGCCATCCACCTGCTACAGGCCTTGAGATACACAGTCAACATCCAAAAGTCAAGATTTGTTCCATCCCAAAGGATAACCTTTTTGGGTGCAGATCTGGACACAACCACCCAAATGGCCTTTCTTACAGAAGAAAAACAAAAACAACTTCCGGATTACTTCGTGATTCTGACAAGACAAACTCCGCTTACTGCAAGGAAAATCCTGCAGGCCCTGGGTTACATGGCATCCTGCATAATTCTGATACCACAGGCCAGGCTGCATATGAGAAAATTACAATGGTACCTAAGAGTGTATGGTCTCAACACAGTCACAGTTTAGAAACTTTGATACCAATCATTCCTTGCCTTCAAAAGGAATTCCTGTGGTGGGCTCAGGCCTGCCAGTCCAACAGAGGGTTGCCTTTCAACAAACCAAAAACAAAACAAACCATCACCACGGACGCTTCAGACCGAGGATGGGGAGCACACGTGGAGGGCAAATGTATCCAAGGCCTATGGTCTCAGGGGCAGCTACGCATGCACATAAACCAAAAGGAAATGCTGGCAGTGATGCATGCAATCGAGGCTTTCAAACCCTTCCTCCATCAATGCCACCTGTTAATAAGGACACACAACACCACGGTCATGTGGTACATAAACAAGCAGGGAGGCACACACTCCTACCCTCTATGCCGGCTGGCTATGAATCTATGGGAACTATGCCTGAAACTCAGTATCCAACTACAGTCCCAGTTCATGCCAGGAAAAGAGAATACACTGGCAGACAGCTTAAGCAGAACTACCATGGATGCACACGAATGGATGCTGCACCCAGACATCTTCCAACTCATAGCAAAGACATGGGGAATGCCGGAGATAGATCTGTTCGCCTCCCCCCTCAACCATCAACTGAAGACATTCTGCTCAAGGACATGCCACCCACAAGCTTGGAGGGTGGACTCTCTCTGTTTCAGCTGGGAAGCTCTAAAAGTATATGCCTTTCCACCTCTCCCATTAATGTACAAGGTTCTACTGAAGATCAGGGAGGAACAGCCAAGAATGATTCTGATAGCTCCAGACTGGCCAAGGCAACACTGGTATCCACTATTGAGGAGCATGTCACAGGCAAAACCATGGCCTCTCCCCCTATGGCCTCTTCTTCTGACTCAGAACAATTTCAAGATCCTGCATCCCAACTTGAAAACATTGCAGCTAACTGCCTGGAAAATTCCTTAAATCCCAATCAAAATGTTTTATCACAGAGAGTGAAGGACATTATCATGGAAGCTCGCCGGCCTTCCACAAGGAAGACATACTCAGCTAAATGGAAAAGATTCCTCATTTGGAACACATCAAAAGGCTCAGATGTGACAGTGGCAAGCATGACACATATTCTGGAATACTTAGCAGAATTGTTCCACAATGGCCTGTCCTATTCTTCCATTAAGATTCATGCCTCAGCAATTTCAGCAGAATACAATGTGGATCCACCTATCTTCTCACACCCTCTCCTCAGGCAATTTCTGAGAGGGATCAAAAATATTAAACTTCCAAGAAAACCCCCTCTACCTGCTTGGGAATCTCAACTTTGTGTTGGAGAAACTAACACTTCCTCCTTTTGAACCAGCAACATCAGCGGATCTACAGTTTCTGTCTTGGAAAACTGCATTCCTTATGGCAATAACTTCAGCAAGAAGAGTATCTGAGTTACAAGCATTAATGGCAGTACAGCCATTTCTTATCTTCCATCAGGACAGAGTTTCACTAAGAACCAATCCTACTTTTATGCCAAAGGTGGTATCTAGGGTATCCTTGAACCAAGCTATTCACTTGCCTACGTTCTTCCCAAATCCACAGAATAGAGGGGAAAAAATTCTGCACACCCTGGATATACACAGACAACTACGCTACTACTTGGACAGAACTAAAAGTAGCAGAAAAACTGACCAACTATTTGTAGCATATGCTACTGGGGTGCAAGGAAAAGCAATTTCCAAACAGACAGTTTCAAAATGGATAGGAAATTGCATTCGATTTTGTTACTCCTTTCATGGAAAGACAGTTCCTGCAAACATCAGGCCTCATTCCACAAGGGCCACAGTCACCACTACAGCCTTCCTACGAGGGGTGGCTACCAAGGACATTTTAGAAGCTGCTACTTGGAGCTCCATGCATACATTTGCCAAACATTACAATCTACCTTTATACTCCAGATCCAGAGCAGGTTTTGCTACTGCAGTCCTGCAGGGGATCTTAACTACTCCAACCTTTTCTTAGTACCTCCTCCCCCAGATTGGCTATGGTATTCTACCCATATGTTATGACTGCAGATGCATCCTTGAAGGACATAGTACAGTTTTGTACCTACCATAAATGTAGATGTCCGATAGGTATGCATCTGCAGTCAGCTTTACCCTCCCTCCTTCCCCTCTGTGGTATTCCTAGGGTGCTCTCTTTTAGCTAGCTGGGGGAATCTATTATGGTGTATTTGTTTGTATATACATGTGTGTATATATATCTATATATCTATCTATCTATCTATATATATATATATATATATATATATATATATATATATATATATAATTTTGCAAATGTTTGGAACTTTATTGCATTTATCCAAATTTAGCCTTCCTAGAAAGCACCTGGCATCTGGGGCAAGAAAAACTGAGGAAAATGGCGTCGGCTGATGCTTTTATACCCCAGACGCTCTGACGTTGGGGAAAGTGCGACATCAGCCGAGGCCAGACCCAGACTTTGGAATTCGGCCGACAAAAGGGCTGCCTGAGGCAGGACAACCCATATGTTATGACTGCAGATGCATACCTTTCGGACATCTACATTTATGGTAGGTACAAAACTGTACTTTAGAATGGCTGAAGACCTTATTACTTCAATTAGGGGAAGCCAGCATTCCCCGTCTAAAAGACAAAGAATTGATTTTCCTTCTGATTCTTCAGACCATGAGTCCGATGACTCTGACCCCTGTGATTACCAGGACATACCCTTATCTACCTGAGGATTCAGATGCTGAGGATTCAATTCCCTCAGCCTCCTCCCCCCCAGAGGACTTTTCTTTCACTGAAACCTTGCATACTCCAAGAGAGCATTTCCGCTGGGAATGCCAGGACTACCTACAGTCGAAAAAGAGACTCTGGGAATTTTCAGACTTTCCTCAGCATAGGCCTCTAGCTATACCCCCTGTTTTGGATGTTGTAGATGTCTTCATGGAATCCAGTCTTACCCCTGATACTTTACCACCAGCTGCTAGAAAGCCTGACAGGTACTACAGAGTACCTGACTCTGACAAATTTCTCTTTAAAGATCCCACTACGGATCCAGAGACCATTTCCCAGGGACCTAAAGGTATTAAGGCTTCTACAGCCAAAAACCCTACCCCTTCTGACAGGGATTCTAGGGTTCTAGACAGATGGGGTAAAAAGGTATATACCTCTGCAAATCTTGCCATCAGGGCTTTAAATTGCCAGTTTTACATGTTGAAGTACCAGCAGCATATTATGGATCAAATTATACAAAAAATGTTGTTGATTCATGATTGTGCAGAAAGTAAAGACTTGCAAGACATAATGCATTTTGCAAACCAAGTTGGTAAACATACTTTGCAGTGTGGTTTTGATGCCTTAGAAGCATCTTGCAGGGGTGCTGTCACTGGGTCTGTTCTGAGATGGCATGCTTGGCTGAAGAAACAAATCTTGCCAGACCATGTCAAGGCAAAATTACTAGATGCTCCATTAAGCCAAGCATGTTTGTTTGGCTCTAAAGCAAAAGAAGTTCTTAAAAAGATGGAGGAAAAAGCTAAATCTATGCAAACTGTTAAAGCTTTCTTACAGCTACAGCAACCTAGAGTCAGTAGGCATTGGCCTTCAAACAACTGGTCCTTTCCAGTCCCTCTCAGACCTTTTGTCAGCCTAAACCCAGGGGCAACAGACCACAAAGACTACAGTCTCAGGGTATGCACAGATCTAAACAGTGGAGTCATCCTTCTCAAAAACAGGGAGTGGTTAGCCACCCCCCTATGGAAAAAGTTCACAATGACTTGTCCTTAATCCTTCCCAGCCATGCCCAAGTACTTGCACCCCTAGGGGGAAAACTCGCCCTGCATGCAAAAAACTGGGAGTATATTACCTAGGACCAATGGGTCTTAAACATTGTATCCGAGGGATACAAATTCTATTTCCACTCTGTGCCAACCCCAAGCGGATTGCCAGACCTTCCTCCAAACCAGTAGACAGAGGCCCAAAAGCAAGTACTTTTTCTTCTCAGTATCAGGGCTATTCAACCTGTTCCAACAGAGCAAAGGAGACAGGGTTTCTACTCCGGACTGTTCCTAGTGCCCAGGAAAGAGAATTATTGGCGTCCTATTCTGGATCTGTCAAATTCAAAATGCTTACACTCCAGCAGCTCCTTCCTATGATAGCCAAGGACTTCTGGCTAGTCACCCTAGACTTAAAGGAAGCTTATCTGCACATCCCCATTAGGGAATCTTGCAGGAAATATCTACGTTTCAGGGGAGGCTCTATGCACTATCAGTTCTCTGCACTTCCCTTGGCTTATCTACTGCGCCCAGGGTATTCACAAAGTGCCTGGCACCAGCCATTGCTTACTGCAGGCAGAGAAATATTCAAATTTATCCATACTTGGACGATCGCCTGATTCAGGCGGACAGTCAGGAATTGCTACATCAGCACCTGACATTTGTAAAGAGAGTCCTACCTTCTCTGTGGTATACCATCAACAAAAATAAATCACATCTGGTACCCATCCAAAAGATTGTATTTCTGGGAGCAACCTTGAAAACAACTTCCCAGATGGCATTCCTCACTCCAGAAAAGCAGGTTTATTTGACAACTTACTTCAAACTACTGGCCACCCAAATCCAGCTATGTGCAAGAAAAATACTGCAAGTCCTAGGGTTCATGGCCTCATGTATTCTACCGATTCCGTATGCAAGACTGCATATGAGGAAACTTCAGAGGTACTTAAAAATTCTCTGGTGTCAACTTTCTCAGGACCTGGAAATGGTGATTCCTATCATTTCTTGCCTAAGGACAGAGTTCCTTTGGTGGGCAGAGGCTTGCAACCGCAAGAAGTGACTCCCTTTCTCACAACCCCCGCCGCCCAAACTCTGACAACAGATGCATCAGACTATGCATGGAGGCTCACATGGCAGGCAAATGCATTCAAGGCAAATGGAGCCCAGGACAAATTCACCTGCATATCAATCAGAAAGAAACGCTAGCAGTACAGAATGCACTGACAGCCTTCAAATACCTTATCCTGCCAGGACAACTCCTGATAACAGACAACACCACAGTTTTGTGGTACATAAACAGGCATGGTGGAACTCACTCCTACCCACTCTGCAGGTTAGCCATGGCTCTGTGGAACACAGCCTTAAGCAAGCAAGTGCACCTGCAAGCTCAATTCCTGCCAGGCAAACAAAATTCACTGACAGATGACTTAAGCAGACACCTAATGGACCCACACGAGTGGAAACTGGAACCAAACTCATTCAAACTTCTAATACATTGGTGGGGGACACCAGATGTGGACCTATGTGCGTCCCCCCAAAACCATCAACTAAACAAATTTTGCACCAGAATTCCCCACAGCCAAGCCTGGAAAGTGGATGCCCTATCCTTCACATGGGAAAACCACTCAAGCTATGCCTTTCCCCCTTTGCCCTCCTTCCAAAAGTGCTACTCAAGATCAAATAGGACAGGCCAAGGACAATCCTTATTGCTCCAGACTGGCCACGCCAGCACTGGTACCCACTCCTATGCAATCTGACAGCAGTGCCACCCTGGCACCTGCATCAGACCCCCTCTCTGCTGTCCCAGCCGGAGGGACAGATTTTGCATCCTCAGCTGCAAACCCTGAACCTGGCAGCCTGGCTTATTCCCTGAATACATCACCAGCAACCCTCAGCAAACAGCTGCTGGATGTTATCCTTGAGGCCAGGAGGTCTAGTACTAAGGAATCCTATTCAGAAAAGTGGAAAAGATACTGTTCTTGGAGCCAGTCTCAAGGGAAGGACATAGCCATGCCCACCTTACCTCAAATCCTAGATTACATAGCAGAACTGCTCCACAAAGGCCTATCCTTCTCATCAGTTAAGATTCATGCCTCTGCCATCTCAGCTCATTACAATACTGAGCTTCCCCTCTTCTCTCACTCTCTGATCAAACAGTTTCTGAGAGGAGCTAACAATTTAAGACCCCCCAAGGAGAGCTCCCACTCCTGCCTGGGACCTTAACTTTGTACTAGAGAAGCTCATGCTTCCCATTTTTGAGCCTGCTGCCTGCAGCAGAGTTGAAATTCCTCTCTTGGAAAACAGCCTTACTGCTAGCCATCACTTCAGCAAGAAGTGTGTCTGAGTTACAGGCCCTTATGGCTGTGGAACCCTTCATTATCTTCCATGCGGACAAGGTTTCCCTCAGGACTAACCCATCTTTTATGCCCAAGGTGGTATCCAGTATGGCTTTAAACCAATCCATCCATTTACCAACCTTTTTGCCTAATCCTCAGAAAAAAGGAGAAAGGATCCTGCACTCCTTGGACGTGCACAGACAGCTCAAGTTCTACCTTGACAGGACTAAACCTTCCAGAAAATCTGACCAGCTGCTAGTCATCTTTGCTACCGGGGCAGAGGGCAAGGCCATTTCAAAGAAAACCATTTCTAAATGGATAGCACACTGCATCCATTTCTGTTACAAACACCATGGAAAACCTAACCCACGGGGGATCAGGCCTCATTCCAGTAGGGCTACCTCAACCTCAAAAGTTTTTCTCAGGGGGGGTCCCTACCAGGGACATCCTGGGAGCTGCAACCTGGAGTTCTGTACACACCTTCACAAGCATTATCACTTGCCTATCTTTTCTAAATCCAGAGCTAGATTTGCCACAGCAGTCTTACAAGGCCTGCTAGCCAGCCCTACTACTTCTTGACTGCCTCCACCCTTCCTCAGCGTTGGGAATCAACCCAAGTGTGATAACTGCAACAGTGAAACACGAAGAACATAGTACAGATGTTCATCGTGTTTCACTGTTGCAGTCCTTACAAAATGGATTATCCGGCTCCAGGTAGCCCACAGTCGGCCAGAATACCAAAGTCCTTGGTATATGATGTCGGCTGCCTTTGGTTTAGGCCTGACGTTAGGATGTCAAGTACAAAAGAAGGCAGCCAATGCCATTTTCTCAGTCTGTGTTGCTGCGGAGCCCGAAGCAGACGCATTTTGCATGAGTGCCAGTCGGCCGAGTACCTTCTTTTTGTATTCCGACTGCTTAGTTGAAGACATCCTCAGATAAGTACCCCGTTGTGGACCCTCTTTTCTTGCTTTAACGAATGCCAGAGAAAGTTAATAACTGTCTTGCCTATGAAAAACAGATTCCGCTCCGTGATTTTCACTCCTGTTGTATTACTTGTTTGGAACTTGAGCATGACGTCCCTAATTGTGTTCTCTGTGCTTCTTTCAACCCGTGTACCATATTTGCTAAATGACTTTTGCACTGTTACTATGCTACATGGGAATAGTTCTCTACATGCTTATAATTTGTATCTTATTGTACTATTTTTTGTTTTTATTATTTACTAGTAAATAGTGGAGCTTTTCTCCTTGGGCCTCTGCTGAAAATGGACATGTATCCAGTCAGACTAGCCCGGTCAACAAATGTAAAATAAATAAATAAATAAATAAAATATGCCGTAGAGCTAGGATCTTGTTCAAGCATTTCGGAGTTTGGCCTAAGTTCGTCGGTATGGTGTCTCCTGGTATCCCGCCTTCAGATGTTCCTAAGAAACGCAAGGATAAGGACCGCGACATGCTTTGGGTCAAATTAGCCGACGACGTCCCTGTTAAGTTGGTTATCGGCCCAGCGGTAGTCAGTGAGGTGCTTTCTTTGCCCCTGCAGTCCACAGATGTTCAGCAGCAGGCGTCTGCAGAGTCCTTTTCAGAGTCCTCCATACTGCAGGCTTCTACTTCATCTTCTGACCCTCTGCCTGTCGTCGCCTCTGATGGATCTGGAGCCACTAAGCAGGCACCGGCTTCTGAGGCCTCTTTTCTCTGCCCGGATACCAGATCCAGACCGATGACCTTGATTCAGACTTCTGCGGTGGCTAGGCATCCCAAGTCCCTCCGGCTCTCTAGCAGGCCAGCCTGCTGAAAATCTACTCCTAAGCAGGTGTCGGCCTCCCCTCAAATGCTTCAGGCTCAGATGGTTAAAATGGCTAGTGATCTCCTGACCCTTATCAAGGGCTCTCAGCCACCTCCTTCTAAAAGGATTAGCTAATTGTCCCCAGAAGCTTTCTTTGCCTCAGACTCTGGTTTCCAGCAACTCTGCTGATGAAGAGGAAAAGTCTCCTCTTTTTTCTGGTTTTGAGGATTCTGATGCAGGAGACTCCATCCCTTCTGCCGCCCCTCCAGAAGATTTTTCTTTTGGAGATACTCTGAATACTCTTAGGGAGCATTTCAAATGGGAAAGTCAGGACTTTCCTCAGTCTAAGAAATAGATTAGGGAATTCTTGGATTTGCCACAGCATAAACCTTTGGCTATCCCTCCGGTTTTGAAAGTTGTTGATGTTTTCATGGAGAATTCTTTGACTCCTAATTCTGTTCCTCCTGCTCCCAGAAAGCATGACAGGTATTATAGAGTTCCTTATTCTCATCAGTTCCTTTTCAAGAATCCTACTGCTGATCCAGAGATTATTTCTCAGGGCCCTACGGGTGTTAAAGCCATGGTTGCTAAAAATCCTGTTCCTTCTGACAGGGAATCTAGGGCCCTGGATAGATTTGATAAAAAGGTTTATACTTCTTCCACCCTGGCTATTAGGTCTGTTAATTGTCTTTTTCATATGCTTAAGTATCAGCAGCATACTTTGGAAGCTACTAAGGCTAGAATTGCTGGTGTTCCTTCCCTGATGGAGAGTAAGGACATGCATGATTTATTGAATTCTGCCACTCTTGTCACTAAACATTCTCTACATTGTGGTTTTAACACTTTGGAGGCTTCTTGCAGGGCGGCAGGCAGTGGTTCTGTCATTAGAAGACATGCTTGGCTCAGGGAACAGCCCCTTTTTGAACCTGTCAAGTCTAAATTACTGGATGTGCCTTTACACAAGGACAATCTTTTTGCTAGCAAAGCAGAAGAGGTGTTGAAAAAGTTGGAGGATAAGGCCAAATCTATGCAAACTGTTAAGGACTTTCTGCAAGTTTAGCCTCCTCGTTTTAGTACACTTTACCCTTCTAAGAATTGGACTTTTCCTGTCCCTAGTAAACAGAGTCGCACTAGGTCTAGGGGTTACAGGTCTTCTAGGGGACAGATTTCCACCTCTCAAAAGGCTAAGCACTGGCAAGATTCCCCTTCTAAATCAAGGAGTTCTAAGCAAACTTCCCAAAGCAAGTATTCCCAATGACTCTGGCCTTCGCCTGCCTGCTCTGCGGGTCCAGGGTTTCCTTTGGGGGGACGGTTAGCCATGTTTGCAAATGTCTGGTTCACCATCACAGATGAAAAATGGGTGCTCAAAATAGTATTCCAAGGCTACAAGTTCTCATTTCACACCTTCCATGTCCTCCAAGTATACCCAGATATACCCCCAAATCAGAGGGCAGAAGCAGAAAAACAAATTTCTTCTTTACTAAACCTGGGAGCAATAGAGCCAGTTCCTGCACTACAGATAGGCCAGGGTTTCTACTCAAGGCTTTTCCTGGTTCCCAAAAAGGAGGCACCTGGCGCCCTATTCTGGATTTGTCCATTCTAAACACTTTTCTGGTTATTCCCAAATTCAAAATGCTCACTCTACAGCAGTTGCTTCCAATGCTGGCCAAGGATTCCTGGCTGGTGACTTTGGATCTCAAAGAAGCTTATCTGCACATCTCGATAAGGGAAAGCTGCAGGCAGTTCCTTCACTTCAGGGTGGGGAGCAGGCACTTCCAATTCTCTGCACTGCCCTTTGGCGTATCTACTGCTCCCAGAGTTTTTACCAAATGCCTGGCTTCAGTCATTGCTTTTTGCAGGCAAAGAAACATTCAAATTTACCTTTACTTGGACAATTGTCTTATTCAGGCAGACTCTCCAGAGCAACTTCTAAAGGAGTTAGACTTTGTAAAGAACCTTCTCACCTCTTTGGGCTACACCATCAATGAAAAGAAGTCAAAATTGTTACCCACCAGGGGGATTGTATTCCTGGGAGCGAGCCTGAACACAGCCGCCCAGATGGTATTCCTCCCTCAAGAGGAACAAATGAATCTTTCGAATTACTTCCAAAAATTTGGCAAACATGACCCAGCTGTCTGCAAGGCAATTCCTGCAAGCCCTGGGATTCATGGCTTCATGTATTTCGATGATTCCATATGCCAGACTGCATATGAGGAAAATACAATGGTACCTCAAAAACCTTTGGTGTCAACACACTCAGGATTTGGACTTTATACTTCCTCTGATTCCCTGCCTGCAGATAGAGATCCTTTGGTGGGCTACGGCCTGTGCACAGAACAAAGGCCTGCCTTTCTATCCACCTCCTGCCAGCCAGACTCTCACCACAGATGGCTCGGACTATGCTTGGGGAGCACATCTAGAGGGCAGATGCATTCAGGGGATTTGGAACTCTCAACAGGTTCATTTGCACATAAATCTGAAGGAATTGATGGCAGGTCCAGCAGGCCTTAATGGCTTTCAAACATCTTTTCTCTCCTGTTATTCTTCTGGTCAGGACAGACAACACCACAATCATGTGGTACATCAACAAGCAGGGAGGGACGCACTCTTACCCCCTGTGCAGACAAAGCTTGATACTATGGTCCATAGCAGCTGGGCATTCATCTGACAGCTCAGTTTCTTCCAGGAAAGTTCAACACCTTGGCAGACCAGTTGAGCAGGCAGGTCCTGGATCCTCACAAGTGACAACTAAACAAGACCATCTTCTATCACATCATTCAGCGTTGGGGCACTCCCCAGGTGGATCTCTTCTCATCTCCAACCAACCACCTTCCTTCCAACCTTTTGCACCAGGGATCATCACAGCAAAGCTTGGAAGGTGGATGCTCTGTCCTTCCCCTGGACACAGCTCTCGATCTATGCATTCCCTCCTCTGCCTCTTCTTCCCAGAGTGCTGTTAAAGATAAGAGACGAAAAACCAAGGGCCATCATCATAGCTCCAGACTGGCCCAGACAACATTGGTATCCACTACTTCGCAGTCTCTCCCAATCTCAGCCTTGGCATCTTCCCCTGATACCAGATCTCTTGGTTCAGGAAGGGAAAAAATTCTGCATCCTCATCTTCAGATTCTGCATTTGGCAGCTTGGCTAATAATTTAATCCTTTCCCAACAAGTGGTTGAGGTCCTTCGTGAGGCCAGGAGGCCTAGCACTAGGAAGTCTTAAGCAGGTAAGTGTAAAAGATTCTCCATTTGGATGCAGACTAGAGGGGAAGACCCTTCTCAACCTACTCTTCCTCTTATTCTTGACTATCTGTCAGGTTTGCTTAATGGTGGACTTTCCTTTTCTTCTATCAAAATCCATGCTTCAGCTATTTCTGCTCATTGTACCTTTGTGCATTCCATTTTCTCTCATCCCTTGGTGAAACAGTTCCTCAGGGGAGCTAGCAATTTAAAGCCTCCCAGAAGGACACCTCCTCTTGCTTGGGATCCAAATTTTGTACTTGAGAAACTTACTCTGCCTCCTTTTGAACCAGCTGCCTCAGCAAACTTGAAGTTTCTCTCCTGGAAAACTGCCTTTCTTTTGGCTATTACTTCAGCTAGAAGAGATTCTGAGCTGCAGGCCTTAATGGCAGTAGAGCCTTTTATCATCTTTCATGTGGTTCGGGTTTCTCTTCGAACTAATCCCTCCTTTATGCGTAAGATGGTTTCTAACCTAACTCTTAACCAGTCTATCAACCTACCTACCTTCTTTCTAAATCCTCAGAATAAAGGGAAAAGGTTACTGCATTCATTGGATGTGCATAGACAGCTTAGATTTTACCTGGACAGGACTAAATCTTTTCGAAAGTCGGATCAGTTGTTGGTCAGTTTTGCTCCTGGAGCTCAGGGCAAAGCTATTTCTAAACAGACCATTTCTAAGTGGATTGCTCATTGTATTCACTTTTGTTACTTAAAGCATGGCAAGGTTCCTCCTAAGGGTATTAGGACCCATTCTACCAGGGCAGCCTCTACCTCAGCAGCTTTTTTACGAGGTATACCTACTAGAGACATAATGGAAGCGGCTACACACTTTCACTAAACATTGCAATTTACCCTTGTTTTCTAAGTCCAGGGCTGGCTTTGCCACTGCAGTGTTACAGTGCATCCTTTCCAACCCTTAAACAGTGTGTGTTCTTCCTACCTTTTGTTTTTTTTTTTTTTCCTGGGCTTTGGGAATCAACCTATTTTGTAAGGACTGCAACAGTGAATCACGATGAGCATAGTACAGTTGTGTACACCTACCATAAATGTAGATGTTCAAGTGTATTCACTGTTGCAGTACTGGTTACCCTCCCTCCAGCCCCCTGTCTTTTCTATACTTTCTACCTATTCACTTTTTTGACCATATCTTATGGAAATGGTATTTACTTTTTACTGGAGATGTTCCACACCCTGTGATTGCTTCCTATTTTGGGGGCTCCTGGCATCTGGGGCAAGAAAAACTGATGTAATAATGTCGGCTGCATGTTTTATACCCCCGACGACCTGATGTCATGGAAGAGGCGACAGCATCCAATACAGAAATCCCTAGACTCTGGTATTCAGGCCGACTGAGGGCTACCTGCAGACAGATTACCCAAGTGTGATGACTGCAGCAGTGAATACACTCGAACATCTACATTTATGGTAAGTGTACACAACTGTACTTTCTGTTGGTGCAGATTACATTGCATTGTATTTTGCTGTATCCATCCATAACCCCTTTTTCCCATTTTTGCACATGGAGTTGGGGTGTCAATTCAACAGTTGACAATCATCCGGAGCCAAGGTTTACACCAGTGGGTGGCTAGCCCTGTCTTGTTAGTTCTTCCACACACTCGCATCTATGGACAATTTACAGTGACCAGTCAACTTACTGCATGTCTTTGGAATGTAGGAGTAAACAGGAGCACCTGGAAGAAACCCACATGAACACAAAGAGGATATGCAGACTCCGTGCAGATGACACCTGAGCCGGGAATCAAACTGATGAACCTCTTGGTGTGAGGCAACAACACTATCTGATCATGATTTATGGCTTTGATAATGCATTTATATAGATTTGACCTTGTCAGCATTTCTTAAAGATAGGGGGAGGAATACAACCCTCGCATTTGGGGAGACGAGTGATATCTGTACACTTCTTATTTTCTTGCCAGTTTTTGCATTGTTATTGTTAGTTTGTACTAGAAATAATGGATTTTGTATTTGATAAGGTTCAGCAAGGTGATCTTTTCTTAGTTGTTAACTGGAATCTTATCTTTAAAAGCAGATTGTGTAGCTTTCTGCAGTATATACATTTGACGTAACAAAATAATTATATTACGACCAGATCGTATTCTGCCCAACATGTAAGTAACAATACATTACAGCTTCAAAAACTGTTTATTTTTTTAACAAAGTTGCCACGCATAAACTTAAAATGATTATATGAGAAGTCATGTATACTTTCTTTAATGGAGTAAAAACTTGTAGTTTTCAACTCTGATATATTCTTCTGGTAGACAGTTGTGACTGTATCACATGGAAGCTCTTTTTTCTGACCTGTAGTAGCTCTGATATTTGTAACTGCCATCATATCATGTGGTGTCTGATATATGGTTGCAGTTTGTAAGATTCAGCATTTATAAAAGCAAATATGCTTACAGGCTTGTTTTTCAGTCTTTCTGCTGCTTTCCCTGCAAGATTGGGAAGAAGGGGTTGTATGAGATGTATGGGACCCCCCGTGCAAAAAAATATTGATTTTTAATCTTTTTTCGTGTTTCATTCTATTTAGATTCCACCTAAAAAGATGTTCTTTTTGTATTCTCTTAGGTGGCTGTTCTCTCAATGATGAGATTAGACGGTTATATTTGTAATTCAGTATTATGTGATAGGTCAGGGATTGACTATGTGATTCTCATGTCATCACTACACGTTGTGTAATCCATCAGTTATTAAGTTAGTACATCCCTTTCCTAGAGATGCAGCAACTTTAGTTGATTTAAGTTTAGTAGGAGTTATAGATAGCCTTCTGCTGCTATAGCAATGTTAAAGCAAATACTTCCATAGTGAAAAAAGTGATAATATTTGATTGAGTTTTCCTTCTTGATATTCTGCTTTTTGGATATGGTTTCATCCCCTTCCCCCATGCCTGCCAGCTATGCTTATGAGTTGGAGCCAACTCCTATAGCAGCCCCATGAACAGTCACTGCTATCTTATGGAGTTTACTTCCATTTCTCCCCTTGCTTGCCTAGTAAATTCCTAGGTCTTTCTCCATGTTACACATAGGCAGTCACAACTTTGGAAAGTATAGGCATCACCAATCCACCTACCTGCCTTTGGAATGTGTGAGGAAACCAGTGTACCCATAGAAAATCTGCACTAACACAGGAAGAACATGGAAGTTGCTTTACAGAAAGTACCCCCAACTGAGAACCAAACTGGGGAACTTCTCACTGTGAAATGAGTGCTACAAACTGCCACTGTGCCTCCGCTGGCAGCCATTAAACATACCAGTTGGCCCTTTTGTGACTGTCATCTGCTTGGTCATCAGACATTTTTCTAATTTTAATCTTAATCTTTCTCCACTGGCAGTGCTACATGTGCACACAGGTATGAGGAGTTATATTGCCTTCCCTTGTAGGTGTACATGTTCCTACACATACCCAGTGAAAGCTGTCACATGAATGTGGCTTGGCAGAGACAAGCACACATCCACATTTATTTGCTGCATATCATGCATCCACCTGTCTCTTCAGTAGGTGCCAGTATTGCAAAGAGTCAAACTGCCTCCCTCCCACCAGGATGGGAAGCTGGTCCCATCTTTCCTTACCCAGCTTCACCAGAAGACAAATTACTAATGGATCTCTAGTCATTTTGGTCATTTTTAGAGATTTAGCTTTCTGTCCTACGAAGCGGAGTTAAACATCATTCTTTTTAGATATTGCTGTCCTTATAATCTCTCCAGTAGCAAGTATATCTATAAGAAAATTCTTATGCATCAGGTTTTTGTTGTCTTTATATTAAAGGGGAATTTCTATTTTATAATTATGATTTTTCTTTAAATTCTGTATAATGCTAAGTACAACGGTAGCTGTATTTCTGATTTTGTTTCAGTTGGGCTGATGCACAGGCACAAATTCAGCACATAGAGGCAGCTTTTGATCAAGAAGCTGCAGCTGTTCTTATGGCACGTCTGGGTGTGTTCCGAGCTGAATCTGAAGAAGGTCCTGATGTCTTGCGGTGGTTGGACAGGCAATTAATACGTCTGGTAAGTATTTGTGTATTATGACAAACCATGCATAATTGTTTAGACTGTATAGTCCCTGAGACTCCCGGAAAGTAAATTGCTTGCTTGCTTCTTTATTTTGTGGTTGCTGCAATTTTATGATGCTTGTAAAACATTACTTGGACTTGAAACACATCAAAGTTGTGACATTCAGTTTTAGTGTAGTATTTTACAGGAATGATGTGTGTATAGAATTCTGCAGGTAGCACATGGCATGTGTTACTTCAGCTCACAGTGTTGTGCTTCCTGTGAAATGTGCTGCTTGTGTCCTCTCAAGTTTTCAGAACTGTTTGTTGTTTGGGATTCAGATTGCATGGCCAGGGCTACACTTTCCTAACTTCATTTCTTTGTGTTATTACAGTGTCAGAAGTTTGGACAATTTAACAAGGATGATCCTACTTCCTTTAGGCTGTCAGAAGCATTCTCACTGTATCCTCAGGTGAGGGGGCTTTCCTTGATTATCTAATGCAGTTGTTTGCATAAATGCTGCTACATATTCTCAAAAGTGTTCCACCCTTAACACTATTGTACTGCCCTCATATAAAGTGTTATGACTGACGTACGTAGAATGCAGTGGAGGTGGGAGGTTCAAGTTATACATTCATGTTTCTGTGGCAGTGAGGTAAAACATATAACTTTCATTGTTGTGTAAATATAATGATAAAAAGTCCAGAAGCACTATAGCAAAAAACGGCAATACAAATTGTTGTAAAATTCATCCTCAATACACTGTTCGTGTATTCTAATAAACTTGAGGACGAATTTTAGAACAATTTGTATTGCTGTTTTTTGCTATAGTGCTTCTGGACTTTTTATCAGTTTGTTTCTGTTCTTTGTGGATTATATAGTTGTGTAAATATAATAACAAAGAGAAAAGTACCATGAGACATGTTTTTGGGTGAATTTGATGGTACAGTGATGAGAGAGGACAGTGGATGGCTTTTGATACTGTAGTTTTACACTAGCCGCAAAAACAAAAGAACTCTGGAACGGTGCTGTTATGTTTCCAAAAATTTTAATAAAACTCTGCCATAAAAAACACACAAACTTCTGAGAGGTAAGCGCTTTCGGGTGTTAACCCTTCATCAGACAAAGGTAAAATGGTGCAGAACACAATTTAAATAAGAACACAGCCAATGAACAAATAGTGAAATCAATTCAGTAAAAAACCCGCCTATTTTTTAAGGTGGGTTTAATAGGAACAACATCATTGAGCCCTGGATTCCTATGTGCCATAAACTCTAGGATCTTCCTTGACTCTATCTGTTCTGTGTAGTGTTTTATATCACCTCCCCTCTTGTTAGGCCTTACATTGACTATGGCCCTAAAAGTAAAACAATGTGTAGGATGTTCACTAATATGTCAGAACAAAGCATTATGTGTGTCCTTGTTTCTTATACTAGAAAGATGTTGCAATATTCTAACTTTAAACATATTATTCGTCTTGCCCACGTAAAAACATGGGCAGGACTTACAATTAGCCAGATACACTATATCCTTAGTCCTGCAAGTGGCTTTAGCTTTCAACATATAGGTCCTATTAGTAACAGGATGTATAAAAGAGACATCTTGAGAAATATAAGGGCAGGCCTTGCATCTACCACAAGGCTTGCTGCCTACAGATAAAGCAGGGGTATGAGATAAACTAACATGTTCCCCACATAGAATGTCTTTTAGACTCTTATTCTTCCTATATCCAAATACTGGAGTCGGCCCTACTATGGTGTTGATTCTATCATCACTAGTAAGGATGTTCCAGTTGTCCCTTATAATTCCAGTGATATCTTTTATATCACTACTATAAGTGAACATAACCTTAAATCTAGCGTCCTGTTTCATTTCTCTTGAAGGTATAGCTAAGTCCCTAGCAGGCCTAGATAACCAGGGCTTATATTTATGATCCCTTTTATCTCTATGCTTCTCTATAACATCTTTGACCATGGTTTCATTATACCCCCTCTCTACAAAAAGATCCTTCAAACTCTCCAATTCATTGTTGAAACAAATATCATCCATGCAGTTCCTAGATAACCTGGCTAGCTGTCCTTGTACTATGTTGGGAAAATTGTATCGTGGATGCATACTATCAAAAGTTAAAAATGTATTTTTCCAACACCCCTTCCTATACAGACTGGTAGAAAAACCTTGTAAAGTCTGTGCTATTGTGACATCTAAGAAGTCTATCTCAGTATAAGATGTTACTTCCGTAAACTTAAAGAAATCTGTTGTGGAGTGTAGAAAATCAATAAATAATTTAAGGGAGATGGTATCACCCTTCCACAAAATAAAAACATCATCCACAAAGCGTTTATAAAAGCCAATATATGACTTCCATTCTCTATTGTTAAAAATGTACAAATTCTCCCAATAGGCTAGTACCAGGTTAGCATAGGTGTTCGCACAGGGTGTGCCCATGGCCCATATGTTTAAAGTTAGAATATTGCAACATCTTTCAAGTATAAGAAACAAGGACACACATAATGCTTTGTTCAGACATATTAGTGAACATCCTACACATTGTTTTACTTTTAGGGCCATAGTCAATGTAAGGCTTAACAAGAGGGGAGGTGATATAAAACACTACACAGAACAGATAGAGTCAAGGAAGATCCTAGAGTTTATGGAACATAGGAATCCAGGGCTCAATGATGTTGTTCCTATTAAACCCACCTTAAAAAATAGGCGGGTTTTTTACTGAATTGATTTCACTAATTGTTCATTGGCTGTGTTCTTATTTAAATTGTGTTCTGCACCATTTTACCTTTGTCTGATGAAGGGTTAACACCCGAAAGCGCTTACCTCTCAGAAGTTTGTATGTTTTTTATGGCAGAGTTTTATTAAAATTTTTGGATACATAACAGCACCGTTCCAGAGTTCTTTTGTTTTTGTGGCTTCTCAATCGTTGTTCTCTGGTTGGGGTATCAGCACCAAGCATTTGTTTTTTGGATTTAGTTTTACACTAGGAGATGCTGTGAGTCAGATACTTTGTAGAAGGCTGAACAGAATGAATCAAACTTTGCAGTGTGTCAGTAAGCCTTATCCTTGCTAGTGGCCTGATATATTTCAGCAAACGGTAATTGTTTACACATTTTTATGTCTTTTGTTTGCTTGGGAAGAGGGCTGATCCATGGACCCTTTTCAGAGATTACCTGTGCCACAAGGAGAAGTGCAAGTACTATATACACATATACACAAATGCAAACGTGCACATTCACAAATCAAGCACAGATAAATACATATTGCAATATTTTCAACACTAGAGATTTTTATGGTTAAGTGCAGTTCTCTTACATTGCAAGTGTGCAGTGCAGTGTATTTACAGTGCAAGTATGTTATTTCAAGGTTGCTCTCAACAAACTGAAGACAGCACATCACTTGCAGTTCATTACATTTTTAAATTCTCTCAGAAATCCAGTAGTCTAAGTTTTTTTTTCCGTGATTCTTTGGCTTAGAGTAAACTGTCTATAACCTCCAAGTGTATTTCAACTTAGACTTCTGGTAAATCCACAGTTAAATTTGTAATATCCCAGTAGTCAGCTTCTGGTAATGTACAGTTAAGTCCACAGCTTCATCTGGTTATGAAGAGTCCATGGGAATCTTCACTCTTTCTCCTGCTATGTCCCCTTCTATGAGAGAGAAAAATGTCTTAGGCCTTCCTTTTAACAGTGTCTCATCTCAGCAGACATTTTACATTTGTCTAGCTATTACAAGCTTTCACTACTATACTTCATAAGTTTATACACAGTAGGGCTGACTGTTACAAGTTTTTACTATTACAACTCAGAGTACTTTTATATATTTATATGTTTTATGCCACAGTGACTCCCCTCCACCGACAGTTTCTATCTAAAAAGCCCCCCTGCATGTGTGATAATGTTTCCCGGCCTGTTGACCAGTAAACCTAAAAGACTGTAATGATAAAATTCATCTGTATAATCTGATGTCAGTTTGTTTGTATAATTGTATATCTGTATTGCAGGGGTGCATGGTCATTTACCATCATGAAGCTACATCCCAGTAAGTAATACTGCAGGGAAATTAGTGCCTTCTTAACAGCAAGGCATTTTTGCTTCATAGTAGAATGTCTGGTTTCATCGTTACTCAGCTTCCTGTTTAGGTATCAGACTGAGTGTTCCTCACCACTTGCTTCCTGGGATAACACAGCTCCTAACTAAACCTGTGATGCATAAGCGTATATTACAAAGTATTTATTGAAGTCACTGGCAAGTGAAACTGGTTCTGAACACACAATTGTTTTCAGCCTAATCATCTTTTGTTGTGATTCATCTCATCCAAATGAGGGCCTTAACCTTTTTTAAGGTATAATGGAGAAGGGTTATGATAGCAAATTTGGAGAAGGGCTATGGTAGCAAATTTGAGGATGAAAGTCTTGTAAGTAGCCTGTTAGGCCTAAAAAAAATGCTTTCTCTTCTTGTTTGGTACTGGGCATACGCCTGATGTCCTTCAAGAATGCAACTGCAGTCATAACATATGGGTTGTCCTGCCTCAGGCAGCCCTCGGTCGGCCGGATTCCAAAGTCTGGGTCCGACGTCGGCTGATGTCGCATTTCTCTCCGACGTCAGAGCGGCTGGAGTATATAAGCATCAGCCGACGCCATTTTCTTCAGTCTTTCTTGCCGCGGTGCCCAAGCAGAAGCAGTTCGCAAGTGCCGGTCGGTCAGCTCCTGTATTCTTCGAATCCGAAGTCATCAAAAAAGCTAAGTACCCCGTTGGGGACCTTTTCTTGCCTCAGCCGATGTCAGAAATTACTGAAAAAGTTAACAATTGTCTTTCTTATGGTAAACAAATACCTCATAAGGATTTCCTCTCTTACTGTCTTCCTTGCCTTGGCCCAGACCACGACGTCTCGGCCTGTGTCGCCTGTGCTCGCTTCAATAAGTGCACTCTCAGGCGCCGGGCGGAGTTCGCTGAAGATTTTTTCAGCGAAAAATTTGCTTATACAATGCCGTCGGAACTTCCGACATCGCAAACTCCCAAGAAACGAAAAGACCGGGACCGACATCCTCGGCCCGCGTCTACCACCGACTCCACACCAAAACCTACCGCGAGTGCTCCGGTTCCCCCTGAGACGGTTATTCCACCGCTCCGAACCAAAGACATCGCATTACCGACGACTCCGATACCGGATACCACTCCGACGCCAGTTATAGATTTTCCTCCGGATACTGAAACCGAGGAAATGCCCGAGACCATTGATGTAGATAAGGTCACTCCTGCACGTGGAGCTGCCAGGCCTCCTATGGCCATGTCTATTAAGGCCTACACTCGGGCTAAGGCAGCCAGCAAGACCAAGCACCTTACTGCTAAAGCCTTACCTCAGCCTACTCCAGAGACACAAATCATGACTATGGCCGCAGACTTAATAATGATTAGAGGTTCACGGGCCCATCCTGAGAGAGGATCCCAGCCTCCTTCTGATAAGAGGCCCCGGGTTGAACCCTCTGACCCTATCCCTTCAGATGAAGATTCTGAGGACTCTGTCCACTCCGATGGCCAGGAAGAGCTCTTCCAGACCTATGAGGACTCGGATGCAGAGGATTCCATCCCCTCGGCCTCCCCTCCTGAGGATATTTCTTTTGTGGAAGTCCTGCATACCATGAGGGAACATTTCAAGTGGCAAGGCCAGGAATATTCTGATTCCAGAAAGCGCCTTCGAACTTTCCTTAAAAAGCCCCAGCACAGGCCCTTAGCTATTCCTCCTGTGCTTGATGTTTTGGATGATTTATATTCTGACTCCAGTGTTACTCCTGATTCTCTTCCTCCTGCTCCAGCCAAGCCAGACAGATATTACAGGGTCCCAGAAACACATTCCCATTTATTCAGGGCCCATACTGTTGATTTAGAAACTATTTCTCAGGGACCTAAAGGTGTTTCAGCTTCCACCTCTAAAAACCCCTTGCCTTCCAACAGGGAAGCTAGGTCATTAGAGAGATGGGGGAAAAAGGTCTACACCTCCACTACTTTATCTATTAGAGCTTTGAATTGCCTTTTTCACATGTTACAATATCAGGATTTCCTGTTAGATGATTTACAGAAAACATTGGCCTCTCCTGATCCTTTAGACAGGAAGTCTTTGCAGGAAGCTGTACATAACTCTCAGCAAGTCAGCAATCACTTCCTGCAGTGTGGATATGATGCACTGGAAGCTTCATGTAGGGCATCTATGACAGGGGCAGTCATTCGTAGACATGCATGGTTAAAAGAACAACCTCTACCAGATCATGTTAAGGCAAAACTTCTGGATGCACCCTTGGAAAAGAACAAGCTTTTTGGTGCTAATGCTAAAGATGTGTTAAAGTCCATCGAGGAAAAAGCAAAATCAGTTCAGACGGTCAAAGATTTCCTCCAGGTTCAGCCCCCCAGATTCAGTAGGAATTGGCCTTCAAAAAACTGGTCCTTTTCTAATCCTGAAAAATTTCAAAGGGGTAAAAACAGGCGTGGCCGAGGAAGAGGACAATATAGAGGTCCTTACAGGGGACGACAATGGCAGCCAGCAAACCAAAGAAGTGACACAGGGGTTTCTCCTGCCCCACAGGCACAATCTCAATGACTTTCCTCTACTTCCGCCTACCAAGGAGCAAAAAGAAGCTCCCTTGGGCGGAAAATTATCTCTGTTTTCAGACAATTGTCACAGATTGACAAAGGACAAATGGATTTTGGACATTATAGACCAAGGTTACAGGTTCCATTTTCATACCTTACCAAGAAAACAAGGCATGCCAAACCTACCACAAAACCAGAGGGCAGAGGCTATCAAGCAAATTTCTCTGCTGTCTCGGATAAAAGCAATAGAAAGAGTTCCACAACAAGAACAAGGCCAGGGGTTTTACTCAAGACTGTTCCTTGTTCCAAGAAAAGAAACTCAATGGAGACCAATACTGGATTTGTCCGCATTAAACACCTTTCTCATAGTACCAAAGTTCAAAATGCTGACTCTACAGCAACTCTTTCCCATGCTGGGCAAGGGGTCTGGGCTGATTACTCTGGACCTCAAGGAGGCATACCTGCATGTCCCTGTCAGACACAGTTGCAGAAGATACCTCCGATTTCTTGCAGGGCCAGAGCATTATCAATTCTCAGCATTGCCATTTGGCTTATCTACTGCGCCCAGAGTATTCACAAAATGCCTGGCTTCAGTAATTGCTCATTGCAGGCACCAGGGGATCCAAATTTACCCGTACCTGGACGACTGCCTCATACAAGCGGACGACAAATTGATTTTGACAAAAAAACTTGAACTATGTCATACGATTACTTCAGGCTCTGGGATACACAGTCAACTTCCAAAAGTCAAGACTTCAACCATCCCAGCAAATAACCTTCTTAGGAGCCAATCTAGACACAGCCTCTCAAATGGCTTACCTGACAGAAGACAAGCAAGAGAAGTTAACTCATTATTTCAAAGGTTTGGCAAAACTCACCCAGATGACTGCAAGGAGATTCCTACAGGCCCTAGGTTACATGGCATCCTGCATCCTCCTGGTTCCATTAGCAAGACTACACATGAGAAAGCTTCAATGGTACCTAAAAAGCCTATGGTCTCAGCACAGCAACAACTTAGAGACAACCATACCGCTCATTCCATGCCTACAAAAGGAATTCCTATGGTGGGCCTTGGTAAGCCAGGCAAACACAGGTATGTCATTCAAAAAAACC
Source organism: Protopterus annectens (assembly GCF_019279795.1). Lineage (NCBI taxonomy): Eukaryota > Metazoa > Chordata > Ceratodontiformes > Protopteridae > Protopterus > Protopterus annectens. The sequence continues at coordinate 450,282,015 of NC_056727.1, forward strand.
TCAGATAACACAGACCATGACCACAGACGCCTCAGACCTTGGATGGGGGCGCACATGGAAGGCAGATGTATACAAGGACAATGGTCTCCAAAGGAAACACATCTGCATATAAACCAAAAGGAAATGCTGGCAGTAATGCATGCCATCGAGGCCTTTTGACAACAACTTCAGCAAGGCCATTTACTGATACGGACAGACAACACCACTGTGATGTGGTATATAAACAAGCAAGGGGGCACCCATTCTTACCCTCTTTGCAGACTGACAATGAATCTTTGGGAAAAATCACTGAGCTTAAACATACAGTTACAATCCCAGTTTGTTCCAGGCAAAGACAATGTGCTGGCGGACAGCCTAAGCAGGAATTTCACAGATCCAGATCCACACGAGTGGAGGTTACATCTGAAGACCTTCACACAACTCACCTCGATATGGGGCAGGCCAGAAGTAGACCTATATGCCTCTCACCTCAACCATCATCTACAAAAATTCTGCTCAAGGACATACCATCCACAAGCTTGGAAAATAGATGCTCTTTCATTCAACTGGAACTTCCTAAAAATCTATGCATTCCCACCTCTGCCACTGATGACCACAGTATTACTAAAGATCAAAGCAGAGAGACCCAAGGGGATCCTAATAGCTCCAGACTGGCCAAGACAACACTGGTATCCTCTACTATGGAGCATATGTCACACCAAGAAGTGGGCCCTTCCCCAATGGCCCCTACTTTTGACTCAACACAACTTCAAAACAGTGCATCCAAACCTTCAGACACTGCAGCTAACAGCCTGGGAGATTCCATGAATAACCTCAATCTATCTCTCTCCAAGGAAGTTCAGCGGATATTAACAGAAGCTCGAAGACCATCCACCAGAAAGGTTTACTTAGCAAAATGGAAGAGATTCAGCATTTGGAATACCAGCAAGGGACATGATGCATCATTATTGAACATCCCACTCATCCTGGAATATTTGGCAGATATGCTACAGAATGGACTCTCATATTCTTCCATAAAGATACATGCTTCAGCTATTTCAGCTAGATATAACACTGATCCGCCTGTCTTTTCACATCCTTTGCTAAGGCAATTCCTCAGGGGAATCAAGAACATTATGCCACCAAGAAAGGCTCCAGTGCCAGCCTGGGACCTCAACTTTGTCCTAGAAAAACTGACTCTACCTCCATTTGAGCCAGCAGCTTCAGTTGACCTACAATTTCTCTCATGGAAGACAGCTTTCCTGTTGGCAATTACCTCAGCAAGAAGGGTTTCGGAACTACAGGCCCTAATGGCAATACCACCGTTCATAATCTTTCACAGAGACAGGGTCTCCTTAAGAACCAACCCTACTTTTATGCCAAAGGTGGTATCCAGGGTTTCTTTAAATCAAGCTATTCATCTGCCTGCTTTTTTCCCCAATCCTGAGAACAAAGGGGAAAGAATGTTACATACCTTGGACATTCACAGACAACTTCGCTACTACCTGGACAGAACCAAGACCAGTAGGAAGTCTGATCAACTTTTTGTAGCTTACTCCCCTACAGTACAAGGAAAAGCAATTTCAAAACAGACTATTTCAAAATGGATTGGACATTGCATCAGGTTTTGTTATTCCTTTCATGGGAAGATTGTTCCAGCCAATGTCAGACCACATTCCACCAGAGCTACAGCCACCTCTACAGCATATTTAAGAGGGGTGCCTACAAAGGACATTCTAGAAGCTGCTACATGGAGCTCCGTGCATACATTCTCCAAACACTACAATCTCCCTCTGTACTCCAGATCCAGAGCAGGCTTTGCTTCGGCAGTCCTGCAGGGTTTGATTGCCACACCATCTTTTTCCTAGAGCATTCCTCCTCCCCCAGCTAAGCTATGGTATTCTACCCATATGTTATGACTGCAGTTGCATTCTTGAAGGACATAGTACAGTTTTGTACCTACCATAAATGTAGATGTCCGATAGATATGCAACTGCAGTCGGATTTTCCCTCCCTCCATACCCCTCTATGCCTAGGGTCCACTCCTATCCCTGTTTCTCTTAGCTGGGGATATCTGTTATGGTGTATCTGTTTATTGCTTACTTATTTGTTTGGAATCCTGTTTTTGTCTTCCAATTTGATTACAGCCTTCCTTGCAGGGCACCTGGCATCTGGGGCAAGAAACACTGAAGAAAATGGCGTTGGCTAATGCTTATATACTCCAGCCGCTCTGACGTCAGAGAGAAATGCGACATCAGCCGACGTTGGACCCAGACTTTGGAATCCGGCCGACCGAGAGCTGCCTGAGGCAGGACAACCCATATGTTATGACTGCAGTTGCATATCTATCGGACCTCTACATTTATGGTAGGTACAAAACTGTACTTTTTGACAACTTCTGTTTTATTTTGGTTGGGTTTTAGAACCCCTTCTCCTAATGACATATTTCCAGTATCTGTCTTGTGTTATGCAAAGCTTACTTTTGGTAGCATTAACTTAAGTCCTGCACACCTTAGAGTCCAACACTGTTTGTAATGTTGTCAAGGTATGTGACTAAGTACCTAGTGTGAGGTTTAGATCTTCATCCAAGAAACATTGAAAAGTGTCAGGAACTCAGTGAAATCCATAATACCTTAAGATGTGGAGAATGATGTAGGGGATAGTACCTTAAGATGTGGAGAATGATGTAGGGGAATCTACCAGTATCCCATGGTTAATTTTAGGGTGCTCAAAACCCTTATTTTGCCTACACACTCTATGAACTCATTCATTCTGGCCATTGGATGGGTGGCAAATTTGGCATGTGATTCAACTTCCAGAAATTATTACAAAATCATGTAGAGCTGGGCTGTTCACTTTTTTTGCAGTTCTCAGTAATTCCTAACATAAGCATTTTTATTCACTTCTTCACTGTTTACTTTTCTTTGAGACTCTAGTTCTGTATGGTTTTAGGTTTACCTTCTCCCCTGACAAAGTCTTGGTATGATTTTGTATTAACATTGTCCTTCCATTTCACTTTTGCAATGTTCCTTAACAATAGTAATCCCTGCCAAAGGCAGCTCGCCACCTGTCCAGTATTATTTATTTATTTATTTATTTTACATTTGTTAACCAGGATGGTCCGACTGGATACATGTCCTTTTTCAGCAGAGGCCCGGGGAGAAAAGCTCCAACAGAGTTACATTGATAATTAGGTACAGTAATTGAGCTGAAAGAACTTAACAAAAACATAGCTATTTACATACAAGTACAAGACTCATTCATTCTGGCCATTGGATGGGTGGCAAATTTGGCATGTGATTCAACTTCCAGAAATTATTACAAAATCATGTAGAGCTGGGCTGTTCACTTTTTTTGCAGTTCTCAGTAATTCCTAACATAAGCATATGGTATACATAAGCAGTATACCAAAGCTTTTAGGTTGCTAAGGGTACACTGTACGTCACACATATGCTCCCCACATACAGTGTGGGGTATAAAGGTGACGTCTGAATGTACCATCCTCAGAACTGTTTTGTTGCCGGTCCGAATGTCATCTGCGATCATAGGTCTGAATTTTCACTTCATTTGCTGGTCTATCAAGCTTTTTTCAGGTAAATACCCTGTTGGGGTATTCTTCTTAACCTTTTTTTTCCTTTGGCTTTGTTGCTTCTGGGGTTCATTCATCCCGAAAGGGTAAATGTCAGTGTGGAAGACAGATTCCCCATAAAGACTGCCACTAGCAGTGTTTATTTTGTCTAGGTGCTTCCCATGACAATACATCTTGTTCTGTTTGCCAGGCTTTTGTCCCGAGGACTCTGCATAGTCGCTGTTCCTCTGTGGCCATATATCTAGAAAATCAACATCTTAAGCTTTCCACAAAAGAGGCCATGGATGGAACTTCCCACTTCGAGGGTCAGCCATCCGCAAAGAAAGCCAAGAAGGCTAGGTCTGATTTTTTTCATCTGTGACACCTCTGCTGGAGGTCTCTCCCGAGGCTAGTGAAAGCCCAAAAGATCACCCGGCTCCTTTTCTGGATTGCCGTGCTGCGACCGCTTCAGAGGATGGCATGAATCCGGCTTTGTGCACATCCCTGAAGGCCTTGCAGACATCCTCTTCGGATGTTCAGGGGGAACCTCAAGCGATTATTACTATTTATTTATTTTATTTATTTAAATTTGTTGACCGGGAGTGTCCGACTGGACGTGGGTCCATTTTCAGCGGAGGCCCGGGGAGAAAAGCTCCACAGTAAAATAAACAGACAGTAGTTACATTGGATTACATAGCGATTAACAATTTAACATAGAAATTATTTACAACATATTTACAGATGAAGAACATAGTACATCAGTAGACAACTATAATCTTTATCTGTGAAGTACATAACAGGCTTTAACAAATGTAACAATGAGAAGTTCCTGCTGTGTAATAAGTACTAGGCTTATGAGCATCTGAGCTTGCTATCATCAAGGTAGTTAGTGGAGGTGAAAGAAAGGTAGTAGTTGGATGGTGTGGATGATATTAGAGTGGGAGTTGCAAGGGCATAGCCAGCATGTTTTTAGGTGCGCTTTTTTGAAGTTGGTGCATGATGGTACGGAGGTAATTGTGGGTGGGAGTGAGTTCCATAATTTGGCTATGGTGCAAGAGAATAGTGCTTCACCAGCAGAGTTATTGGCTTTAGTGATCTGCAAGTGATTTTTGTTGCTGGATCTTAGTGGTCTGGTGGTGCGATAGGGTTGGAGTAGATTCTGGAGGGATGGGACATTTAGTGGATGGTCTACTAGTTTGTGGGCGAGTGAGAGTTGATACCACTGAAGGAGGTGAGGGAGTTCAAGCCAGCCCAGTTCAGCAAGTGAGAGACCGTGGTGATTACGGTAGGATGCCCCTGTGGCGAATTTAGCGATTTTGTTGTAGCAGGTCTCTAGCTTGTTTAGATCACATTGCCTTAGGTTGGTATATACTGGAGAGGCATAAAGTAGGGTGGAGATAAGGTGGGAATTTGCTATTGAAATCTTTACTGCTTTGGTGAGAAATTGTTTATTTCTGTATAATGCTCCTAGTTTTTTGTGGACTTTTTTTATGGTCATGGATATGTGAATGTCAAATTTTAGTTTATTGTCTATTTCCACTCCTAGCAATTTGGTGTGTTCAGTTGGGTATATAGTGGTGTTGTCTTTTGCTGTGATGTTAAAGTGAGAGTTGTTTTGAGTATGTTTGGTGGGTTGGAAGATGAGTAGTTTAGTTTTGTTTGGGTTGAGTATTAATTGGGCATTGGATAACCATGTTTCAACAGAGGAAAAGGCTTCCTTTGTGACATTTTGCAGTTTGGGTAGGGACTGGGCTGAGCAGATGATGGTTGAGTCACCTGCGTATTGGATGAGTGTGCCATGTTTGGTGGCAGAGGCTAGATTATTGGTGTAAACAGAGAAAAGTAGGGGTCCAAGGATGGATCCTTGGGGAACCCCTATGGAGACAGGTAGTTGGGGAGATATGTCATTCTGCCATACAACGGATTGTTGGCGGTCAGACAGGTAACTCTGAAACCAGATGGTGACTGATTGTGAGAAGGATAGGTTATTGAGGACAGAGATAAGTTTGTGTGGGACCATGTCAAATGCTTTAGATAGGTCTAGGAAAGTAGCAGAGGAGAGATAGCCATTGTTTTTATGCTGAAGGATAGTGTTAGTAAAGGAGAGTAAGGCAGTGGTGGTGCTATGGTTTGGTCGGAAACCATGCTGAGTACTGGAAAGGAGGTTGTTAGTAAGGAGGTAGTGTGAGACCTGAGAGTGTATGCATCTCTCTAGTATTTTAGAGAGTGGAGAGAGAATAGCTATGGGGCGGTAATTGGTTAGTTCTGCAGAGGGTCCGCCTTTGTGGAGGGGAATTATATGTGAGACTTTCCACAATGTGGGAACGTAACTTTTTGACAGAGATCGGTTAATCAATATGGATACTGGGTAGGCCAGAGCATCAGCTGCGATTTGTAGGTATTCGCTTGGGAGGTTGTCTGCTGCTAATTTGGTGGGTTTAAGTTTAGTTAAGAGTTTTTTTATGTTGGAGGTAGGTACAGGAGAAAAAGAGAAGGCAGTGGGGAGATTACTAGTTGAAGGTGTGGGTTGGAGTGGAGGGGGCTTGTGTTGTTTAGCTAGTGATAATATGGTTTGGGTGAAGTGTGTGTTGAATGAGGTAGCAATATTTTCTGAGGAGTGAGGGATGTTAGGAGGAGGGGTACTGACTTTACCTGGGTGGAGGATGGAGTTTATGGAGGACCAGAATTGTTTGGGGCTGTGTTGTGAGGAGTCTAGGGCAGACTGGTAGTATTGGAATTTGTCCCGTTTTATTAGCTTTTTGACTCTATTGCATAGTTCTAGGAATTTCTGTCTAGCTGCGGGGGTTTTGGTTTTGCGCCAGTGCTCCCAGGCTTTATCCCTGTTTTTCATTTCTGACTTAGTGGTTTTCTGTAGCCATGGGGGGGTTGTGCTTTGGTTCTGGAAAATCTTATGGGGGCATGTTAATTAAGGATGTTCAGGAAGGTAGTATTAAAAAATTCAACTGCGTCATCTAGACTGAGGTACTTTAGAGCATGCCAGTTACATTCTTTGAGGGACGAGATGATTGTGAGTTGGTTAAAGTTTATTTTTTTACGTATTTGACGATAGATGACAGGTTTAGCTTGGTACAGGTATTATTTGAGTAGGAATGTTGGGGAGTGATCACTGAGGCTATCTGATAAGCAGCTTGTTATATATGACTGGGGGTTCTTACTGACTAGTATCCAATCCAGGGTAGTGTGCTTGCTGGAGTTTGTATTTATCCTTGTTGGTGACTGGACTAGTTGGGTGAAGCCATGAAGGTGTACATGATGGGTTGGATTGTTGCCAGAACAGGATTGCCAGTCAATATTGAAATCACCTAAGATGATAGTTTCTTGGGGGAGATGGTGGGTAGACCAGCTGAGGAGGTTTTCTAGTGGAGGGATGTTTTGGCCAGGTGGGAAGTAGCATCCAATTATGTTGATGGTTTTGTTTTGGTTAATTTTGAGGTTGGTATATATTATTTCTTCATTGCCTATTTGTGGAGCTGAAGATTTTAAGATCTGGATGTTTAGATGCTGTTTAAATATTATAGCTACACCACCTCCTTTTTTGTTTTGCCGGTCTACTCTTAGTATGCTGTAACCTGTAGGGAGTATTTTCTCACTGGTAATGTGAGGTTTTAGCCAGGTTTCTGTCAGGATGACTATATCTGGGGAGTATAAGTCTATGGTGGCATGGAGTTCATGGACTTTGTTGGATATACTTCTAATATTTAGGCTTAGTAGAAGGAAATCACTTGGCTTTCTATTGGCTGTAATATGGGAGAAGTTGTGGTTTCTAGTCTGATTATGAGGATTGGGGTTGGAGATGGTAGGGCCAGGGTTGGGGTGGATGTCTTCACTTAGGGCTAGTTTTGATATGCATGAGATTATTAGTTTTCTCAGTTTTTGAATGTGTTTGTTTATAAGGGAAACTTTATGATTGTGCTCTGTGGGTAATAGGTATGGTGGGAGGGTTACTATGTTAAGTTGTAAGGATGCTTTACGTTTGAGTAATATAGTTGGTAGAATATGTGGGGGGTGCATAGGGATGGTTCTTGAGCTGGTGGGAGGGGAGTTGAGTATGGGTGAGACATGGGTGGTGGTGTGAGTAGTAGTACAGTGGTAGTGGTTGAGTGGGGGAATGATGGAGCTTTGGTAGGATGTAAGATATGCAAGGAGAGTGCATGCAGTGAGCAAAGGAAAGGTATGCTTGTACATGTCAGTTGAGAAGGTGTGATAGTAGAGGGAATATGGAGGAGGGTAGTGTTGGGTTAGAGCTGTGGTTGGCTATTGGAAAGATGGGAGGGGTTTGAGTGCAATAAAGGTGGGACCACTGGGGGCGGGAGGGAATAGGGGGCAGGGTGGGGAGCGAAGCGGGTAGAGACCCTGTTTGTTTCCAGCCCCTCATACAAGAACCTATCACAAAGCAAGACAAGTATGTGTTAAGAAACAATCACAATTGACCAAGGACTGCTCTGAAACTGTAAATCTTTTCTTAATTTCTCAGGTGGAAAAACAGGATAACCTTGTATCAGAAGGCTACTGTGGTCATAGTTTAAATTAACAAACACACAGTATTGATCAGTTATGGATACTATTTGCTAACAGAAGGGAATAAGAGAAAGTGGAAGATGTGTGTGGTGGTGGGGGGGCTGCTTACAGCCAAAGCACAGTGCTCTCTAGGGGAAAATGAAGATTGGCTCAAACAGGTAGACACATACTCAAAGTTAACTGTAGCTGTTTGCAGACAGTTCAGACCCGGACTGCGCTTTTCTTATAAGAATGTTAAAGGTGGTACCGCAGTTGAATACTTAAGAGTGGTGTTAGGTCTAGAAAAGAAGAGTACAGAGAGGAGTAAGCACTTTTGCGATGGTAAATATATATTATAAAGATTATAAAAAACACACTGAGCAAATAGCTACCACATGCAGGACAATGTCCTGAACCACTACTTAGTATATGCAGATACTGAGCCAATTGGAAGAACATTAGAAAACAAAAACCCAGACAGGTATGCAGCCACAGATAAAAATATAGCAAGCAGCAATCTGTCGTGGTTCTCTAATGTGATTCTATCCACCAGTAACAGCACAAACTTATAGAAATAATTTAGACACTAGTATGAGCTGTCTACACACAACACAATTACATGAATAACATTAGTGAACAAGGTGCAGCTATGCAAATAGACCATACATACTATTATACTAGAAACAACTTGGTGCATACAAAATGCTAGCATGCCATAGTAACATCAATAATAAAGCATAAAACATATTAGATGTCTAACACAATTCAACATAAACATATACAGTTGTAAAATGTCTAATACAATTCAACATAAATAGACATCTACAGTTGTAAAACACTTACTGGAGAGACACTGAGCCTTCATGGGGCCTGTAGCAGAGTGGATTGTAGTTTTACAAATGGTGCCTGCCACAGGTAATATTTATTAACTCTGGGATTGTCTTAAGGTAATAAACAGGGAGGGAGAACAAGGGTGTGAGCAGGCAGTTCTTTGTACTGCTGCTAATGAGCCAAAGCAAGACAAGTATGTGTTAAGAAACAATCACAATTGACCAAGGACTGCTCTGAAACTGTAAGTCTTTTCTTAATTTCTCAGGTGGAAAAAACAGGATAACCTTGTATCAGTAGGCTACTGTGGTCATAGTTTAAATTAACAAACACACAGTATTGATCAGTTATGGATACTATTTGCTAACAGAAGGGAATAAGAGAAAGTGGAAGATGTGTGTGGTGGTGGGGGCTGCTTACAGCCAAAGCACAGTGCTCTCCAGGGGAAAATGAAGATTGGCTCAAACAGGTAGACACATACTCAAAGTTAACTGTAGCTGTTTGCGGACAGTTCAGACCTGGACTGCGCTTTTCTTATAATAATGTTAAAGGTGGTACCGCAGTTGAATACTTAAGAGTGGTGTTAGGTTCAAAGTTAACTGTAGCTGTTTGCAGACGGTTCAAACCCGGACTGCGCTTTTCTTAAGAATGATAAAGGTGGTACCGCAGTTGAATACTTAAGAGTGGTGTTAGGTTGGAGAGACACTGAGCCTTCATGGGGCCTGTAGCAGAGTGGATTGTAGTTTTACTAATGGGCCTTGAGGTGCTCCTCAGATCTTGGTTAGGGAGGAGGTACCAACTGCCATTGTAGAGTGCCATATGGCTTCTGAGCCTTCTAAGTTTTACAAGACTAACTCCCTTTAACGAAGAAACAAAAACTAAGCACGTTTCCTCCTGCTCCTAAGGACCCTCAGAGTGAATGGCAGAATTTTACTCAAAGATTGTTAAATGCCCATATGGTTTTGAAGCCTCCTCACGGAGTTTCTGTTCCAGCTCCCCCTTGGTCTTCTACTCTTCTCACAAGGCCTAAGGAATAAGATATCTCTGAGGAGGAGGAGGATTTGGATGAGGAGTCCTTTTGCCTATTCTTCCCAGATTCCTTCTCCCTTACACTATGGTTCTGAGGAAGAGGAGTCCACTAGTCCTGACTGTACTTTTGAGGAGATTTCCTTTGAGGACACAGTTTCCAGAATGATGAATTTTTTCAAAAGCGATTGTACCCAGCTGTCTGAAGTTCAGAAGAGGCATTATGAGCTTCTGCAAATGGAATCTCCTAGACCTTCTGCTGTTCCTCCTGTTCTGGCTGTCTTGTTGGATGCCTTTTTTGCTGCATCTCAGGCTCCTGATTCCCAGCCCCTTAGTCCCAAAAAAACTGATAGTTTTTATAAAGTGCTGATGATTGCAAGTTCCTTTATAAGTGCCCATCTGCTGATGCTTCTGTGGTCTCTGTGGCATCTGACAAGCCTTCAAAGTTACTGCCTTCTACAAAGTTGCTTCCTTCTTTTAAAGACAGTAGTTCTATAGGAAGACTGGGTAAGAAGGTATATATCTCGGCTGTCCTTGCTTTTAGGACGGTCAGTTATTAGACCCATATGACAAGACATATTTTGATTCTTCTATCTCAGGCCTGTCAAGTTATTTCTGACCTTCCTGACTCTGAAGGGAAAACTTCTGCCCTGTCCTTGTTAGGGACTTCTTGTTAGGTGGTTTGCCACCACTCTGTTAAATGCAGTTATGATGCAGCAGATGCTTCTTCTATGGGCTGCTGCTTTTGGCTGTGTCCTGAGGAGATATTCCTGGCTTTGGCTTCAACCTTTGTCTGATGATAATAAGGTTAAGTTGATGGATGCTCCTCTGGATAACAAGCATTTGTTTGGTACTGCTGCTGCAGAACTGTTTGAAGTCCATGCAGTTAAAAGACAAGGCTTTACAAGATCTAAAATATATCTTTGTTTCTCCTGTATCTAAATTCCAAAGGCATTATCCTAATAAGCCGGCCTTTGTTCATAGGCAGTCTCACCTGCCCCCAAAAGGTAAGAAGGATGGTAGAAGGGCTCCTCCTACTAAGGCTACCCAGACTTCTTTAGCTCAGAACTCTTCTTTTCCTGACAAACCAGGTGCTGTCAGACTATCTTGTTGTTCTCAGCCACATTCCTCTTTTGCTGTCCCTTACTGTTTGGTTATTAATTATTCAGGACTCCTGGGTTCTTTCCATCATTCGCCAAGGGTGCTACATGGTCTGGAAATTTCTTTCCCCTTTCATGGGCATTCTTCAACTCTCTCAGGAACAATTAGCCTTTTTTCCAGAAGTGCTTCAGGGTCTCTTGAGTTTGGGAACTATTCAGGAAGTTCCAGTTTCTCAAAGGGGAAGGGATTTTATTCCATAATGATGTTCTTCATGTTTCACTGTTGCAGTCATCACACTTGGGTTATCTGCCTCCAGGTAGCCCTCAGTCAGCCTGAATACCAGAGACTTAGTATTTCTGTGTCAGTTGCTGTCGCTCCAGGAATGACGTCAGGTCGTCAGGGATATAAAATCAGGGAGCCGATGCCATTACACACCAGTCTTTCTTGCCGAGGAGCCCAAAGCAGAAGCAGTTCACAAGTGCCGGTCGGCCGCTACCTGAGTTTTCGTTTACAAATTGAATCATCCTGAAGTCTTCTAAAGCTAAGTACCCCGTTGGGGATCCTTTTTTCTTGCTCTAACCGATGTCAGAAAAAGTTAACAATCGTCTTGCCTGTGGAATGCAAATACCACACCAAGATTTTCATTATTACTGCATCACCTGTCTAGGCCCAGACCACGATGTACCTCGCTGTCAGTTTTGTGCCTTGTTCAATGCTCGAACAATTCGTCATCGGGCCATTATTGTCACTAAATACTTTTGTTCTTGATCTCCGTATTCTGAAATGACTTCAGTAAGCCATCCGACATTCCAAAAAAATGTAAGGATAAAGACTGACAGATTGCACAGGTTCAAAGCTGCCAGCGACGCATCCGTTAAGCTAGTCGCCAGTTTGCTGGTACTCAGTGAGGCGCTTTCGCAGCCCCTGATGCCCACTTCACTGGATTTGCAGGCCTCTACCGAGACCTGTTCAGAGGTATGCCGCGAGACTCTTCTTCGACTATGGAACTGGCGGATGTCTCTACCTTGAATGGGTCCGGAGACGCTGAGCAGACACCGGCTTCTGAAGAAATTCTTTGCACTACTGATGTTCGACACAAACCGACTACTTCAGTTCTGTCTAAAACTACCGAGTTTCTAAGGCCAAGAGTACACGCTACGCCTAGAAATCAGACGACTAAAGTGCATGCAACTCCCTTGCCACAAAATAAAATGCTTAGAATGGCAGAAGATCTTATTATGCTGATAAGGGGAAGTCGGCCTTCCCCTGCTAAGAGAAAGAGACCAGTCCCCAGCAGCTTCAACAGACCAAGATTCCAACGACTCTGAGTTTTCTGATTATGAAGACATGCCCTTATCTGCTTATGAGGATTCTGATGTAGAGGAATCCATTCCCTCTGCCTCTCCTCCATAGGAATTTTCTTTTGGTGAAACCTTGCATACTTTAAGAGAGCATTTCCACTGAGAATGTCAAGATTATCCTTAGTCCAAAAAGAGACTCAGAGAATTTCTAGACTTGCCAAAACACAGGCCTTTAGCAATACCACCAGTCCTGGAAGTTGTTGATGTCTTTTTGGAATCCAGTCTTACTCCTGATGCTTTACCCCCCTGCCCCTAGGAAAGCAGACAGATACTACAGAGTACCTGACTCTCTCAAATTTATTTTCAAAAATCCTACTGCTGACCCAGAGATAATTTCCCAGGGGCCTAAGGGTATCAAGGCAACTACAGCTAAGAATCTCACCCTCTTCGGACAGGGATTCCAGAGCTTTGGACAGATGGGATAAGAAAGTATATACCTGTGCAACTCTTGCCATTAGGGCTTTGAATAGTCAGTTTCACATGTGGAAGTACCAACAACATATTATGGAACTTAAGCAAAAAATAGCTACCTTTACAGACTGTGCAGAAAATAAAGACTTGCAAGAGCTTATGCATTCTGCAAGCCAAGTCAGCAAGCATACATTGCAGTGTGTCTTTGATGCCCCAGAAGCATCTTGCAGGGCAGCAGTCACTGGTTCTGTACTGAGAAGGCATGCTTGGCTTGAGGAGCAGACTTTGCCAGATCATGTCAAATCCAAATTACTAGACGCTCCTTTGAACAAGGACAATCTGTTTGGCACCAAAGCAAAAGAGGTTCTTAAAAAGATGGAAGAAAAAACTAAATCTATGCAGACATTCAAAGAATTCCTGCAAGTACAGCCTCCTAGATTCAGTAGGCATTGTCCCTCGAAACATTGGTCCTTTCTGGCCCCATCAAGGCCATCTCAAACTAGACCCAGGCGAAACAGACCCCCCCCCCCAGACTACAGTCTCAATGTATGCAGAGATCTAAGCAATTGAGTGCCTCCACCTCTAAAGTAGGGAGTGCTAAACCACCCCTTTTGGAAATAATTCCCAATGACTGCTCAACTCCACTTCCCTCCTCTGCCCAGGGGTTCAAATTTTACTTCCACTCACTGCCAACCCCAAAAGACTTCCCAGACCTCCCTCTAAACCAGTGGGCAGAGGCTCAAAACCAAGTCCAATCCCTGCTCTCTATAAGGGCAATTCAACCTCTTCCTGTGGAACAGATAGGGCAAGGGTTCTATTCCAGACTTTTCCTGGTACCCAATCCTGGATCTTTCCATTCTCAGCACCTTCCTGGTGGTACCCAAATTGAAAATGCTCACCCTGCAGCAGCTTCTACCTATGATAGCCAAGGATGCGTGGATGTTCATCGCGTTACACTGCTGCAGTCATTACACTTGGGTTATCCTGCAGTCAGGCGGTCCCTCAGTCGGCCTGAGTTCCAAAGTCTTGGTCCGGCGTCAGTTGCTGTCGCCTCCTCCCTGACGTCAGTGTGACAGGGGAGTATAAGATGCAGCCAACGCCATTTTCTTCAGTCTTTCTTGCCGCACGGTGCCCGAAGCAAAAGCAGTTCGCAAGTGCCGGTCGGCCGACTCCTGAGATTTTCATTCCGAATCCAGAACTGAAGTCTTCTACAAAGCTAAGTACCCCGTTGGGGAAACTTTTTCTTGCCTCAGACCGATGTCAGTAAAAGTTAATAACTGTATTTCTTGTGGGAAGCAAATACCTCAGAAGGATTTCTTATATCCCATGCCTAGGCCCAGACCACAACGTCACTGGTTGTCAGTTTTGTGCTAGGTTTAACAAGCACACTATTAAATGTCAGCTTGATTTTGCCCGACATTATTTTGGCAGAAAATTCAATTACACCATGCCGTCAGAACTTCAGACGACCGGAATACATAAAAAGCGCAAAGACAAGGACAGGCATCCAAGGCCCAAAACTGACGAGGCCTCTTCTAGGCCTGTTGCCGGTTCTCCGGTTTTCAGCGAGGCGCTTTCGCAGCCCCTGACGACCACTTCTGCAGAACCACAAGCCGCCTCCGACTCCCACGTGGAGCTGGCTGGGCCTTCGGATGCACAAGTTTTTCAGCCTACTGAAACTAACCCTTCAGAGGGAACCAAAGTAGCTGAGCAATCCACAACTTCAGAGGGTGTTTTCAGACCTACTCAGTTAAGCATTAAACCCTCTGCTAAGTCTAAGCCTCCCTTAAAAACAAAGAAACAAATACAGCATTCTCCAGGACAGGCCTCCATGCCTAAGAAAGAAATGCTCAAAATGGCCGAAGACCTAATCACCCTGATCAGGGAGTCCCATCCCCCTCCTGATAAAAGGCCCAGACAGGGTGCAGACTATGACTCATCCGAGCAGGTGTCCATTTCTTCAGATTCATCCTCAGACCTAGGATATTCTTTACCCCTTTATGAGGATTCTGATGCTGAGGAATCTGTTCCATCAGCCTCTCCGCCCGAGGACTACTCCTTTGGGGAAACCTTACACACCATGAGGGAGCATTTCCATTGGGAAGGCCAGGATTACTCGGAATCCAAGAAAAGGCTCAGAGACTTCCTTTTATTACCTCAACACAGACCCCTTGGTATTCCGCCAGTGTTAGATATTGTGGATGATGTGTATACTGAATCCAGCTTAAATCCTGACTCCTTACCTCCAGCCCCAGTAAAATCTGACAGATATTACAGAGTTCCTGACTCGCACAAATTTCTGTATAAAAGCCCTGTTGCTGACCCTGAAACTATTTCTCAGTAACCCAAAGGGATTAAGGCCTCATCAGCAAAAAACCCAGTTCCCTCTGACAGAGATTCCAGAGCATTAGACAGATGGGGAAAGAAAGTATATACGTCTGCAACTTTAGCAGTGAGAGCCTTAAACTGCCAGTTTCACATGCTAAAATATCAGCAATTTTTGATGTCTCAGTTGAAACAAAAAATGCTTCCAGATTCAGAGCCTCCTAATTTTAAAGAAATGCAGGATTTATTGCATGCAGCTGAACAAGTGGGAAAACATACTTTGCAATGTGGTTTTCATTCTTTAGAGGCCTCCTGTAGAGCAGCAGATGTCCTTCATGGATGCATCTGCAGTCATAACAACTGGGTTGTCCTGTCGTCAGGCAGCCCTTCAGTCGGCCGGATTCCAAAGTCCGGGTCCGGCTTCGGCTGATGTCGCACTTCACCCGACGTCATCTCTGTTGGTCTTCGGGTATAAAGGCATCAGCCGACGCCATTTTCCTCAGTCTTTCTTGCCGCATGGCGCCCGAAGCAGAAGCTGTTCGCAAGTGCCGGTCGGTCGGATCCAGAGATTACTTCTACCGAATACTACTTCGAAGACTTCTAAAGCTAAGTACCCCATTGGGGACTCTTTCTTGCCTCAGCCGATGTCAGAAAAAGTTAATAATTGTTTAACCTGTGGGAAACAAATACCTCATAAAGATTTCCACTCTTATTGTCTGCCTTGTTTAGGCCCAGCCCACGACGTAGCAGCCTGTTCGGCCTGTGCTTCTTTCAACCGACGAACGCTTAGGCGTCGGTCTGAGTTTGCAGAACAGTTTTTCGGTTCTGATTTTGCGTACATTATGCCGTCGAACCCTCCGACTACCCAATCTGCCCAGCAGGTTATGAAGAAAATGGAAGAAAAGGCAAAATCTGTTCAAACGGTTAAAGATTTCTTGCAGGTTCAACCCCCAAGGTTTAGCAGGAACTGGCCTGCCAAAAATTGGTCCTTTCCTGACTCCACAAGATCTCAAAGGGGCAGGAATAGACGTTCCAGAGGCAGAAACCAATCCAGAGGAGGTGCCTACAGAGGACGACAGTGGCAAGGCAACAACAGAGGCACAGACACAACCACTGCCACTACATCAACACAGCCACAGTGACTTAACCCTACATCCGCCTACCAGGGAACAAATAGCAGCACCTCTAGGCGAAAAGTTAACCTTATTTGCAAAGAACTGGCACTATATAACAAAAGACAAGTGGATTTTAAAAACCATAGATCAAGGTTACCGGTTCCACTTCCACACTTTACCAGTCAAAAGAGGAATGCCAAATCTACCTCCAAATCAAAAAACAGAGGCTCTACAACAGATAATGCAGTTAGCAAACATGAGAGCTGTGGAAAGAGTGCCAACAGCAGAGCAAGGAAAGGGGTTCTACTCCAGACTATTCCTAGTGTCAAGAAAGGAAAAAAGTTGGGAGACCAATTCTCGACCTGTGCACCCTAAATACATACATCATTGTCCCAAAATTCAAAATGCTGACCCTACAGCAACTTCTTCCCATGCTGGGCAAGGAGTGTTGGCTGGTAACTCTAGATCTCAAGGAGGCATACCTGCACGTCCCCATTCGACCAATCTGCAGAAGATACCTCAGATTTCTTGCAGGATCAGAGCACTATCAATTCTCAGCATTGCCCTTTGGCTTATCTACTGCGCCCAGAGTATTCACAAAATGCCTGGCATCAGTAATCGCCCATTGCAGACTACAGGGAATTCAAATTTACCCATACCTGGACGACTGCCTGCTACAAGGGGACAACAAAAGCAAGCTGACAACAGATTTACAAAGGGTCATTTACTTGCTACAAGCACTGGGATACACAGTCAATTTACAAAAGTCAAGGCTGATACCATCCCAAACAAGGACATTCTTGGGCGCGGAATTGGACACAGTAAAACAAATGGCATTCCTAACTGCAGACAAACAAACAGAACTTCCTCTTTACTTCTTGGCTCTAACAAAACTGAACAAGTTAACAGCGAGAAAAGTACTACAGGCCTTGGGCTTCATGGCATCATGCATAATCTTGGTCCCACTTGCCAGACTACATATGAGAAAACTACAGTGGTACCTAAAGAATTTATGGTCCCAACACAGGCACAGCCTAGAAACAGAAATCCCACTAATTCCATGCTTAAAACAGGAGTTCCTATGGTGGGCTCAGGCATGCCAGTCAAATCCAGGGCTACCCTTTCGCAGATGTCAAGCAAGCCAGACCATCACAACAGACGCTTCAGACCTAGGATGGGGGGCCCACATGCTGGACAAATGCGTGCAAGGAATGTGGACACAGGATCAACTTCACCTGCACATCAACCTAAAAGAAATGCTGGCAGTAAAACTGGCAATCCAAAAGTTCAGACCATTTCTCCAAGAGGGCCAGTTGATGATAAGGACAGACAACACCACAGTCATGTGGTACATCAACAAACAGGGAGGCACTCATTCATACCACCTATGCAGAATGACTTTGGAGCTGTGGACCCTGGCACTCAGCTACAACATCCAGTTACAGGCAATATTTGTACCGGGAAAAGAAAATACTCTAGCAGACATACTAAGCAGAACCACATCAGATGCCCACGAATGGAAGCTGCACCGGACATTTTCAAGGCCATCTCAAAAAAAGGGGGGATGCCTCAGATGGATCTATTCGGATCACCTCTCAATCACCAGCTCAAAAATTCTGCACAAGGACATTCCACCCACTAGCATGGAAGGTGGATTCGCTCTCCTTCAGCTGGAAAGGCCTAACAGCATATGCATTCCCACCTCTTCCCTTGATACACAAAGTACTACTAAAAATCAAGGAAGAACGTCCAAGGATAATCCTGATAGCTCCAAATTGGCCAAGACAACACTGGTACCCACTGCTGAGGAGCATGTCTCGGAACAATATGTGGCCAATACCCCTGATGCCTTTGATGTTAACTCAGAACAAATTGGCCAAGACAACACTGGTACCCACTGCTGAGGAGCATGTCTCGGAACAATATGTGGCCAATACCCCTGATGCCTTTGATGTTAACTCAGAACAACTACAGCATCATACATCCAAACCTAAAAACGTTGCAACTGGCTGCATGGAACATCACATAGCAGCAGCTAATCCAGAACTTTCCCAAAGAGTTAAAGACATTATTCTTGAAGCACGCAGACCTTCAACAAGAAGGAACTATGCTGGAAAATGGAAACGGTTTGTCATTTGGAGTACTGAAAGAGGAAAAGAGGTGTCAAACATAGATATGCCTAACATTCTGGAGTATCTGGCCGAACTTCTTCATTCAGGCCTCTCCTACTCCTCCATCAAGATACATGCATCAGCTATTTCAGCAGAATACAGCTTTGATCCACCTGTTTTTCCACCCTTTGCTCAGGCAGTTCCTCAGAGGAATCAAGAATGTAAAACCTCCAAGGAAACCACCATTACCAGCTTGGGACTTAAACTTTGTACTAGAAAAATTGACACTATCACCCTTTGAACCAGCAGCAACAGCAGACCTACAACACCTGTCATGGAAAACTGCTTTCCTACTGGCAATTACCTCAGCAAGGAGGGTTTCAGAACTACAGGCCTTAATGGCAGTGCAACCCTTCCTAATCTTCCACCAAGATAGAGTGTCCATGAGGACTAATCCTACATTTATGCCTAAGGTGGTATCCAGAGTGTCTTTAAACCAGGCAATCCACCTACCTACCTTCTTCCCCAACCCACAAAACAGAGGGGAAAGAATACTACATACCTTGGATGTACATAGACAGCTACGCTACTACTTGGACAGAACAAAAATAGCAGAAAGACTGACCAGCTTTTGTAGCCTATGCAACAGGAAGGGAAGGAAAAGCTATTTCCAAACAGACAATCTCCAAATGGATAGGAAATTGCATACGATTCTGCTACTCCTTCCATGGAAAACCAATTCCACAGAACATAAGGCCTCATTCTACAAGGGCAACAGCCACTACCACAGCCTTCTTACGAGGAGTGGCAACCAAAGACATTATTGAGGCGGCTACTTGGACCTCCGTGCATACATTTGCCAAGCATTATAATTTGCCACTATACTCCAGATCCCGAGCAGGGTTTGCCACTGCTGTACTGCAAGGGATCCTAAACACACCATAATCTAGTTTTATCCTCCTCCCCTAGTTGGCTATGGTATTCTACCCAGTTGTTATGACTGCAGATGCATCCATGAAGGAAATAGTACAGTTTTGTACCTACCATAAATGTAGATGTCCGAACTGGATAGCATCTGCAGTCAGGATTACCCTCCCTCCTTCCCCTCTGTGGTACTCCTAGGGTGTTTACTCTCCTAATAGCTAGCTGGTGGGGGGGAGTCTTTTATGGTGTATTTGTTTGTATATATGTACATACATGCTTATTTTTGTGTTTACCTCTATCTTTTTGGAAACATTGGCATCTATCCAAATTTTAGCCTTCAAGAGGGCTTCTGGCATCTGGGGCAAGAAACACTGAGGAAAATGGCGTCGGCTGATGCCTTTATACCCGAAGACCAACAGAGATGACGTCTGGTGAAGTGCGACATCAGCCGAAGCCGGACCCGGACTTTGGAATCCGGCCTACTGAAGGGCTGCCTGACGACAGGACAACCCAGTTGTTATGACTGCAGATGCTATCCAGTTCGGACATCTACATTTATGGTAGGTACAAAACTGTACTTTACAGGCTCTGTCATTAGAAGACATGCTTGGTTAAAAGAACATACATTACCAGATCATGTTAAAGCAAAATTATTGGATGCACCTTTGCAGCAGGATGTGTTATTTGGAGTTAAGGCAGAAGAGGTATTAAAGAAGATGGAGGATAAGGCAAAATCTATGCAAACGGTGAAGGATTTCTTACAGGTTCAGCCTCCTCGATTTAGCAGAAATTGGCCAACAAAGAATTGGTCCTTTCCAGTTACAGACAGACCTCAGAGGGGCAGACACAGACGTCCAAGAGGTAGAGGTCAACCACAAGGTCCTTACAGGCCTCAACAATGGGGTGCACCAGGCCAGAAAGAAGGGGAAGACAGGCCCCAACCATATAAAAAGCAGCCTCAATGACTTCCCAGTACAGCTGCCAAACAGCTCTCTCTTGGCAGCCCCCTTAGGAGGAAAACTGGCACTTTTCTATCACAATTGACATTGCATCACCAAAGACAAATGGGTTCTCAACATTGTATCTCCAGGTTACAGGATCCACTTTCACACTCTGCCAAGGTTAAAAGGAATGCCAAATCTGCCACCAAGTCAATGGGCAGAGGCTCAAAAACAAATTACAGCACTCATGGACATGAGAGCTATTCAAAAGGTACCACCACAGGAGCAAGGACAAGGATTTTACTCAAGACTCTTTCTGGTTCCCAGAAAGGACAAAGCCTGGAGGCCCATTCTGGATCTCTCTTCTCTAAACACTTACCTGGATGTTCCGAAATTCAAAATGTTGATACTACAGCAGCTTCTTCCCATGCTGGGCAAGGAAGCTTGGCTCGTGACCTTGGACCTCAAGGAGGCATACCTGCATGTCCCTATCAGACAAAACTGCAGAAGATACCTCAGATTCAGAGCTGGTTCAATGCACTATCAATTCTCTGCACTACCCTTTGGCTTATCTACTGTGCCCAGGGTCTTCACAAAGTGCCTGGCACCAGTAATTGAATTTTGCAGACAGAAAGGAATTCAAATTTATCCGTACCTGGACGACTGCCTGATTCAAGCAGAGAGCAAGGACATTCTTCTAAAGCATCTGGCATTCGTAAAAAAGTTATTAAGTTGCCTGGGGTACATAGTAAACGAAAAGAAATCAAAACTAGTGCCCTCACAAGAGATAATATTCCTGGGTGCCAGCTTGAACACAATGGCCCAGAAGGCTTATCTCACGCCAGACAAGCAAGGACAACTGACTCAATACTTTCAGTTGATGGCAACAAAGACCTAACTCCCTGCAAGAAAAATTCTGCAGGCCTTTGGTTACGTGGCACCTTGCATACTGCTAATTCCATATGCCAGACTGCATATGAGGAAACTACAGTGGCACCTAAAGAGTGTATGGTCTCATCACTGTCAAAGTTTGGAAACAGTTATACCACTAATTCCTTGCCTTCAACAGCAGTTTCGATGGGGGGCTCAAGCTTGTCACCTCAACAAGGGACAGCCTTTTACTCAACCCACAGCCAGGCAAACACTGACAACAGATGCATCGGATTACGCCTGGGGAGCACGCATGGCAGGAAAATGTATTCAGGGTGAGTGGCCCGCAGAACAAAGGCGTCTTCACATCAATCAAAAAGAGATGCTAGCTGTACAAAATGCCCTTATAGCTTTCAAGGACCTGCTGCATCCAGGACAACTATTACTAAAGACAGACAACACCACAGTTATGTGGTACATAAACAAGCAAGGGGGCAGTCACTCCTACCCCCTCTGCAGACAAGCCAATTCCTTGTGGAACCCAGCTCTAGACTACCAAGTTCATCTGCAAGCACAATTCGTGCCAGGAGAGAAAAACACACTTGCAGACGACTTAAGCAGAAACATCATGGATCCCCACGAATGGGAATTGAATCCACAAATATTCAGGATGATAACAAAGAAATGGTGGAGCCTGGACATATATCTGTTTGCTTCCCCAAAGAACTGCCAGCTACAGTAATTCTGCACAAGGAGTTACCATCTACAAGCATGAAAAGTGGATGCCCTCATTCAGCTGGAAAAACCTACAAGTATACGCTTTCCCACCTCTACCTCTCCTTCCAAAGGTACTCATAAAAGCCAGGCAAGAAGAGCCAAAGATGATCCTGATTGCACCAGACTGGCCACGCCAACACTGGTACCCAATCTTAAAGAACTTCGCACAAGAACCACCCTGGATTTTGCCTCAAATCCCACATCTGCTGACTCAGCACAACAGTCAGATACTTCACAGCCAGCTAAAGACCTTAAACCTAGCTGCATGGAAAATTCCTTAGTCAAGCAAGCAACGCCTCTCTCCAAAGCTGTTAGGGATGTCATTCTGGAGGCCAGAAGGCCTAGTACCAGGAAAGCCTATTCGTATAAATAGAAGAGATTCTGTGCCTGAAAACCAGGCTCACAGCCTTGACCCTCTTGTCCCAAACATTCCTCAGATACTACAATATTTAACAGAGATGCTGGACAAGGGCCTCTCCTTTTCATCCGTCAAGATCCACGCCTCTGCCATTTCTGCTCATTACAACACGGATCCACCAATTTTCTCTAATCCTTTGCTAAAACAGTACCTCAGAGGGGCTAAAAACATAGACCGCCCAGTAGAGCACCTACTCCAACTTGGGACCTCAACTTTGTTTTGGAAAAATTAACTTTACCTCCTTTTGAGCCAGCTAACACAGCAGAATTCAAATATATCTCTTGGAAAACTGCTCTGCTTCTGGCAATAACATCAGCACGAAGAGTTTCAGAATTACAGGCACTAATGGCAGTGGAACCCTTCCTCATTTTCCACCAGGACAGGGTGTCTTTAAGAGCTAACCCTACATTTATGTCAAAGGTGGTATCAAGTGTGGCTCTAAACCAAACTATTCACTTGCCAACTTTTTATCCAAAACCACAGAATAAAGGGGAGAAACTACTGCACTCTTTGGACATTCACAGGCAGTTACGCTTCTACTTGGACAAAACCAAAGCTTTCAGAAAATCTGAGCAATTATTGGTAGCATATGCTGCAGGAGCACAGGGAAAAGCCATTTCAAAACCGACTATTTCAAAATGTATAGGACATTATATATGTTTCTGCTATACACACCATGGGAAACCTGTACCTAGCATCATTAGATCTCACTCCACCAGGGCAACAACTACTTCATCTGCCTACCTCAGAGGAGTACCTACCAAGGATATTTTGGAAGCAGCAACATGGAGTTCTGTGCATACCTTCACCAAGCATTACCATGTGCCTTTATACTCCAAATCTAGAGCTGGCTTCACCACTGCTGTGCTGCAGGGCCTTATAGCCACCCCTAATGCCTTATAGAACCAGCCACTCTACCTCAGCTTTGGGATTCCACCCAAGTGTAATGACTGAAGCAGTGTAACACGATGAACATAGTACAGTTTTGTACCTACCATAAATGTAGATGTTCGAGTGTAAACATTGCTGCAGTCCAGGTTACTCTCCCTCCTTCCCCTCTTACTTGCTGGTACGTACCTATGTCTTCTACTCTTTACTACCTATGGGGAGTATTTGTTGCTAACTGAAAATTGTTGTTTGCTTTTCTTATGTATACTTCACTAGCAATTTGAATTGCCTACCTATTTGGGGGCACCTGACATCTGGGGCAAGAAAAACTGAAGAAAATGACGTCCGGGAGGAGGTGACAGCAACCGACGCCGGACCAAGACATTGGAACTCAGGCCGACTGCAGGATAACCCAAGTGTAATGACTGCAGCAGTGTTTACGCTCGAACATCTACATTCATGGTAGGTACAAAACTGTACTTTAGTCACTCTAGACTTAAAAGAAGCCTGTCTGCACATCCCTATAAGGGAGTCATGCAGAAAATATCTACGCTTCAGGGCAGGATCTATGCACTATCAGTTCTCTGCACTTCCCTTTGACTTATCCACTGCTCCCAGAGTATTCACAAAATGCCTGGCCCCAGCCATTGCTTACTGCAGACAGAGAAATATTCAAATTTACCCATACTTGGATGACTGCCTGATTCAGGCGGACAGTCAGGAAATGTGTTGCAGCACCTGACATTTGTAAAAAACCTTCTAACCTCCCTGGGGTACACCATCAATGAAAAGAAATCAAAACTAGTCCCCATTCAAAAGATTGTATTCCTGGGAGCAAGCTTGGGCACAGCATCTCAGATTGCATTCCTCACTCCAGAAAAACAAGCCTATCTGACAGGCTATTTTGCTCAAATGACCACCAGAACCCAGCTGTCCACAAGGAAAATATTGCATGCCCTAGGGTCCATGGCCTCATGCCTCCTACTCATTCCATATGCCAGACTGCATATGAGGAAACTTCAGTGGTACTTAAAAAGTCTTTGGTGCAACATTCTCAGGACCTGGAATGTCAATCCCATTATACCCTAAGGATAGAGTTCCATTGGTGGGCAGTAGCATGCAACCTCTACAAGGGACTGCCATTTACGCAACCCCACGCCACCCAGACCCTAACCATAGACGTATCAGACTATGCCTGCATGGCACACATGGACGGCAAGTGCATTCAGGGCCACTGGAGCCCAAATCAAATGCATCTGCACATCAACCAGAAAGAGATGCTAGCTGTGTAGCATGCTTTGACAGCTTTCAGATCACTTCTCTCTCCAGGACACCAGCTAATAAAATTACAACACCACAGTTATGTGGTACATCAACAAGCAGGGGGGAACCCACTCTTACCCAGTCTGCGGGGTAGCCATGGCCCTGTGGAACACGGCCTTGGACATGCAGGTCCATCTGCAAGCTCAATTCATGCCAGGCAAACAAAACTCACTGGCAGATGATTTAAGCAGAAATCTCCTAAACCCACATGAGTGACAACAAGAGCCCAGCACCGTCAACCTACTGATTCAGAAATGGGGACCCCAGAGGTGGCTTCCTTTGCCTCCCCCTACAATCACCAGCTCAGCAGATTCTGCACCAGGACACCTCACAGCAAGGCCTGGAAAGTGGATGCCCTATCCTTCCAGTGGGTAAATCTCTCAATCTATGCCTTTCCCCCTCTGCCCCTCCTCTCAAGAGAATTGCGCAAGATAAGATAGGACAGACCAAGGACAATTCTGATTGCCCTGGACTGGCCACGTCAACACTGGTACACATTCTTGTGAAGCTTGTCACTGGTGCCACCCTGGCACCTACACCAGAACCCAACCCTTCTCTCTCAACACGGGGGACAGATCTTGTATCCACAATTGCAAACCCTAAATCTTGCTGCCTGGCTAATTCTTTGAATTCTCCCCCAGTAACCAGCCTAAGCAAGCAGGTGCTGGAAGTCATCCTTGAAGCCAGAAAACCCAGTACAAGGAAATCCTATGCTGATAAGGGGGAAAAGATACTGCTCCTGGATTCAGTCTAAAGGAGAGGACACAACCCTGCCCTCCCTGCCTCTAATCCTGGATTACTTAGCAGATCTACTCCACAGAGGTCTATCCTTCTCCTCCACTAACATCCATGCCTCTGCCATTTTGACTCATTACAGCACAGAGCCAACTCTCTTCTCTTACCCTCTTATCAAACAGTTCCTGAGAGGGGAAAACAACTTGAGGCCGCCAAGGAGAGCACCCATCCCTGCTTGGGACCTTAACTTTGTACTGGAAAAGCTCATGCTGCCCCCCCCCCCCCTTTGAGCCTGCAGCATCAGCAGAGTTAAAATTCCTCTCTTTGAAAACAGCCTTGCTTCTGGCCATCACTTCAGCTAGAAGAGTGTCTGAGCTACAAGCACTTATGGCTTCCCTCCGGACTAACCCTTCCTTTATGCCTAAAGTGGTGTCCAGTGTGGCTGTCAATCAGTCCATCCACTTGCCTACCTTCCTCCCTAATCCTCAAAATAAAGGGGAAAGGATCCTGCAGTCCTTGGACGTGCACAGACAGCTCAAATTCTACCTTGAATAGGACTAAGCCCTTCAGAAAATCTGACCAGTTACTAGTCAGCTTTGCAATAGAGGCAGATGGCAAGGGCATTTCAAAGCAAACCGTTTCTAAATAGATAGCACATTGCATCCATTTATGCTACAAGCACCATGGGAAACCAACCCCTCAGGGGGTCAGAACACATTCCACTAGGGCAACTTCTACCTGTATAGCATTCCTCAGGGGAGTCCCTACCAGGAACATCCTGGAAGCTGCTACCTGGAGTTCTGTTCACACCTTCACCAAGCATTACCATCTGCCTATCTTTTCCAAATCCAGGGCAGGTTTTGCAACAGCAGTCTTGCAAGGCATTCTAGCCAGACCTAACTCTTCATGACTGTCTCCATCCTTCTTCAGCTTTGGGAATCTACCCGAGTGCGATGACTGCAACAGTGAAACACAAAGAACATAGTACAGTTGTGTACATTTACCATAAATGTAGATGTTCAAGTATATTCACTGTTGCAGTCCTGGTTTCCCTCCCTCCAGCCCCCTGGTTTTTCTCTATTTCTGTCTCTCTCTCTAAACTCTCTATGCCTTTTACTACCCTCCCCCTTTTCAGGGGTATTGGTATTGCTATTTACTTTTTACTGGTGGTGTTTTCCCCCACCATAACTTAGCTCCCTTTTGGGGGGCTGCTGACATTTGAGGCAAGAAAAACTGATGTAATGGCATCTGCTGCCTATTTTTATACCTCTGGCGACCCAATGTCATTCCTGGAGCGACAGCAACTGACGCAGAAATACTAAGTCTCTGGTATTTGGGCTGACTGGTGGCTACCTGCAGGCAGATAACCCAAGTGTGATGACTGCAGCAGTGAATACACTCGAACATCTACATTTATGTTAAGTGTACATAACTGTACTTTTTTGGACCCCAGGAAAGAGGGCATTTGAATACCCATTCTAGATCTCTCTCTCATCTAAACAATTTTCTGAAGGTTCCTTCCTTTCAGATGTTGTCCCTTCAGTCTTTGTTTCCTCTGCTGCTTCTTCAGGCTTTTCTAGTTTCTCTGGACTTCAAGACTGCTCATCTTTGTACCCTTATTCATCCCTTTTTCAGGAAGTTTTTAAATTTCTCTGTTGTTTTCTGGCATTTTCAGTTCTCTGCTTTGCCCTTTGGTCTCTCTATTACCCAAAGGGTGTTCGCCAAATGCCTTGCTCCTGTGATTACTTTCTGCAGGCTAAGGGGTTTACAGGTCTTTCCCTACCTTAGATGACCTACTCTTTTTCAGGCATCCTTTCCAGAGATTCTACTGCAGCATCCTCATTTTGACATTTCTCTTCTGCAAAGCCTAAAGTTCACTATAAACTTCCAAAAGTCCTTCCTGCCTCCTCTGGGTCATGTGTTTGTGGGATGCAAGATCCAGAGTGTTCCAATGCTGGCATCCCTGTCTCTTCCCAAGACTTTAGCTCTCATTGCCGTCTTTCAATCCCTTCTTCGTCTGTCCTCAGTTACAGGCAGGGAATTTCTAAGCGTTCTGGGTTTCATGGCCTCCATCATTCCTATTCTGCCAAACTCCACATGAGAAAGCTTCAGTAGTTCCTAAGGTCAGTTTGGCTTCAGCACTCTCATTCTGTAGATTTCATAGTCCCTCTTCTTCCATGCCTCAAGCTGGAAATTCATTGGTGGATTTGGCAGTTTCACTCAATCCAGGGCTTCCTTTTCAACCTCCACTCCACTCTCAGCAACTGTTCAGAAGCTTCAGATGTGGAATGGGGCTTCCTTTGGCTCTCTGAAAGTGCATGGCTTCCGGTCGCTTCAACAAAAGAAAGACCACATCAGTGTCAGAGGTGAGAGGCTCTTCTATTGATTCTTCAAAATGTCATCCTCTTTTCACTTCAGGGCCCCCCAAGGTACTTACAGACAATATTTCAGTGTCAGCAGGCAAGGGGGGGGGGGTGACAAACGTGTAAGAACTAGCTATCCAGTATCAAGTGACTCTTCAGGCAGTGTACATTCCCTGTGATCAGAACATTGTGGCAGACTCTGTGAGCAGGTCCATATCACAATCCCATAAGTGGATGCTTCATGGTGATGTGTTTCTGGACATTGGCCTCCAGTGGAGTGCTCCTCAGGTGGATCAGTTTGCCTCCCCTCTGAACAGACAACTCCGTCTTTTTTTGCCAGAGCCCCAAGTCCTCTGGTCTGGAAGGTGGATGTCCTCTCTTTTTCCTGGAAGGGGATGATTCTTTATACCTTCCCTCCTCTTTCTCTCTTTCCAGAAGTCCTGTTCAAGGTAAAGCAGGATGCTCCCAAAATCTTGCTGGTGGCTCCCTTTTGGCCCAGACAGTATGAGTTCCCTCCTCTTCTGCATTTAGCCAAGGGCAGTCATCACAGGTTACCTCACAGGGTGGACCTCCTACTCACACAGGACAAGGGATTTCTCATCCATCCCCACCCGTCTGCTCTTCATCTGACATTGTGGGTGATAGGATTTTGATTCCATATAGACACCTTTTTCCTGAGGACGTGCTTAGGGTGCAGCAGGAGGCCAGCAAACCCACTAATGGGAAATTCTACTTATACAAATGGAAGAGGTTTTCTGTTTGGTGTCTTTTTCGTAACCTGGATCCACTTTCTGTGGCTGTTCCTTTCGTTCTGTTATTTGTATGAATTACTCAGTGCTGCGTTGCCATATTCTTCTATGAAGGCCCACTTGTCAGTTTTCTCTGCTTGTCTGCCTTTAGCACCTTCTTTAGCCTCTAGAGTTGAGGCTAAACAGTTTCTTAAAGGTGTTTTTCATATTAGGACCCCCCCCCCCAGAAAGCCTGTCCCTCCTTCCTGGGACCTTAGTTTTGCTTTGGAGAAATTGACACAGACTCCTTTTGAGCCTGCAGCTTTAGCTTCCTTGCAGCATTGTTTTTGGGAGACTGTTTTTTCATTTGCCCTTACTTCTGCCAGACGACTGTCTGAGCTTCAAGCCCTTATGGTTGTTCCTCCTTTTTTAATTTTCCATAAGGACGGGGTGTCCCTTCAGGCTAATCCTTTTATGCCCAATGTGGTGAATGAGTTGACTCTTAATCAGTCTAATCATTTGCCCACTTTTTCACCTTCTCTGCAGTCTGTTAATGAGAATGTTTTGCACACTTTTGATGTGCATAGACATCTCAGATTTTATTTGGATAAGAACAGAGCGTTTAGCAAATCTGATCAGCTTTTTGATGTCCTTCAAGAATGCAACTGCAGTCATAACATATGGGTTGTTCTGCCTCAGGCAGCCCTCGGTCAGCCGGATTCCAAAGTCTGGGTCCGGCGTCAGCTGGTGTCGCCTCCTCTCCGTCAGAACGGCTGGAGTACAAAGGCATCGGCCAACGCCATCTTCTTCAGTCTTTCTTGCTGCGCGGTGCCCGAAGCAGAAGCAGTTCACAAGTGCCGGTCGGTCAGCTCCTGTGTTTTCAGTACCGAAGTCATCTAAAAGCGAAGTACCCCATTGGGGAACATTTTTTCTTGCCTCAGCCGATGTCAGAACAAATTGAGAAAGTTAATAATTGTTTGTCTTGTGGTAAACAAATACCTCATAAGGACTTCCATTCTTACTGCCTTCCTTGCCTGGGCCCAGACCACGTCGTCTCGGCCTGTGCTTGCTTTAATAAGTGCACTCTCAGGCGCCAGGCAGAATTTGCCGAAGACTTTTTCGGTGAATCTTTCGCGTATATCATGCCGTCGGATCAACCGACAACTCAATCTACCAAAAAACGAAAGGACCGGGACCGACATCCTCAGCCCGCGTCCACCACCGATGCAACTCCTAAACCCTCCGCTAGTGCTTCGGTCCCTTCGGAAGCGGTAATTCAACCGCTCCAGGCCGACGACACAGCGTTAACACGTCCTTCGGTCTCGGAGACCTCTCCGGTGCTGGTTGTTGATTTTCCACCGGAAACCAAAGTTCTGGATCTACCCGACACCATTCCTGTGGACAAGGTTACTCCTGCACGTGGGGCTGCAAGGCCTCCTGTATCCATGTCCATCAAGGCCTTTGCACGTGCTAAGGCCGCCAGCCAGGCCAAGGCCCATCCTAAACCTGCTGCTCAGGCCCCTTCTTCTGATAAACAGATCATGTCTCTTGCTGCAGATCTTATTTCTCTTATCAGGGGGTCTCAGCCTCACCCAGACAGAGGTTCTCAGCCTCCTGCAGAGAAAAGGCCCAGAACTGAGCAGGCTGACAACCTCTCTTCAGATGAAGCCTCTGGGGATTCTGAGCATTCAGACACCCAAGAAGAATCCTTCCAGGCCTATGAGGACTGTGATGCTGAGGAATCTATTCCCTCTGCCTCCCCTCAAGAGGATTTCTCATTTGGTGAAGTCCTGCACTCTGAGGGAACATTTTAAATGGCAGGGTCAGGAATTCTCTGATTCCAGGAAAAGGCTACGTACCTTTCTCAAGCTTCCCCAGCACAGACCTTTAGCTATTCCTCCAGTTATGGATGTTTTGGATGATGTTTTCTCTGACTCCAGTGCTAACCCTGATTCTCTCCCCCCTGCTCCTGTCAAGCCAGACAGATATTATAGGGTCCCTGACACTCACAAACATCTTTTTAAGGCCCACTCTGTGGATCTAGAAACTATTTCACAGGGCCCCAAGGGAGTGACTACTTCCACTGCCAAGAATCCACTGCCAGCGGATAGGGAAGCTAGGTCCCTGGAGAGATGGGGTAAAAAAGTTTATACCTCTACCACCCTAGCCATGAGGTCACTTAACTGCCTTTTTCATATGTTTCAGTACCAGGATTTTTTACTGGATGATTTACAGAAAAAGTTAGCCTCTCCTGAGCCTATTGATAGAAAGGCATTGCAGGATCATATACATAACACTCGGCAGGTTAACAATCATTTTCTTCAGTGTGGTTGTGATGCATTGGAGGCTTCATGTAGGGCAGCTATGACTGGGGCTGTGATACGTAGACTTGCTTGGTTAAAAGATCAGCCATTGCCAGACCATGTTAAAGTAAAGTTACTTGATGCACCTCTGGAAAAACAAAAGCTTTTTGGTGCTAATGCACAAGATGTGTTGAAATCCATTGAGGAAAAAGCTAAATCAGTACAGACCGTCAAAGATTTCCTCCAGGTTCAGCCACCCAGATTCAGCAGGAATTGGCCTTCAAAGAATTGGTCCTTCCCAGACTCTGACAAGTTTCAAAGGGGAAAAAACAGGCGTGCCCGTGGTAGAGGGCAATACCGAGGATCCTACAGGGGCCGCCAATGGCAACCTCCAAATCAAAGAAGTGGAGCAGGCAGCCCAGCTGCACCACAAGGACAATCACAATGACTTGACTTTCATACTGCCTACAAAGGCTCAAAGAGAAGCACCTTTGGGCGGAAAATTATCCTTATTCTCAAAAAACTGGCATATCTTAACCAAGGACAACTGGATTCTGGATTTAATAGACAAGGGTTACAGATTCCACTTCCATACTTTACCAATAAGACAAGGCATGCCAAACCTGCCACATCATCAAAGGGCAGAGGCACTCACTCAAGTTTCAAAGCTGTTAAGTATAAAAGCAATAGAAAGGGTTCCTCCTCAGGAACAAGGCCAGGATTTTATTCAAGACTGTTCCTTGTTCCAAGAAAAGAAAACAAATGGAGGCCTATACTGGGCTTGTCTACTCTAAATACTTTTCTCATTGTGCCAAAGTTCAAAATGCTGATGTTGCAGCAACTCCTTCCCATGCTGGGCAAGGGGTCTTGGCTGGTCACTCTGGACCTCAAGGAGGCATACCTGCATGTCCCAGTCAGACAAAGCTGCAGAAGATACCTCAGATTTCTTGCAGGGACAGAGCATTATCAATTCTCAGCATTGCCGTTTGGCTTATCTACTGCGCCCAGAGTGTTCACGAAATGCCTGGCATCAGTAGTGGCACACTGCAGACTCAGGGGATTCAAATATACCCCTACCTGGACGACTGCCTCATACAAGCAGACAACAAACAAACCTTAATAGCAAACTTGGACTATGTCATTCAACTACTGCAGGCCTTGGGATACACAGTCAACATTCAGAAATCAAGACTACTGCCATCCCAACAGATTATTTTCCTAGGAGCCAAACTGGACACAGAAACTCAAATGGCCTACCTCACAGAGGAAAAACAACAGCAGTTACCAGAGTACTTCAAAGGCCTAGCAAAGCTCTCCCAGCTGACTGCAAGGAAAATCCTGCAGGCCCTGGAGTTCATGGCATCTTGCATTCTACTGATTTTTTGGCAAGACTTCATATGAGAAAACTGCAATGGTACTTAAAAAGCTTATGGTCCCAACACAGCCAAAGCCTAGAGGACGTAATCCCACTCATTCCATGTCTGCAAAAAGAATTTTTGCGGTGGGCTCAAGCAAGTCAGTTAAACGAAGGCATGTCTTTCAACAGACCTCAAGCAGGTCAAATGATTACAACAGACGCCTCAGATCATGGATGGGGGGGCGCACATGGAGGGCAGATGCATTCAAGGTCTATGGACACCAAGGGAAAGACATCTGCACATAAACCAAAAAGAGATGTTGGCAGTGATGCATGCAATCGAGGCTTTCGAAAAATCACTACAACAAGGACATTTGCTAATAAGGACAGACAACACCACTGTCATGTGGTATATAAACAAGCAGGGAGGCACTCATTCTTATCCCCTCTGCAGACTAACAATGATTCTCTGGGAAAAATCCCTGAGTCTGAAGATACATTTGCAATCCCAGTTTGTGCCAGGCAAGGACAATGTACTGGCGGACAAGCTGAGCAGAAATTTCTTGGATCCACACGAATGGATGCTGCATCCTCACATTTTCTCACAAATAACAAAGACATGGGGAAGACCGGACGTAGATCTCTTTGCATCTCACATGAACCATCACCTGGAAAAGTTCTGCACAAGGACCCACCATCCTCAAGCCTGGAAAATGGATGCTCTCTCCTTCAGCTGGAATTCCCTAAAAATTTATGCATTTCCTCCTCTACCTCTGATGACCAAGGTGATACTGAAGATCAAAGCAGAACAACCAACAGGCATTCTGATAGCTCCAGACTGGCCAAGGCAACACTGGTACCCATTGCTGTTGAGCATAACTCGGACCAAACCGTGGCCTCTGCCCCTATGGCCCCTGCTTCTAACACAACACAATTACAGGACTGTCCATCAAAACCTGAAAACATTGCATCTGACAGCCTGGAGGTTACCATGACTCCTTCCGCTATCTCTCTTTCCAAAAAAGTTCAAGAGATCTTACTGGAAGCACGCAGACCTTCCACCAGAAAAACCTATTCAACCAAGTGTAAGAGATTCAGCATCTGGAATGCCAACAGGGGTCAGGATGCAACATTACTGAGTATACCTCAGATACTGGAATACTTGGCAGAAATGTTTCATACTGGACTCTCATATTCTTCTATAAAGATTCACGCCTCAGCAATCTCAGCAAAATACAATTGTGATCCACCAGTGTTTTCACATCCTTTGCTAAGACAGTTCCTAAGAGGGATAAAGAATATCAAACCTCCCAGAAAACAGCCAGTACCTGCATGGGACCTCAATTTCGTTTTGGAAAAGTTAACTCTTCCTCCTTTTGAGCCAGCAGCATCTTCAGAAATGCAATTTCTATCATGGAAAACGGCCTTTCTATTGGCAGTCACATCTGCAAGAAGAGTCTCGGAGATACAGGCACTCATGGCAGTACCTCCCTTCCTCATTTTTCATCAGGACAGAGTTTCTCTAAGAACCAATCCTACATTCATGCCAAAAGTAATTTCCAGGGTGTCTCTAAATCAAGCTATTCACCTGCCTACTTTCTTCTCCAATCCTCAAAACAGGGGGGAAAAACTGCTGCATACTTTGGACATACACAGGCAACTACACTACTACTTGGACAGAACTAAGGCCACCAGAAAGTCTGACCAACTGTTTGTAGCCTATGCTGCTGGAGTACAAGGAAAAGCAATCTCCAAACAAACAATTTCAAAATGGATTGGACACTGCATCAGATTCTGCTATTCTTTCCATGGAAAAGGTGTGCCAGCCAATATTAGGCCACATTCCACCAGAGCTATAGCCACATCCACAGCTTTCCTAAGAGGAGTGGTTACAAAGGACATTCTAGAGGCCGCTACATGGAGCTCCGTGCATACATTTACCAAGCACTACAACCTGCCCTTATACTCCAGATCCCGAGCAGGCTTTGCTTCGGCAGTCCTGCAGGGCATTTTAGCTACACCATCCCTTTCTTAGTTCCATCCACCCCCAGCTTGGCTATGGTATTCAACCCATATGTTATGACTGCAGTTGCATTCTTGAAGGACATAGTACAGTTTTGTACCTACCATAAATGTAGATGTCCGATAGATATGCAACTGCAGTCGGATTTTCCCACCCTCCTACCCCTCTGCAACTTTCCTTATGGGTCCACTACCCCTATTCCTATTAGCTGGGGGTATCTCCTATGGTGTATCTGTTTATTACTGATGTGCATGTCTGGAATTGTTTATCCATTCACCAAATTTAGCCTTCCTAGGAGGGCACCTGGCATCTGGGGCAATAAAAACACTGAAGAAGATGTCGTCGGCCGATGCCTTTGTACTCCAGCCGTTCTGACGTCGGAGAGGAGGCGACACCAGCCGACGCCGGACCCAGACTTTGGAATCCGGCCGACCGAGGGCTGCCTGAGGCAGGACAACCCATATGTTATGACTGCAGTTGCATATCTATCGGACATCTACATTTATGGTAGGTACAAAACTGTACTTTTCCTTTCATCCTAGATGTTTAGGATTGGCTGTTTCCAAGCAAACTATTTCTTCTTGGATATCTAAAATCTTTTCTTTTTGTTATTCTTTACATGGCAGGAGCCTTCCTTCTTTTTTTGAAGCTGATTCTACTAGTCCTCCTGGCTTCTTCTGGTGTTTTTTTCAAGGTTTTAGATACTAACTCTATTCTTGAGGAAGCTGCCCGGACATTTATGCATACTTGTACCAAGCACTGTAAGTTGGATGTGATGACAAGGGCTAGAGCTGGTTTTGCTAGGGCCATCCTTCCTAAGGTTCCTAGAGGGCTCTGCTGGCTCTTCCTCGTCTGTCTCTTCTTCCTAAAGCTTTTTCACTGTCCCTGTTGTAAGGAATACTGCAACAGTGAAGTGGAAGGGCATAGTACACTTGTATAAAATCTTACCTTAATACTAGATGTCCTTCTCTTCACTGTTGCAGTATTCACACCCTCCATCCTCCTCCTGGTTCTTTTCCCTTTTGGCATACCCTTAGCAGCCTAAAGGCTTTGGTATACTGGCAGAGCGTTGGGATGCCCTTGGTAGCTGATCCCTATTGTACTGCAGCAATGAAGAGAAGGACATCTACCTTTATGGTAAGATTTTACACAACTGTACTTTCTACCAGGTAACTTAGTAAAACACACTATTTTTCAGTAGAATCTCTTATTTTTTTCTAATAACTTTTAGACAAAGATTTGTCTATCTGAAGTATAGCTAGAATTCGCTGGTACCATACTATTGGTATCTGTTTTACCTCCCAGGATTACAGGAGCTTCAGTTTCTATTTGTGATTTGTGAGAACATTGTGTATGAGTAGATCTGCTCAGGTCCTGTTTCCGGTTTGTCTTGTTTTGTACTTTGTTCATTTTTTTTTTCCATTTCAAAGGGTCCTTGTGATCTTGTTAGAATGTATTTTCAGCAGAGGGAACTGATACTTACACTCTTCTTTTAAAGTCCCTGACTCTACAGTTGTTATTATATCCCCTCTGTTGCACTTCTTGTGTAATTTGCATATGTTCCTTTACTATCGGCATAAGCCATCTTGTAAGTATGTGAAATGTGCTATTACTCTTTTAAATGGGTTTTGTGTTCCTTTCAACTCTTCTTTGCCATGTCATGCAAGCTTTAAGGAGATGTCTCTTGTATAGTAACTCCGATAGGATAAATCATATTGATATATAAGGTAAGAGGGAGGGAAGAAAGTAACTGGTCTCAATGCTTAGCATGTTCTATGGCCTAATTAAAGTGCTTCGCTAACCCATCAGTTTGAGGGTGGTGCAGTAAAGTTTTAAACTGAAATATTTAAAACGGTGGCAAAGCTGATGCACTGACTAGGATGTAAATGGAGTTTTCTAGTCTGCGAGTATTTATTTGTATATCCCTGCTGTGGTAAAAACTAGCATTAGCTCCTTTTCCTATTGTCTTGTTAGCTTTTTGCAGGGGTACTAATTCCGGGAACTTTGTGGTGTAGTCAGAAATTGTTAGAAAATATATGGGTAGAAATTCCTAGGCTTTACAAATGAGCCTCCAAATTCCACTGCTATCTACTCGTGTGACCAGTAATAGGCATAGGTATCAGCAGATGTTTGAAACCAGGCCTTCGAAATTCTGGGCAAGCTACACAGACATTCTCAGTGTTTCTCATTACATCAGGCCTCTAAAACCAGCTAAAATTTTAGCTTTAGTTTTACCCATTTGAGTGTTCTCACAAAATATGGTTATGAGTGTTCTCACAAAATATGACTGTCAGTTTTATCACAAATGTTATAAAAAGTTTTTAAGCCAGCAGTTCTTGTAAAAGTTATTCTTTGCTTCTTTTCACCATATACAGTAAGTCATTCCTCAACTCAAAGTATGGGATGTGATCACCTGCTCATTTGTTTCTCCTTTTACTTTGGCTATATTTTCACTAGCTTGCCTAGTGTGTCCTTTTCCCGCATTCCTTTCTTAAAATTGTCATTTTAACTGCAACTCTCTAGTCAGAAGTTCTTTTGTCATTACATAATCATGAAGTAGCAGACATAGCTTCCTTTCCTGCAAATACAGATGTAGACATTTCTTCTCTTATTTCTCCCTTTGCAAACTTGTGCTAGTGAATTTCTTGAGTATTTGATTTTCACCACTCCTTTATTTTTACTTCTATAACTTTTGTCTCTTTTTAAGTACCTGCTGCAGAGTCTAGTTTCTGACTAGTTCTCTGTCTTAACCTTGCAGAGGAAAACATATGATACTGTTCAGGCTCCTTCTCTTCTCTTAATGAGTTTATCTGTATCATTCTCTCCTATCTCACCCCCTGCACAGATGTCCTTCATTACCTTAATGGCTGGAATCTTGTGATTATTTTAATGGCTAGAACCTTCTGACAAGGCTCCATACCAAGCAGTATAGATTTCTCCCTTTCAGTTTAAGCACCAAATTCTTTAAGTAAACTAACCACTGGAGGTTTATGGATAATTCTCCATAACTGACTTCTGTTAAAACACAAGTTCTTCTATCCTTTCTAGTTAATCTTATCCATATGATTTTTTTCAAGTTTTTACACCAGTCTCTTTTTTATCAGCAGTGTTTATTTTTAACATTTTCTCATGCTGTTGTAGCCCCTCACCTCACATTTTTACAAGGAGAATATTTGAGACTGTATATTTTTTACAGTGTGTCAGTATACTGTTGCCTGTTCCCATTTTTGTTAGATATATCGTTTAACCACAAAGTGTTTAACTGTGCTCTTTCCTCTCACAAGTTCCACATGGCCTTGCAACTGGAGGAAGCCCTGACCTGTTATGATATAATTTGTTGAATTAGGCATTAAAGTTGGATGGATTCACCAAAACCAATTGCCATCTCTCCTGTTATAGGAGTTTTAGAGGATGACTCTTTTTTTATTTTATTTTTTATTTATTTTACATTTGTTGACTGGGATAGTCCGACTGGATATATGTCCATTTTCAGAGGAGGCCCGGGGAGAAAAGCTCCAACAATTAAACAAATTACAAAGAGTACAAACAAGACAAGTACAGCACATTTAGACATATGACAAGACATTTTTATAATTAGTACATGTATAGAGTACTGTTACAGTAATATCGTAGAAATAATTGGAGAAAGTAATTAAAATGTATACAATTTTTAAGCCAAAGGCTAATCAAATATAATAAAAAAAAAAACTTCTTCTTCAATTTGTGTCTCCACAGACTCTTCACACTCCCCCTCTTGTCCCCAAGAAACCTAGCAGGTTCTATAAGGGTACCTGAGACGCACAAATTCCCATGTAAAATCCCCTGCTATTGTATCTTTGAATGGAAGGACAAAAGTTCCAAGGTGTTTTATGCTATTAGTCCTGTCCCAAGTGATAAGGACAACCATGCCTGTAATA
Source organism: Protopterus annectens (assembly GCF_019279795.1). Taxonomy (NCBI): domain Eukaryota; kingdom Metazoa; phylum Chordata; order Ceratodontiformes; family Protopteridae; genus Protopterus; species Protopterus annectens. Next base: position 450,319,925 of record NC_056727.1, read on the forward strand.
GATTTGTGAAAGAAAACCTGCATTTGTGGTTGCTAATTATCAGGCACACATATTTGTTGTCCATTTTTGCTAATATGCAACATACTCTATCTAACCTACCTATTCATAGACTAAATGTAATGTACTGTACATGTTAAATTCTGCTTCCTGGTCACTAAGCATTATATTAAGTGTGTCTATAATGCAACAGATACTTAATGCATAAGAAAGCATGGTAAGACTAGAGAATTTTACTTTTTTTACAATAATTTTTATTATTAATTTAACATGTTTACAATATATACACATAAAGGAAGAAAGTCAATATTGTATATTGTTACACAGTTATAGGAACACATTGAATAATCAAAGTAATCTTATACAATTAACATAATAAGAGGGTTGGTATTTCAACAGCAACATTTCAAGGTTATCCCAACTGCTAAAAGTCTTAGTATGATTTATAGGTCTTATTCTGATTACTTCTTTTTCAATTTTACATAGTATTGATGTTAAATTTAGAAATTCTTTGAACGTAGGAACTGAGTTTGATTTCCAGTTTTTTGTAATAACTTTTCTAGCAACTGCCAAGAGAGCTCAAATATTTTTGGCTCCTACAGATACAGGAAGTGGATCATTCATTAGTGTTCCTGATATAGATAAAGAACAATTATCAGACCATAACCCCTTAAAAATACTTCTCTTTCCAATATGCATTTAATTTTTCACAATCCATAAACGTGTATCCAAATAGCTTCTACATCTTTGCTACATCTCCAACAAATTGAAGAAATCATTTTACTAAGCTTAGACATTTTATAGGGAGTAACCAACATTTTATGTATATATTTAAGAACTTTCCAGTATAAACTTGAAGTTTGACTGATTTAAGTAACAAGTTTTTATTCTTACCATCTTTTGAGTCACGCAGTCCACTACTATCTAAAAAGTTCCAGAATTTTGCATCAAAATTATTATCATAATTTATAATTGACTTGTATAATTTGGACAAGCTTCCTTTGTAGGTCACTCTACCTTTGATACATTCATATAATGAGGGAATAGTGTCCTGTTTCTCTTCACTCATATTATATATAAATTTATTAATTTAACATTTCAAATTAGCATATTACTTAGATCTGACATTCCGTTAACCCAGCAATGCACATAGCAAAGTTGAACAAATAAAATGCAGTTCTTCATTTATATAGTCTTAAAGTTACCAGTTCTGTTGCTTATAATTTAATGGCATTCCCTTACATGAAGTATTTGTTTATCATTTAGAAATTTAGTTAAATGAAATATATTAAGTATTTTACTGTAAATATAGTAAAACAATAAAACCATTTGTATTTCTCATCATGAAAAATGTTTTGGCTTATATATAAATACATATGTTTTGAAGCTTAAAGTGTAGTACAAATCTTGCACTTAAAGGTCAAGTCTCTTGTCTCAGAAAATAAGTCATGCAACCAGAGAATAAAAATCGCTTGTTTTTAATTTTTATTTTAAAATTTAGAAGCAGTTTTCCAGGAATTCAGCTCACTCTGCCTCTTCAGGGATATACTGTTCCACTCCATTTCATCAGTAGTATGGATTTTATTGCTGTTAACAAAAGTGAATGCATCCTCCAGTGTTTTAAATATTTTGGTTCCTTCTTCAGAAGGAAGTAGTATGATCTTTGCAGGAAATACCAAAGTGGCATTGATGATCTTTTTAAGTTCCTCTGATCAGTGGTAAACAGGATTTTCTTTTACTAATTCGTTACTAGAATAGTCCTTGTCAAATCTAACCACATGTTCACCTGTTTCAATAAGTGGGCTGAACTTGAACTTCACTATAATTGAACATAATGGTGAGTTTTCCTTCTTCAAAGGTGCTCTCAGGTATCTATGCACCCGTTTAATTCCAAAAGATAGTTTCAGGTAGATTTAATGTTTTTGTAGCCAGGTTGTTAAGAAGTTTATTATTTTGTCACCCTCCTATCACCTTCATACTTTTCAGGTATACTGCAAATTGTAATGTTATTTCATCTAGGTCTATTTTCTAAATCATCAACTTTTTCTAGTTGTTTTGTTTTAAAATAAAATTCAGTCTGAGACTTACCTTCAAGTTAGTCTTCCTTCATGATCATTTAAAGCTTCTTCCACACTGCTGATTTGTGCACTTAGTTGTTCATAAGAATTTCTTAATGTTCCATCTTTTTCTGGTCTCTTCTTTGAAACTTTCTAATTTGGTATCCAGTTTGTCTGTTTTAAGTAATGCACCCTGCATAGTAGATATTAGTGAATGTATGATTTTTAACACAAGAATCCTGAGTACCATTTCTTGAGTGATTTATGTTGAAGTCTGTTCTATCTTAACCAAACAGTTGAAATTCTGACAGAAAAAAAAACACCTTTTGAAGAACTTGAAGCTATAAATCTTTTCTCTGTTAGTGAATAAAATGGATAGCAAGCATCTCCAAATTTCAATTTTTTGGTTATATTTTTGAATAAAATGGCTAACAAGCATCTCCAAATTTCAATTTTTGGTTATATTTTCTTCCAGAGAAAAGTTTTCGGTCCCAGAGCTTTTAACAGTTGCTACTGTCAGTCAGCCATCTTGGCCACGTCCCCCTAAAGAATTTTCCTGATGATGCAAAAACTCATCTTTTAAATGCTTCACTTGGAAGAGTCTTTTTTGGAAACTATTTAGCTGAGGTATTTAAGAAGCCACTCCATCCAGTGTCAGAATAATTCCTTTTATGGTTTCAACCCCTGGCATTCTAAATCATGAAGCTGAGGAGGAAGAGGGGCATGCATATCGTTGTGTTAAGGGAATGGTGCCCACCACAGACTGCAGCAATCCTTTTGAGGAAGGAGGTTGTCATAACCTGAGAACATAGGTGTGCCTCATCAAGTCACCAGTTAGCAGTAGTCTTCATCAGACAAGTGCACTGGAGCATGCACATGCAAAAACAAAGGGGTTGTGACTCCTGCCGTGGTGCAGGTCATATGTCCACCCACCTCACCCATGGGAGGCAGTTAGGCTATAAAGTGAAAGAGAAAAATGCCATCTTTGCCAAGATACCAGCAAGGACACAAACTACTCTCATGGATACTTGAATGATGCACCCTCTCCCCAGTGGCTGTGAAAGATGAGCTCCAGTACAGTTGGGGAGGCTCGATGGTTATCAGGTGAGGGGACAAAAAGCATAACATGTAAATCAGAGTATTTACATGTCTTGAAATTTTCATTGTACCATACCATCCACTTACCCATTATACTGAAGATAATCTATTACTTTATGAAAAGTGCTTGAATTTCCTTTTTTCTGGCTTGCAAACTGAGGACCTTGCCATTTATCAGCTCTTCAAGAATACCATGCCTTAAAGGTCAATTTTAGTGCAGTAACAACACTTTGACTTACCATGTCATGTAACTGCACAAGCCCCGGGAAATTCGAGTAATTGACATACAGGAGGAAATGCACATTTTCTTCTGTCTTTGCAGACAAGTTTAGACATGTACAAGACATCAGTAGCTTATTCTTTATATTTGCTGATGCCTGCATGAGACTGGACGGTTTTATTTATCAGTCTGTCATGTAGTTGAGTAGGCATGATATCTCTTGACACGTTTAAATAATTTTTGAGTACAAGACCTATTATCTTGATAGCAAAAGTAAGCAGTTGTAATATGATGTAGTGACTGTGCATTACCTGTCCATCCTGTGTCATGACAACATCACTAAAAGGAAGTTCAGAGTCACCCGTGGTGCAAGTCTTGAACTCTTGCAGTTTTCTAGCAGAATTTTACAGTTTGAGAAGCAATTCATAAGACTTCCAGATTTTCTCTAACAAAACTTTACAGTAATGCAGATATGCATTGATAAGCTATGAGCTTAACGGGTTTATAATGGACTTGCAGATAGTACATTTGCAAAGAGTCAGTAACATCTTTATAAGCCTTACAAGTGCCTTATGTAGGGACTTCAGTTATGATCTGAAGTGGTTTTGGTCTGACTCCTCTATAATTTACCATAGACAAAAGTCATGAACTTTTGACAACTGTAAAAACTCTGGCTGACATATCTTTTTTATCTGAGTAAATGTGTTTCACAACACTTAAAACTGTAGACCTACAAGCTACATCTGTTAAGCTGGGGATGAATGTGGACAAAGCTGTACCTTGCGTAGGAAATATGTAAGATATAATTTCTCGTGAACTTTTTATTTATTTATTTATCCATCCAGCCATCCATCAATTATTCTTTTGTTGACATGGTTAGTCTTACTAGACTAGTAGCCTCCCGAGGTGGTATTTATACTACTAGGGGAAATGTGGCCAAAGTATTGGGGAACTTCCCCTACTCATCATTGTTGTGAGTGGAACCCATTTTGGAGGAACCCATCCGGTTTCCGTTCCAGGCACGGAGGCAGCCAGGAGAAAGCAGATATCAAGACCGAAGAATATGTGCAGGATTCTGAGGAAATATTTCAAAGAAACATAGATGACTCAGCAAATGATGGATGTATAATTACAATCCTGCAGATGGGAGGGTTGCTGGATGATTTACTTAAATAAATGGTGGTGCAGAGTGAGCCAAAAAAAGGAGGAGATGTTTCCTGGGGGGACATTATGGAGAAAATATAAAAGGAGGAGGCAGAGACAATTCTGAAGAATAATGGTAACATGGAAAAGAAAATATATGCAGAAAAAGTAAAAGAAAGCAAAAGTAGAGTAGGGAAAAGTAGGCAGAAAAAAATGAAAAACAGTAGTATGTGGCAAGGATTAGAGTAAAGAATACAAAAAATGGACAGGTATGACGTGTGGACAGTTTAATAGCTTTTTGGGTGTAAATGCACTTGAGGATAAGAGTATTTATTCTTATTAACAAAGGGGCATTTTGTGACATTACATTTGAGACTGTTTTTTTTCCAGTGGAAAATTTTCTTGGAAAATATGAAAAAAAAGACAGTTACCAATGGAATCTTTATGTGATGAAATCATTTAATAGGGAAACAAAAAAAAGAACTCTATGCAATTTTGAACAGAGTTGGAAAGAGAGACTTTGGAAGAATGTTTGAAAGCTTTATGTAAAGAAGTACTGGACATTGCAAAAGTTTATGACAAAGGGGATTTATGAACTGGTTTCTGGGATGGTAATATTGTGTTAAAAATAGATAAAATTATACATATACCAAGGGTCTATATTACATAGTCGAAGTTCTGTAACTTCGATTACCATATGTACCAACACATATGTCCGAAGTTACAGAACTTAAACTATGTGTAAAAAAAATTAAGAAAAAGAGAAAACAAAATAAAAGTTTATATGTGGGGGGGTACCCCCCCGCGCCCCCCACTCTATAAATATACCAATTCTGAGGTCGCACTACAGTGCAGTAAAGGGAAAATTCCCTTTACTGCACTGTAGCGCGACCTCAGAGTTGGTATATTTAAATAGTGGGGGGTGCAGGGGAGGCTTGACATTCTTTTCGTTTTTATTTTTTATTTTTTTTACAATCGAAGTGTGACAACTTCGAACTTATGGTTTCGACCATATCATGCTCAAAGTTGTCATACTTCGACTACGTGATATAGACCCATGTACCAAGCATCATAAATGTAGAGGGGAATAGGGGTGTTGTAAAATACTGGGGACAACCCAAAACATGTATTTTTTTTTTTTTGTGGAAAAGGGCATTTGATAAGTAACTGTTACAAACAAAAATGTTATATTTGTGGGGAAATGGGACACGATGCAAAAAATGTGAATTGAAATGTTATAAATGTAACAAAGTTGGACATTTATAAATGGATTGCAAAAATGAAAAAGAAAAAGAGAGAAAAAATGAACAAAGAAGACATTTTAAAAGTAGTAGAAACAGAAGAAAATTGGATGAGAAAAAATAATAAAGATGAAATACACAAAGGTTCTGAAATAAGTGATGAAGAAGACATACACTTGGAGGTGGTAAAAGGGAAAATAATTACGTTGGTAAAAGAGCAAAGGACAGAAATAGAATATTTAAAAGGATAATTACAAAAGAAGCAAAGAAAGGAAATAGATGAAAAACAATATGTACACCTAAAGATTGGGGCTTGGTATAAGGGTTAAGGTGCCTGACTCAGGCACAAGGTAGAGTGTTTGATTCTCAACTTTGGGAATGAAATTGGTTAGGCTTAGAATGGCCTACTAAGAAAGCTAGCCCAGTAGTTAAGCTACGGATTTATGAAACCATAAATCTAAGGGAAAATGAAAATCTTAGAGTGCTTTCTGTAAATGTGAATAGTATTAAGAAGAATGGGAATTTTGGACTGGTGTAATACATGTGATGTAGATGTAATTATATTGGAAGGCACAAGATTTTTAACAAATGAAATATTGCAAACAGAGAAACTGTGGGGAAGAAAGATAATCTGGAGTTTGGGAAATGAGAGCTATTCTGGAATAGCTGTATTCTGTAGAAATACAGTAAAGTTATTGGATGTAACTTTAGCAGAAGTGTGAAGATTAAGCATTGCATATTTAAAATGGAAAGAACAAGTCTACATAATTTAACAGTCTATGCTTATACTATTTGTAAATCAGGTGAGAGCTTAACTTGGCAGATTGTAGACTATATTGTGATAAATATGAATATTATAATAACAGAAGACTTTAATTGTGATTTAAGAAGCACACGTATAAAGAAAGGAAACGATATAAGAAAAATGTTAGAAGTAATAAGATGTGGTAAGTTAAAACTTTAGTAAAAAAATCATGGACTTACAAAAGGGGTTTGTATAAAGATAGATTATTTTATAGAATTAGAAGATTTAGTGATAGGAGAAGGGGAGGTAGTTGAAACGGTTTTCTGATCATCTTTCAATATCGCTAGAGATAAAAGAAAACAAGGACTATATAAAAATAGGCAAATGAATAAAAATGATAAATACGAAAGCATGGAATGAAGAAGTAAGGAGGTTAGAAATACAGTTATGGAAAGATCATATTGCTGTGAGAACATGTTATAAAAATTGGTCTGAATGGAGGGTGATATTTAAGGAAAAATATAAAACATGTTTTTACAATAGGATTTGAGAAAAGTGTAAAAGAACATATAATGATGCATTGGAAAATTTAGAACATAATGATAGAAAATACTTTGACAAAGAAAAATAATTGTATAAAAGAAATCAAGAAAAATGAAGGAACTCTTATATAAGCTATTTCTTACAAGGAAAAGAGAAGTAGTTGTGGAAGTGTAATGTGAGAAATAATGTTGAAGGACAAAATAGGAAAAACTCGGGAAAAGATTATGACTAATGTAGTACAATATGTACAAGAGATTTTTAAAGAAAAAATAAGGTAGTGAAAAAACATGGAAAGTAAAAAAAAAGTTAACAGAAAGAGAACAAAGAGTTGGAAAAGAAGATTTCTGAAAATGAGATAAAGTATTAGGACAAGTAAATATAGATTTGACTGCACTCCCAGATGGAAAAAGAGTATGAAATGTATAAAAATTAACAGATTGGCAAAAAATATTGTTTAAAGATTGTACATGAATGGTTAAATGAAGATTTTATATATAAAGAATTATGTAGTGGAAATACTTAAATTCATATGGAAGAAGGAAGATAGAAGAAAATTAAACTGGAGACCAATAATATTGAATAATGCTTATAAGAGCTGTATGAAAATAATACAAAAGAGATTTGAAACTAAAGTGGGAAATATTATGGAAGCAACATATATAGTATAAACATTATTAATGATAGAGAAACTGTGGTTGATATTATTAACAGAAAATAAGTGAAAATCATGATGGGAGACCTTGCTAAGCCACTTGACATAACTGGACATGAAATCTTATGGGTAATAATGAAATAATTTAATGTAAGTGAGAAAGTTAGGAAATTATGCATGTAAGCATATAGTAATAATAAAGTAAAAATACTTTTAAATGGTTGCGTAAGCCAAGAGGTACATGTGAAGAGTTGTGTAAGACAGGGATGTCCAATGAGTTGTTTACTCTTTGCACTAGAATGTGATAATATGTGAAATAAATTACAAAATGAAGGAGGTGGGGTATATAACTCCTGAAGGGTTAAGAATCCCAGTTTTTGTTAACATATGCAGATGACATTATAATAATTGCAAAAAACAAAATTTGGATAAAAGAAGTAATAATTTGCACAAATGAAGGGTTAGATATGACGGGGTAGCTCTAAATAAAGAGAACAGTAAAGGTTTACATGATGTAGTAAAGATCGGGGAGTATATAATTTACAGTGAATTAAATTTCAGTGTTTGGTATAACATTTGGGAATAGAGCTGCAAGTAGAATTCAGTGGGAAAAAATAGAAGAAATAAATCAAACCTGTCTTTTCTGGAGAACATATGAATTATTCAGAAAAAAGGAATTATTTGATAAATTCAATACTTAGCAAGTGTATTTATGTTTCCAACAGTATTTGAAAAGGAATTATTGCAGATATTTTTCCATTTAAATGAGGTTCTAAATTAAACCCAGTAAAAAGAAGAGTTTTGTATGTAAATAAAGAAGGAGGAGGTTTAAGGTTAGTGGTATAGGCTGCTTTATTAAATTTATACAAAGTGTTAAAGTGGATAAATGAAAAATAGAGATATGTAGTAAAACTGTATAGATATAAGTATGATAAAATTGGAGTATGGTAAAAAAGAGTAAAAGTGAATAAGATTGTATAAGTGAAGAAATAAAATGTTACCAGGAAAAATATTTTTGTGGAAGATGAAACTGATGATATAGAAAAAGAAAAGTAAGGTGTAAGAATGATAAAACATTATTATGTAAAACCCTGGGAAAATTTAACAGATGAAAAAATTAAAGCTATAAAAATAAGAAGTGATGTAATTAGAAAGTAGAATGTCAAGACTTTTTGTGGAGACTAATAATAGACAAATTGCCAGTAAAAGGAAATATGCCATAATAAAAGAAAAGTAATAGATTATATTTACATTGTGAAGAAGAATAAACTAGGGAGCATGTGATTTTGAAATATAAAAAAGTTATGGGAAAAACTATTTAAAGAAGATGCTTTTAAAGATTTAAAAGAAGTGGGTAAAATAAATATGGATATTATAAGAATAGAAGTAAAGAATATGTCAAGAATAGAAAACAGTTATTTTATGGTGTACAGGTTATATGGAATGAAAGAATAAACAAAATCGTTTAATGGTAAATGGATCGTAGCGACAATATTAAGTAAAATCAGATGGTAGTTATGAAAAAAGGGATGGGGGTCTAATAGGATGAAGATTTAGCATGATTGTATAGGAGATTATGAATGTGTTTGTAAATATGTAAATATTTTATAAATAATAATTATTTTGCATATAAATAAAGGACTCCTACTCTTTTCGATATGTGCTGTGGAATGTTTTACATCCACCTGAGTTAACACCAACTCATGCAGGTGGAATTTCAGTTTAACATTTCATCCAAAGGACAGCACGCTTAGGAATGCAGCATCACCCCCCACACACGCACAGGCGCACACACACTGCACTGCAGTGTCAGAACCCACAACCTTCTGCACCAAAGGCAAGTGTGCTATGTGTTGCACCACTGGAAATATTTTGCATATTTACAGCTGGCAAAGTCAAAGTTAAGCCCTTCAGAGGGCTGAACATGTCCCATATATTTCTGAGAATTCACACAGAGCTGGTGTTTGCTGTTTTTCATTTTTAAGCCTTTTTCCTCTGCATTTACCAGACTTAAATCATATTTATATCTTGCAGCTCCCCATAGTAAAATATCATTAAGTATGTTGACTACTCCATCTTACTCCCTCAACTGTAGTTCTCTGCTATGAGACTGTGAAAAATCAAGACATTTTGTGAAATTAAAATAATAGCTTCATATCTGGCCTGTTGTTGCCCATGGATGTGGTATACTAGATATTATACAATGATAGGTCGTTGTTATTCAAAACGAGCACATTGATTGGACAGCCCAACCAGCATGCCCATTGTAAATCACGTATATGCCAATAAAGAAAGTCTGGTCGCTAAAATACCATTGACTTTTTCTATTGATATACGATGTACTTCTCAGTTGTACAGTTTTCACAGAATGTCCAGATTTTTGCTTCATATTTTTGATCTGTTTCTCATAAAATTTGTGTTTTTCTAACAAATGACTGAGGAGTAAATGCAGTAAATAATGACATGCATTTGAATTTCAGACTTCATATCCTTCAGACAATGCACACTAGCACAAATTATTTTATTTTTTAAGCTTTCTAAGCTTATAAGAGCAACATTTACAGTCTGTCCCTATTTTGGGGCATTTCTCCCCAGTTATTCAAGGCATTGTGTAAATTTTTTTAATACCTTTATTGCATTATCACTTGTGACATAGGCAAATTTACATGTATATAAAAGTAATCAAACTGCATTAACAAGTTCACATTTATAAACATTATATTTCACATATATCACTATATATCATATAATCTAAGCAGCATTACATAAATTACTCAATTCCTGCCCTTTTTTCTTTCTTTTTTTAGGCAATCATGCATTTATATAAATAAAAACAAACCACACCAACACAATCCTAGTTGCAAGCATTTTACATCACAAACTATACTGTCACACTCCTGGATGCAAACATTATA